>NC_088925.1:54512500-54832500 GCF_038396675.1 Hydra vulgaris
TATTAATTTTATTAATAATGTTAATATTATTATTATAATTGGTATTTTTAAAAAATTGCATTAACTTAACTAATCTAAAATATACGGTTATTGAAAACTACTACAATTTTAAAATTGTTGACCCATTGTTTAATATAGTAGGGTAGGGTGAGGTAATGTGAGTTTACGGAATAATCTGGGTCTAACTCATATTTATCTATTGTAATGACTTTAGGTATAAAAGTTTTAATTTTTACCACTTTGTTTTAATATATTAAGCTAATTAATTTTAAAATATAACCCAGCTATACCGTTAAAAACGGCAGTTTTTTTTAGCTAAAATGCTAGACACATCAGCACAGTCAATTTTTTTAATTGTTTTTAAACTTCGGAAAAAATATATTCAAATAAGGCATAACTACTATATTTTCAGGATTGTATAGCTTTAAGAAACTAAAGCACGTAGTTTGATTAAAACTTAAAATATAATCAGGTGGGGTAATAATTGTATATATTCAGGTATAGATTTGTAGATATTCTGTAGCTAGCTACGGAGCTACGATATTTAGCTAGCGACGCATTGCCATAAAATCACTATGTTTAAAGTTTAATTATTATTATAAGTATAATAGACTGAACACTAAAAATTGAATTTTTAAAGATGTTAAAGATTAGGAAAAAAAATAATAAAAAATACAAATCGCTTGAAATTCGCTATAAAGCTAGCTAATTGCTCGCTAGTCGCTAGCTCATTTCTCACCGGATATGTTAGTATGTCAGAAAAAAAAGACTGTTTATTATGCTGCTAAAGAACGTTCTGTTTGGAAAGAACATTAGGAAAAACAATAATTTGATGCAAACAAACGTGAAGGTTGAAAAAGAGTGCTGAATGATAATGATGAAACAATGTTTGTAAATGCGGCTCAGTATTGTCAAAAATATCGACTTTCATTAAGTTTTCTTGTAGATTACATTTGTAATCTACTAGATGAGTTTTACACAATGATGAGGATAAAAACTCTTTTTAAAAATGAAATTCCTGGAAAGATTGGATATCTTTTTTAAGAAAGCTTCATGTTAATAAACTGCGGGTACCTAAACCTAAAACACTTGCATTTTCCAGAGCTAAAATTTTAACTCATGAAGTTGTTGATCAATTTTTTACTATTTTATCTGATGTAATTCATAATAATAACATTGTACCAAGTAGTATATACAACCTTGATGAGACTGGTCTTTCCACAAATCGCTTAACAAAAAAAATATTTGTACATCTAAAAGCAACAATGCATACGAACCGGCTGCTTCTTCTGCTAAAACTAATGTTAAAACTCTGCATAAATTGTGCTGTTTTGCGTGCCTGCAGATGGAAGATATCTACCACTATTTGCTGTTTTTAAGGAAAAGTCATCTGTATTTTTAATGGCTAAAAAATGGATTACCAGGATGTGGTTTTGGGTTAATATCAAATGGATGGATATGAGGCTATCTGTTTGAAAAGTAGTACTTTACTTGAATTTCTGTTATCTACCTAATTTTATTTATCTTTTCTTCTAACTTCTTTTTACTTTTCAGTTCATGTTTAGGTATTTAGGCTGAACAGTCTTTGTTGTTTATTAAGTCATTGCAGATGATTATATATAAAAGTAAATACATTCTTTGTTTAGGTTTGCGGAGCACTTTATACCATTTGTTGACCAATTTTAAAAACCAATATTCTTGATCTAAGATGGTCATGGTAGTCATTTAACATATGGCGCCCATGGATAACGCTATCTATATTATTTGTACTCGACCACACTGCTCACATGCATTACAACCATTAGATGTACCTGTCTTTGAAACATTATAGAACGAGTTGAGAAAAATTTTAAAGCAATTTGCAAGAGAAACATAAAGCAAAAATATTAATACGACAGCTTCTACAGAATTATTGAAACAATTGCGTTAGAGACTCTCTCTACCAATTACTATTGTAGGATTTCATGGTACTGTTATTTCACCATTAAATAAAGAAAAAATGGAAGGAAAAATATCAGGTATTGATTTTCTCATTCAATCACCTCAACGTTATTGCTCTAAATCTCCAAGATTACAAACACCAAGATCTGCTATGCAAGAAGCTTGAATGTCAACCATATGTCCTAATGTATCTGCAGAAACAGCAGCAATAATATACCAACAAAAATAAAAAAGGAAGAGAGTACAAGCAAACTGTTGAGAACTTTTTAGGAGGAACAAAAAACTATAGAGGAAAAAAACCAAGTAAAAAAAAAATGTACAAAAGCCATTACATCTACTGAAGTAGACAAGAAATACCCAAAAAGATCCAAGAAGTACCTAAAATAGCATGAGTGTTCATAAAAATTAAGAGGTTGAAAAATAATTAGTTTTTCAGTAACACGTAATTAAAATAATATTAATATTGTTTTAAACCACCGTTTTTTATTTTTATTTTTCAGAGTTTCTTACTTTATTGTTGTGCTGTATATGTATGCAGTTTTTTTTTCGATATAAAAATATCGTAAGAGTACTTTTTAAATTAAAACCTTGTATATATGCTTTAAAAAAGGTGTTTTAAAGTAAAATCAGCAATTTAAAGCAGAAGTACCCAAATTTTGTGAAGACCCACATTACCCCAATACATGAGGTAATATGGGTCGAAAATGGTATCTTTAAAAAAAGATTCCCCATAAGCATTGATAGTACTCTTAGTAATAGATTTTTGTTAAGTTTTTTTATAAGAATGTCCAATCATGATTTTAAGATTTATCAGAAAACAGATACCTATACATTATATTATTCAAACTCAAACTCAGAAATAGGTAAAAATAGACTCAAATTACCACACCTTACCCTCGCACTGATCGATATTCTTTTTTTGATAATTTTATCTGACGCGGTATTTTGTACTAATCTGTGAACGGGAGAGACTGCCTGTTGCCCGTAAATACGCTTTTAAACTTTTCGCGGCCAATAGGGGAGACCGGGGCTAGTTGGCCGCAGGGGTAAGTTGACGAACTGCGTTTATCTTCAGAGCCTTTTATCAGAAAGTAATAAAAATTACACAGAAACTTCCTTATTGACCAATTCATTATTCACTGTAATATTATCAGAATTCGCGCATGCGCATGGGAGATTTATGCGTTTTTTGGACAAAAACTTAACTTTTAGAACATCGCTTCCTTTTTACTTTACAAAGAAAATAGTTAGTCTTTTTACTATTGGTTTACTATGTCCAGTCAGTGTAATTAGTTTACTATGTCCAGTCAGACTTTTTTTTCAAAACTGCCGTTTTTCAGGATCTATAAACTGTTTATTAAAAAAAAGCTTTCGGGGTAAGCTGACAAATTTTTCACGGGTTAAGTTGGCTCATAGCATATACTATGGGAAAAAAAAATATTTTATAAAATTATTTTTTTTAATTTTTTTTAATTTTTAACAATATTGAAAAAATTTATTCTTACAAAAAAATTAAAAAAAAATTTTTTTTTAGTTTTTTTTTTCACAGATAAAAAGTGGGCTACTGTTTGGCTTTTATTCGGACGAATATTTGGTACCAGATAAAAGTAATATTAAATTTTGAGATAAAATTGTTGCAAAAATTAAGGGTAAAAAAATTTCTATTAATTTTGCACTTAATAGTGCATTAATAATCGTTTTTATAGTTTGCGCCAACTTCCCCCGTGGTGGGGTAAGTTGGTGCAATTTTTTTTTTTTTTTGAGGGCCCAGAAAGGCCCCAAGAATTTTTTTTTGTAAATAAATGCAAATTTTGTAAGTTACCCTAATCCATACTCTTTAAGACTACACTTTGATATTTTTTAAAAAATGTACTGTTAGGGCTACAGAGCTCATAGAGTAAAAACCGAACCAACTAGCCCTGGTCTCCCCTACTATGTTTTTCTTCTAGCTCTGGTTTTTACTATTCAATAATGTGAAATTGTAAAACCAATTTTCGTCCTTATTTTTAGTTGAACAAGTATCTCAACACTCATAATAAACCTTTTAACTGCTTTTTAAACGTCGAAAGCACACACTTTCAGTAGCAACCTACTTGCTTCAGATTCAACTAAACTGTGTTTGACGAAACATTTGTAAAAATCTAGTATCAGTTTTTGCATTTCGTTGCAAATTTTATTCAATCTCAGGTAATACTACTTCAAAACAATGATTAATAGTTGTTTCATTTTTTGGAAAACGTATTAAAACTTTTAAAATGCTTCAGGTAATTTTTAAAGATTTACAGCAAACCTGTTTTGAACAAATTCAGTAATAAATGTTTTATCTATAGAATTTTTTAAACAACCCATTTTATATTAAGTAAATGAAAAGCGTTGAATATCAGAAGAGTTTTGAATCAGACATATCACAATTTCGTTAATTTTTATTAATTTGTCTTTTAGCTCTAGGGCATAATCAGAACCAATTCTTGTGAATGACAGAAGAAGCTTGTCACTCGTAACTAGAACCTTGTGAATGGTAGTTGACTTTTACTGGTTGCAAAGTTTTCATTTGATTAATTCTATGATTTGTGATCATTGAATTTAGATTCACCTACTGTTTCCATTGTCAGTTTATTGGCTCAAGACATAAATGTCATTCAGTGTAGGTCATGCAAGGACCAGCAACTATCCAGTTAAAGAAGTTGACTTGATATAATATTCTGTATTTATATACTTTTATTTTAAACTTAAATCTTCTCCTGCGTTTAATTTTCATTAAAGTTGATTGCGGTTTTAATTGTTTTAAAAAAAATATTAATCTAGCACAGTTAAACTTACCAAACAGAGTATTGTTTTCAAATTAATATTTTCTAATGTAAGAAGAATTGGTTCTTTTTCTTGTTTAAGTTGGAATAAAAATTTTACCATTGACTCAAAGAAATGCATCAGCTACCAGCAATGCGACCCCGAAATACTGATAATGTTGTCTTTTTTTGCTATCAAAACGCTACCAAAATGCAAAAAGTGTACAAATAAAGGTAAGTAAATTTTTTGTAATAAATTTATAAGAAAAAAGCATTGCTTGTTTAAGTTAAAATGACCGATTATGCTAGACTATAAATTGCGAAGTTCATGACTAATCATAATTGTCCCTGTCTAAATTGGTTTTCTCCTGGCTATTTATAATATAAACTAGCTTTAAAACGAATTTAGACTCTTGATTATATTGAGAGTCTCAATTCTAACTTAAATAATACTTCAATTATAAGATTACAAGGCATAACTTATTATAAGATTACAAGGCATAACTTATTATAAGATTACAAGGCATAACTTATTATAAGATTACAAGGCATAACTTATTATAAAATTACAAGGCATAACTTATTATGAGATTACAAGGCATAACTTATTATAAGATTACAAGGCATAACTTATTATAAGATTACAAGGCATAAATTATTATAAGGCATATCATATATCAAGGCATAAATTATTATAAGATTACAAGGCACTTATCATAAATTATGCTGTAACTTACCGCCACATAAAGTTAATTATTATTACTACTTTAATTTATTAAAAATCAATAAAAAGTAGGTTTTTTGAATAAATAAAATTGTAGTGCTTCATAAAAAACGCAAAATCAACTACTTAATATAATTAAATTATTGGACTTTCTTGAAAGTTTTTATTATCAAATCATTTGTAAGAAAATCTAAAAACTTGAGACCATAATTCAAAACGTTTCAAATGTTATTGTGGTTTAGAGTTTCATAATACTTTTTTTCATATTGGCTTTTTAGAAAAAATGTTATTTTTTCAAGTTTTCCAAGTTTGGATGTAGCAAATTTATTCAATTAAAATAGTTGTTTTTTTCATTTAAAGAAATTGTTCAAAAAGTAGATTAAAAATTGTACAAATTTGATATTAATATTTATACATTAATGAAAAAATTTGATTTTAAAATACCTGCAGCACACTTTTATCCGTTATCTTAAACTACTCCAGGGACATTCAATAACGTAAACCCCGTACCTTTAAAACCAAGTCTTTGGTTAATCTAAGCTTAGGGGAAAGGGGGGTAATTAGTACCGCTGTGCAATTCGTACCAGCGTCATTGTTCTTTTTCTGATTCGTTGAAATTTGCGGAAACACGATAAAATCAAGCCAGCAGATAAAATATGAATACTGACCAAAAAATGGCTGAATCGAACGTTAAAGAAAGGAGGTAAATCTGTTTCCTTTTTTTACACTACTTGATGTAATAATTACACTGTCTTACTAGTCGTACCTTGCAGGCATGGATATACGTAACTTATTTATATTTTTTTATGGTGTTAGCCCATTCATTCTTCTTCATTAACAAATACGTTTTTTTCCGATTCACTCTGCCCATTAAAACACTGAAGTAGAAAACTATGTTTAGTTATAGTCGGATAAATCGTACCTGTGATGGTGGGGTAAATTGTACTTGTGGTACTAATTACCCCAACCTTTAAAGATAACAAAGGGCAGCGTTGGTGCTGCTTCATGTGTGATGAGGACATTAAGGAGGATATGATCCAGTGTTTAATTTGTGGAGCATGGGTACATGTTGCATGCTCATCATCTGAGTCTCAAAATGGGTCAAATGATAGTTATAAATGTGAATTATGTCAATAAATATATTTTACAAGTGTAGAATGAACCAGTTATTGTTTTATTTATTACTTATTATTAGTGCTGAGCTTTTTCTTTCTTCATACCCTTTCGTACTTATTAGCCTCACTAGTGGTTCTATTTGAACCTTCTTGTGGGTAATTAGTACCACCTTATTTATTTTTAGTTTTTATAAGTGTGCTCTTTGTTTTAATATTTACATCTTGAAATCATGATTGTTTGTTTTAGTTTCATCAATGCTTGTTTCTATCTAAAAATAAACTTTTTCCTATATTAGAGTTTTAAAAGTTTTTAAAAAAGAATATCTGGGTTTTTTTTACTGCAAATACAGTCGAACTTATTTAAAACTCAAAATTAGTCTGAAAATCATGTCTCAAAACAACACTTGTTTTAAAAACAATAAAATTTAAGCTAATTTGAGAAGCAAAATATTAGTTTGTCAGCGAGTTAATTGAAGTATTTATTTTTGAAAATGGTTCATACACTTATAAACTCTCCATAAACTAAAAGACAAAAATATGTGGTTGTACCTTTTAATAAATTAAAAAGACTTTACTGGGTGGCTAACCACGTAGTTGACCAGTTTACTCAAGATGTTCGAAATGTGAAACAGATCTTACCAGCATTACAAAAAGTCGTAATGCTGCTAACAGTTAAATTTACTATTTTAGTTATTGCTAAAAAACAAAAGACCTTTAATTTAATTGCATATTGGATTGAGATTTTACAAATCATTATCTGTTTTTTTTAGGCTGTTATTCAGCTGCCGAAACGTTGTTCTGGATTTGCATAGTAAAAGACCTTACCCCCGTATCGTATAATTGTATACAATCATACCGTATTGGATACCGCTTATTACACGTAATAAGCCACAAAAAGAAGAAAAACAATATAAACAAGTTTTTTTGTGTATTTATTAGATTTTTCTTGAATACTCTAAGTAAAGATGTGCAAAATATAAGTAATGTATATACTAAATTAAATTATTTCCAATAATTATTAATTTGTTAAAAAACTAATTTTACTAACAGTTATTATTAAATTTGCTGAATTAAAAAGAAAATATTTATATTTTAAATAAAAAATGAAACGTAACGTACATTGTTCGAAAGATAAAAGAAATTTATTTAAAAATTTACGAAACCAGGATAAGACTTGGAAAAAATATAATTAAATTTAATGGGCTGTTTAATTTATATGGTATGCAATGAAATTAAAGAAGGAAACACTAAATACGTGGTCGAAAAAGGAAAACGTCAATAAGTAATGACAAAAATATTGTTCTTTATTACAAAAGAAGTCCTTGTGTAGCGCCAAAAGAAATAAAAAAAAAACTCTTGGCCTGGAAATTGATGCTACGACTGTTAGAAAAAGGTTTTCTCAACAACATGTTTAAGCCAAGGTACCAAAGAGTGTCCAATTTTATAACCAAATAACATTAAACATTTTGAAAAAGATTTTGCTAGGAAGCACGTGGACTGGCAAAGAATATTTCGCCATCTTCAAAATGTCGAGATACTCTTTGGTCAGATGTGACCAATATTAACTTGTTTGAGTCAGATGCACTGAAAAAATATGCCAGAAGACCAAAAGGAATAGAAAATGATCTAAGATATACCGTAAAAGCGGGTATTGGATCTCTGTGTTCCTTCTGAATATGTTCTGTGGTGGTAAAAATATTAAAGTAAGGGGTTGCTTTTCATATTATGAAGAAGGTCCCCTTTTTCATAATATGAAAAAGGGGACCTTCTTCATAATATGAAAATTTCTGGGCACACGTAAATTATGGATCAGGAAAACTTTCTAAAACAAAAAATAAAAATAATCTTTGGAAAAACATTCAATGCAGTTGGAAAAACATTCCAATAAGTTCATGCTAAAAAATAGCTGATACCATACCAAAAAGAAGTGCGGCGATAGTTGCAAATAAAAGGTATACAACCAAATATTTATAAATCATAAGTAAATTAAATTTGCAAATAGTACTGTTCACTATTTGAAACTAATTGTATAGATCAGTAAATAAATTTTGTTTCGGAATTGATTCATTACATTTTAAATATTAGTTAATAGTTAGATTAATCGTATAATAAATAAAATAGACTATAATCAAGTACTTATTTCATACGAAAAAGTCAAAGTATTTAACAATTATTTATTATTTTTCACACCACTGTATCAGCGCTGGGAATAAAGTTCAGCCCAAAATATTAAAATGGAGTTTTTTTCTTTGAAGCTTTAAATGATTCAAAAGTATCAATGATTGAAATTAACAAGTTAAAACTAATTAATGATAAAAAGAAAACGAATACTAGATTAATACATTAAATTTCATATAACGATAACGAAGTGACGCTATGGCTATACTTTAGTTTTGGTAAAGGTAAAACAGCCCAGTTTTCAGGATTAGATTTCATTTCTAGAGAAAATAAATAGAAATCAAAGGAAAAAAAAAGTTAGATATCTTAACACTGGTTTCAACTGCAGTGAGTCGTCATGTCTTATGTTTTTTTATACTGAAGCTAAATTCCAAAACTATCAGATCAAAAATGCCCATAGCAATAATAACAAACATACATCAATGGATTTAACTTTATTACATCATAATGATTTGCTTATTTGTTTGTCCAAATCCAATTTTCTCAGAGAAATTGATGCCGAGGCGATAGTTAAGAAAGTAAATATAAAAAAGAACACAATATTAATGTTACATGATGAGGTATATTTGTACGTAAACATACAAGATAAACGACCAAGCAGAAAGACTTTTTATATGGAGATTTATTTGCCGAAAAAGTTACTGGACAAAAAACGGCACCAGAAAAATTTTGCTTTAAAACGAGAAAAATAAAAAATAAAGAAAGTGTCAAGCCATTTATAAAATTATTAATAGCAAATTCTCTTTACGTTTAGCAGAAAGTCTAAACAATACCAGCAAGGCTTTAATAAAAAACCTTAACTTAGAAAAAACCTCAACGTAGAAAGCTTATTTTTAATTGGCTCTAAAAATTAAGTTGACGTGATTTTAACCTATGTTTAGAAACTTAATAACGTTGATGTTGGGCAGTTTGTTCTTGTAGTAAGGAATTTTAAAAATCAAAAAATCACTCTGTAAGCCAAATAACCTTAATACCTGATAATTAAGATGTGCTTATTAACTCATTGCTACGTTATTGTGCCACTCTCTAATAAAGGTTTCTTTCAATTGCTACTTGGAAGTAATGATCTCTTTAAATTCTTTTTTTGCAAACTGCCATAGATTTATTGTGGGGTTTATGTCAAGTGAATTCCCCGGGTGTCTAACGCAAAACACGCAGATTTTTTTCAGCTAGTAATGCTGGAACACTTTCAGCTTTATGGCACGGTGCAGAGGCATGGCCGAACATTTACTCATCATTACAGGGAAACAATTCTTGAATTGAGGCAAAAGCGTATTTTGCAGTACCTGTAAAAAGTTACAAATATATTTTAAATTATAAAGCTATAAGTTTTCAGGGATCTTACAATACTATAAGTTAAAATCTAATCTTTTCTAGACAAAACCAATCGCTTTTTTTATGGCTTTAGTGACACGTAGTTTTTTGGTTGGCGACCCGTTAAATTCTCTACAGTCAACCGTCTCCAAACTTAAAATTGAAGAGTAGGAATAAAAGCTTCCAAAATTTTAGTCCAGAAAGAATCATAGTTTCTGAGATGCACTTTATGCATACATATTATGGATATAAACATATATATTTGCTATAAACAAATATATTTGCTTTAATTATATAAACTTTAGTATTTATACTGTGTAGTATTTGCCGAAAAAAAAGATGATGATGATATTGATGATGATGATATTGATGATGATGATGTTCATGATGATTATGATGATAATGATGATTATACTGATCATATTGATCATAATGATATTTATATATGCATACATATATAAAATATAACATGAATTTTGAATAAAAAAAACATTCTTTAGGGTGTATAAATGTTTATGCAGCCCCGGCCCCGGTTATATTTTATCAAACCCGGCCCCAACCTCGACCCCGATCAAATATCAACCCTGGTCGTTTACTACCCTTAGTGCCCATTTAGTTTTTAAAAACGCAAAAAAACGCAAAAAGATGCCTATACTCGAAAGCCTTAGGGGAAATGATAATATGAAAATTTTGAACTTATTTTTCTTTATAATACAGGTATGGAACTATATTATCAAATAAAAAAAATAGTTAAGGCAAAATAAAACTGAAAAAAATTTATTTTTTAGCTTAAATTATTAGAATAGTAAAATACTTTAAGACTTTTTTATTTTGAATTCGATCAATTCGAAAAATTATTTTATAATATTTATGTCATAATGACAATTCTACTTTAGACTATATATATATATATATATATATATATATATATATATATATATATATATATATATATATATATATATATATATATATATATATATATATATATATATATATATATATATATATATATATATATATATATATATATATATATATATATATATATATATATATAGTATATATATATATATATATATATATATATATATATATATATATATATATATATATATATATATATGTAAATTATGTTAGTGTATTTTACAAATAGAGTGCTCAATGTTCTTAAAGAACAGAGCAATAATAAATCACAAAAAAACACTTATCTAACTTTAATCTTCTACTTGAAGTTTCACCATTGCTGGATCATCAGGAAGAGTTCCTCTCTTCCTCATGATCCAGCAATGGTGAAACTTCAAGTAGAAGATAAAAGTTAGATAAGTGTTTTTTACTAATTTATATATATATATATATATATATATATATATATAAATATATATATAAATATATATATATATATATATTTTATATATTTATGCAGGTTTACTATGAACAATAAAGAAGTTAAAAACAGAGATGAAGAAAGAGATCTTAGATCAAGAATATTTCTTTTTATTTGTCAAAAACTTTAGGTCAAAAGAATTTTTCTCATTGGAGAAACCAGCTAATTTTTTATCAGATTAACAGATAACTTTTTATTTTACTCTCTTAAACTGCTTTTTATCAAATAATGTTATAATTTTACCAATATCATTTCAATATACTGCAAAAGTGCATAAAGGATTTATATATATGCAGCTATTAAACATTATTAAAAATAACCTTGGGGTAATATTATGAGAATTTAAAGAATTTTAGATTTTATAAAAATAGAAATGATACCTTGGATAAGAAGGTAAGATTATGATTTTTTATTAAATTAAATTTTTTTCTATTGAAATCAAAAAACAATTATGAAACTTTAAATTTATATTAATATAATAAATAAATTAACTTAACTTCATGATTTTAAAATATTTTTAAACACATTCAAAAAATTAGTCAATTAACTTTTTCTTAGATTTTTTTCTGATTTTTTAAAAAGTAAATTCAGATTTATCAATTAATCGCAATCTATTCTGAGTTTCTTCTTTCTTATTTTATCTTTTCACAAACTGCTGCATCATTCTCACTCCGCTATCAACAGGGTTGTTTACAATTTTTTGTAAACAATAAGTAACTTGAAAAAACTTTGCTGATCTCAAAGCTTCATTGTGTGAACAAATATTGATGTAGAAGGGTCAGTCTTTAACCCTATGTTTAATCAAACTTATACTATCAAATATCAAACATGAGAAGTGATCAAGAAAGTTGCACAACTGTAGAGATTTCAGGTATATTTATAATAAAATTCGAGAATCCAGGTATGTTTATGTTTATAATAAAATTTTAATTATGCTTTGACTGCATCTGATTTGGCTTAAACATCTTTAATTAGATGCGTTTTATCTATTGATAAAATGTTCAGATATGGTTTACAAAATGGTATTTGCAATCTGACAAGGCTTTGATAGCCTTGTCAGGTTGCAAATACCATTTTGTACAGAAACATTTTATAAATTCTGCCATGATATTTATTTCTTCTAAAAGTAGTTTATATTCCTGAAAAAGTTTAATCTAATTTGAAAGGAGTTGCAATTTGAGATAATATACAGTTTTTCCAATGATCCTTGCATCATAGTTTCATGCTCCTGGTTTCTCGCTTCATTGAACCATGCTTACTGGAACCACGCTTCTGGTTTCTTTCTTTTTACAACTCCGGAAGATAAATAAGCAATAAATAGCTCAGCAATTTCTTTTCTATTGCATCTAAAAACTTTTTTACTTTAATGTGTTCATCGCAGAAATAAGAAGACTGAATTGCTGAACACTCAATAATAGACCCTTTTGTTGTATCCTAAAAAGTTTTTTTAATATCAATATCAAAATGAAAATCAAGAGCTTCAAATGTATCTGTGAGTTCATTAAATAAAGAATTGTATGCTTTAGAAGTCTTATTTTGTGTCCCAACATTACAAAGTGAGCATTCTTAAGCTTGATACATGGTTTTTATAAGCTAAAACAAAAGATTGATATCTAGATCATTTCAATTCTAAAAAGTGTACCCTTCTTAGTATAAGAAGGGTACACTTTTTATAAAACCCCACACCCTTCTTATAAAACCCTAACCTTATAAAGCTGTGAATCAATTTTATGAAACAACAAAAAATTTGTTATAACTATTTGCTTGATAAAAAATTATATTTTTAAACGTTTATTAATCAATTAGTTGAATAGAAGCAAAATTTGCGATAAGTTATCTTTATTGCATTTACAGTCATGGCCAAAAAAGTAGAGACGCTCAAAATTTTTATTAAAAATAGATATACAGCACTTATAAAAACGTTGATGGGCAAAAAACAAACAACTTAATTCTTTGTGGCAGCATCCTTATGTTTAAGCACTAGTTTTAATCTCTTTGGAGTGGAGTCTTCTAGTTTTTTACACAATTCAACAGTGATATCAGTGGACTAAACTCGTTTCATCCAATACATGAGATCCTGAATATTTGATGGAGCATGGATTGCCACTATTCTCTTCATAATACATCAAAGATTCTCAATTAGTTTAAAGTCAGGAGAGTTTCCAGGCCAGTCTAGAAGCTTTATTTTGTTTTTCTTAAGCCAGGTGGTTATGGCTTAGGCGGTATGACTCGGAGCCGAGTCCTACTGGAACGTATTACACTTCTGTATAACCATGATGGATTTCAGCTTGTTTTCCGAGATTGCCTTGTACTTGGCTGTTTTCACAGTTTCCCCTTTTGAAATAAAATGTATGCTTCCACGGCAAGCAGCAGACATTCATACCCAAACCATAGTTTTTCGTGGATGTTTTATGGTTGGCACGGTGTAACGTGGTTCGTTTCACCGTGATACGGATTATATTTATTGTTTTATTCTTCTTCTGGTATTCAGATTTGGAGCTTGCCACATTCTACTTAAGGATCAAGGACACAAGATTTGTAACAAGTGGATGGTCTTTCATTAAAATTTACCATGGAATCTGCAAAACCATTAAGATATCATCATATATATATATATATATATATATATATATATATATATATATATATATATATATATATATATATATATATATATATATATATATATATATATATATATATCAATCGTCAACACAAAAGTCGCAGATGTATTCGGCAGCAAGTGAATCTGTACTTAAGCATGCCTTGTGAGCCCGAAGGAAACACATAGAGCACATAATCCACTTTTCTCCCGGATTGGACTCACCAAACAGTTCTCGGCAGTATATACATGCTGCTTCTTGCTCGCTATTATTGGTTAATGAAGACTTTTTAAGGTTTTTAGATTTTTTGTGTCGAACCGATATGCTCAGCTTTATCTGGTTCTACATCTGAATAAAGGCAATATATCACAATAAAACTTTATATAAGAAATCACAAATATTGTTATTATTATTATTACCAGTAGCCAAAACAGGAAGTTCTTGACTGATAGATTTGACATCCGAAAAAATTTCGCGATCAAATGGACAGAATCCGCTGACTTCAAACACATATGTTTTTCATTGTCATTGTCAGAGGAAATGCATAGTGTACAAAGCTTAAAATGTCATAAATAGTCATTGTTTTGCCTTTATTTGCATTTATCCATGTGTCAAATGCAGCGTTGAAGAATTTTTTAAAAGGAAAGCAGGCAGATCTGTCCAATGGCTGCAGCTTGTGAAAGCAATGAGGTGGAAGGAACAGCATAATAACTCCATTCGCCTTCGCAAAATTCAAAACTTCTACGTTAATGTGCGATTCATGATTTTCAAGTAGCAATAAGGCTGCGGTAGCAAGATTTGAATAAATGAAAACACATGCTAAAGAATAAGATCCTTGATTTAAACTATAATTTAGTATGCTAGTATGGATAATTATAAAATAACAAAAATAATCTATGAGCAATAAGAGAAGGAATATAATTGATGCCTTAAAACAAAAACGTTTCAACAAACCCCAATCATAACGTTCCAACAAACCCCCATTTAAACAGTGCATTCTTAAACGATTTGATTAAGCTATCCCATGCTCAAAGCCCTATAAAAAGCACATTAAAAGAAAGCCCACAAAAAATACTATTTAGATGCTATAAAACTATTTTATTATTTTTTATAATACAAGATTAAAATTAATAATACAAAAATCACAAAAAGTTACTTTCATATGAACAATTCTCGCAAAAGGTCAATGTTTCAACTAACCCCGTGTTACGACTAACAATTTTTAAAAGTGACTCCCCCAGTGAGAAACTTTTAAAAAGTGGTAAAGAAAAGCAAAATAGAAAAATGAAAAAAATTATTTAATTATTGAGAAAGTCAAACTAGCAATACCAGGTAACGAATTTGTTATAAGTTCTTTTTCTGTTTTAAATATTATTACAACAAGATTTCATGTTACAGAGGAGCAACTTTACTAAATTTTTTAATTTTTTTTTAGTTAATAACTGCCAACTGGATTGGATATTTTACAGCACATCGTTTTTAATCAGTCCATGCTTCCTAAACCATCAAAAAAGTCTTTAATAATTGCTTGTTCAGTAAGAAAAAAGGAAATATGAAAGGTGTGTTGAACGACATTGTAAGTTTATACTTAGCCAAATAAAGGGTTCGTGGCTTAAAGCTGGATTTTCTTTTTAATTAGATAATAGCTTGATTTAAAATCTGAATAAGTTGAACAAACAATATTGTAATTAAAAAAAAAAAACATGTTCAGGATGTTGTCTTTAGAATTGAAAAAGCAACAAGACTTTAGAAAAGAACTGGGAAAAATCTTTTGTATAGGAATACCTGACTTACAAAACTGGATAAAAAAGGACAAAAATAGATCCGACCAAGCTAAGAAAGAGAACCTACAATTTATAAACGATCAAGAACGCAACAGGAAGTTGTTTCTTGGGCAAGAAGACAAGAAATACAGCGAGAAGGTAATCCATTTCATAACCTTGATCTATTTCATAACCAAAATCTGAATCAAACGAAGAATCCTCGTCCGTTAAAATTTTTTTGGGAAGAAGTTAAGGGAACTATTGTTGTAAAAGCTGCTACAGAATCTCTTGATTATTGTAGGTTTTACTTATCAAGAAATAATACTGTCAGGAAAGATAGAAAAGAGTTAGCAGAGCTAATGACTATCTTTCTGCGTCTAGCATTAAAATTAAGAAGACTGGAGCTGTTCATCATGCGAGATTTTCAGGAAATCTCTATACTACTTAAAAATATAAATTCTTTCAAATCAAATCATTTTCTTCAAAAAAATAAAGAATATATTAATGACAGAATTTTAGCTTGCTTTTGTGCAAAGTGGTATCTGCAATCAAATGATACAACCAAAGCTCCTTATATGGACGTTACTGCCATTTATCAAATGCATCAGTATAAAGCAGTATGTGAAAAACCAGATGCCGTAGATGCTATATTAAATTCTTTATTCAAACATGAATGGTATCTAGACTCAACACTGATTTCTTTAACCTTGCTGGATGATGGCGTTGAACTAGAGGAGAAAATATTGCTGCTGCAATATTATCATATCCAAAACCAGCGTCATGCTATTTTAAAACAAAAAATAAACAGAATAAAGGAATAAAATAAGTGTTAACACTTGAACTAAACATTCATCAACAACCTTCTAGCTTAGCTCCTTTGGTCGATGAATTCTCCTCGTTAATGTTTGAGATGATTGGAATAGAAGAACAACGAATTGAAGACTGGCTGAACTTGCCACCTCAGTATTGGCACATGAAATCTTCACATAGATCATTCACATAGATCATTCACATAGATCATCTAAACTTTGCAAAAAATATAGTTTGTCTAAATGACCATGCTGAGAGAGCAATTGGAATGATGCAAAAATTTGTTCACCACTAAAGCGATGAGGAGGAACAATTTCGTTTTATTTTAACCTATTTAGAAAATTCTTTAAAGAATTTTCTAAATAGGTTAAAATAAAACGAAACTTTTTTTTGAGACGTTAAACAGTGTGATTATATATACGTCATATAAGTGTAGAAATATTATGCATTCTTTTGTTAAATGCGCGTTAAAATTATTTTTTTTCGTATTTTATTGCAGGATTTTTTTTTAAATTTAAACAAGGATTATGAAAAAACCAGGATACTCAACAACCTAAAAAAAATTTAGACCATTATGAGCACATTTAAAAAAAAAAAATTATCAAATATTGAGATTTACCTTGCGCTCAAAGCCAAGTTACTTGGGAATTATATGGCGCATTTTTTTGGGGTATTTCGACGCTTGAGCACAAGATAAATGTCAATATTTTTGGAAAACTTTTTTTTGTAATCGAATTTTTTTTATATTTGTCCCATATTTGGCTTCTTGTGTATTCGCGTTTAAAAAATTTAGTTTTTTTGACCACCCCTAATGTATATATATATATGAATATATATATATATATATATATATATATATATATATATATATATATATATATATATATATATATATATATTATATATGCATGAATAAAAACAACTTTTGATGGATAAATTTGATAAAATTTTTGACATGGTAAATAAATATTGTTATATCATAACAATACATTATCTTTTTATGTATACAGGGGCGTGTCTAAGGGATGTATGCTACATTGTTGGACGTACCCAAAAAAATTAAATAAAAGTTTTTCAACTTGATTATATTTTTTTGAAATTTTTTACTTTATATAAGTATTAAAACCAACCTACAGCAGAAACTAAACAAATTATGCGCTGTTTATTATCTGAAACAGATAAAAAAAAAAAAGGATAACATAATAGTGTTTTGGTTTCACAATTTTGCGATTATTAAAAAATAATAATTACAACTTTTTGATGGAGGTTAAACTAACTTTTGACTTGTATAACTTAATTACAAACTTAAATTGACATACCTTATTTTATTTCGTAACATAAAACTTTATTTTAGTAATAACTTATTTAATTAGTTTAAAAAAAATCAAAATGATTATTTCAGTTAGAACAAATTTTAGACTTTCCTTTTTACATACATCCTGAGTAAAATTTTTATCAAGTTTTATTATTAAGCTATCATCAGAAGGTAAAATTAGTTAGTAATCACAAGTATAGATCAATAATAATACATTTATTCAACAAATACATACAAATATATCAAAGGACATCAGTTCAACCATTTCTTTTTTTTTACTCTAGACTGCGTATTATTTTAATAATTTTTTATGTAAATAATAAAAAGGAAAAAGTTTCAAATATGGAAAATAAAATTTGGACATCCCTTTCATCATAAACCCTGTTTAATTTCTGTTTAATTAAATTTATTAAATTATTAAATTTCATTTAACATAAACTTTACCCGTTGATTAGTTCAAAATGTCGCTTAATTCACAAGTTTATGCGGCCTTTCAAAGAAAAAAGAAAATTACAAGAAAAAGCTGTTTATAATTGCATTGATAAAAACTAGTAGTTGTTTCTAAGTTTTCTTTGATAATGAATCATTTGTGGTAGAAAATTAGAATTCAAAATTAGAAAATTAGATTCATTAAGAATAAATTATTATTTTACTATATTGTTTATCCTTTATTAGAATCAGCAGAACCCCTTTTGCTTTCAAAAAGCTCTATTTCTTAAGTTATGAAAGAATTTTAAATGATTTTTCTGTCCTTTTTTACAGAATCAATTTGTTTTTTTAGTACTAAACATTCCAATATAGACATAAAGAAAAAAACTTGTTTAATTAGTGTTTTAATAAATGCTATGACTGATTTTTCTTTGTATAATTAAGTTGTGAAATTGTGACATGGATGCTTTACAAAATTTCTTTATTTCTGTGGTTTGCTCTCGCTATAAATATCATTAAATACCAATAGAAAATTTGATCGTGCAATTCTCTGCTACTGCTTCCTCTACTGAAGTTAATAGTAAATTTTGATTTTAATGTTGCACTGTGTATAACAAGAAATGTTTTTAATATAACCTTTTTAATTACATGATTTTGCAAGCAAGTAATAATGATGTTTTTTATAGTTTAAATCTTATTCTAGCATTAAAAAATTTTGTCTCAATACTTAGAAATATTATTAATCAACACCTCCGAATATACTTTGAACAAGCCTAAAAGTTGCATTTCGAACTATTTTAAATTGGTAATCACTGTTCTTTTGCTAGACCATCTGCGTACTGAGTTTAACACAATGATTGATGATAAAACTTTAAAGTGTTATAAAGCAACTTTGTTTTAGTTTCCTTGTTCTAATCTGCAGTTTGTTCTAAAAACAATTGCAGAAATTCAGTGTTCTTGATATGCTAGTTGGAAAGACCACATCATATCTTTAAGTGCCTTTTATTTAACCAAAGGCTTTATTTTAGGTTTATATAGGTTTATTTATTTTTGCCAAACCAGAGGCTTTATTATGTGAGTTTGACCTGTGGAAAGTCCAGTTGAAATTCACTTAACTGTTTTTATTCTATTAATACTGAAACATAACAAGCAACAAACCATTTCTTTACTGAGGCGTCTAAAAGGATATAAGAGAATAGTAGGTAAAATGGTAGGTAAAGTCTAAATGGTTTAGTTTAGCTTTTCACACAGAGTTATCTATAGATAGTAAACAAGTTTTTAACAAGTTTGTTATAAATACTTAAGAGTTTTTTTTTAAATAAAGTTCATATATAATAAAAATATAATTTCAAATAATGCCTTAGCTACCTTTTGATAAACAGCTATTTTCGTAGCCAGTCATCTTTGTAAAAACATATTTAGCACTGAAAGTTATTATAATAAATTTTTTGATTCTTGGTAAGGATTATTTATAATTGAAAATTATAAATTATAACTTTTAATTATAAATAAACAGCAAAATCTAGCTGAAATTTCAATGCTTGAACGAGTTCAAAACAGGGTCACGAAAATGCCTTACTCAAATCGAATGCTAGTCTTGATGATTGGTTTACGAACAATGAGAAAATATTAATTATAAAAAAACAAAAGAAAAAGTACTGGGCTGCTACGACTGCTTGTGGATAAGATTCACGCAGTTTTATCACTAACTAACTAACTTCTAGTTAAAAAATTATAACCTGTATATATTACATTATATACATTACGTTAACTGTGTGTTTTAAAAGAAAAATTTATTCAATTTGCAAAAGTAATATTTTCGGCATTACTGACCATTTTACTGATGTAATAAGTCATTAAAAGAATCATTGACAGAATTGAGTATATCTTTATAAAATATACTCAATTCTGTCAAAACTAAAAAAAATAAGGAAGAGGGCATAGTATCTTTTTTGGACTTATATAAAAAAATTACAGAAAACCACACTGGTGTATATATATATATTTATATATATATATATATATATATATATATATATATATACATATATATAAATAAATATATGCAAATATATATATACATATATATATATATATATAACATATATATATATATATATATATATATATATATATATATATATATATATATATATATATATATATATATATATATATATACATACATGTATATATAGATACTAGGGTGTCTCAGAAAAAAACAACCATTGAAGTGCATGGTCCCCACCCTCTAAAATGCTTCTTTTTGTTGAGTTATTACACCAGGAAAATTTTTAGCTTGTTTAAAGATGTTTTAGGGATCCTTCAGATACCCAAAAATGTATCTGGAGCCCCACAGTGGGGGAAAATTTGCCTTGTTTAGAGCAGTAGAAACAAATTCCCAATAACTACATGATTGTTAATTGTTATGGGAAGTGTGTTGTAATGGTACAAAGATACAAAACACTTTCAATTGATAAATAATACCACAACTATCCCTGAAATTTTGCAGAAATCACACGACATAATGAACGAAGGTTGCATCATCAAAATTGTAATGACTTTTTTTTTTAATTAAAATTTAGTAATTTTTATGGTGTCTTGGTTAGTTATTCTTTGGAAAGATTGGTGACGTCATTTTACACCTTCTGAAAGCGCAATAATGGCACAAAGTTACGCTTGGATATCTACTGAAACATTTAATAAGAGCCCGTTTGCCTTCAGGACGAGATATTATGCGTAATTTTGTGTTTCATCACCTAACACTGAAAAAGACAACAATAGACTGGGCGCGATAAGTTTAGGATTAACTAATGTCATTTTGGTTGAAGTCTAGTTTGCCAACTCGACGTAAAGATCAAATAATAAAGAAATTTATAAGTATTTATGCAGACTATTTGAATTTGATGAAAAACAAAGCCAGAGGTAATGAAAAAGATCTTGAGAATCAGCCAAATTTCATCAAAAAGCTTTATAACTTGTTTGATATAAGTCACGCTCCATCCGATATGTTGATACGCTTCGACGAAGATAAAGAGTTTTTGAAGTTGCAGCAGCAATCAAGAAACAGAGTGATTGGATTAGTTGACAAGAAAAAAGCTGAAAAAGACAAAAGGTCTATTGACAGAAACTTGAAAACTCAATATCGTGTTAAACGTGAAATATATAGAACAGTAGCAAATGAAGAACTTGCACCTAACTTAATATCAGACAGTTCAGATAAAGATGAAGAAACGGATCCAGATGAAGATGATAGTACTGACAAACCGTTTGTCACTTCTACTCTGTCAATAACAAAAAGAAGAAAATCTGTGCTGTCAACAAAATTAGCTGCCACCCTAGATCGCACTAATACGAGTGCACGTAGTGCTACCATGATATTGACTTTTTTGATGAATGAAGCCGGGTTAACCGGTGAAACCTCTTCACCACAATTCCTACCTTCAAATAGCACAGTGCTTCTTCACCGTCAGACTATTCAAAAAGAAGCTGCTGAGCAAATAAAACAATATTATGAAGTATCGAAATCTGTTGTTCACTGGGACGAAAATTGAACAAACAAAATCAGGAGACCAGCTGCTATTCATAGGGCCAGATGGATGGCCAAGGCGCTGTACACACTTAAGATCGATCTACTATATGAAGACAAAAGCTTTATTCTGTTGACCGGTCGTGAACTAAAAGCTGTTAAGCGCTTCAACAGATTCGTGGTAAAAGTCTACATTCAAGCATGGTTTTCATGCAGCACATTAGTGGATGTCCTCATTAACGAAATAAAGTTAATCAACAGACTGAAAAACTATGATGACACAGCCATAAGTGATATTAGTTTAAAAATGTTGGCTCAACATGCATGGTATTTGAGTCCGGAAATGGCTGAAATTGCCATTTTTTCGCAGCTACTATCGAACAGAGAAAAACAAGAACTGATTCATAACATGATCTCTGAACGCGGAAAACACCTCATAAAAAACTTGCCATTCAGTGTTACTGAGCTTCAAGCGTCTCGAGTGTTCTTTGAAACAACTAGATGTGATGGTAGTTTGCTTTGCGTATCGGTAGAAGAATGGACTGGAATTTTATCTTATGAACAAGCGCTGTCTATAGTTGCCAGACTACCATGTATAAATGACTGTGCTGAACGGGGTGTAGCACTTATTGAAAATTTTGATAACACCACCAAGGAAGAAAATCAATAACAGTATTTGCTACAAGTTGTTGAGATACACCGCAAAACATTCGGCAAGCTAACGAGTCAAGAACTGGCGAACATTTGATAAGACACCGAATCTTGACTTATAACAGACTAGTCTTTATCTTAGATTTTATTCTTTGTCTGGAGTTATTTAATTGTTTTATTACATATCAAAAGGAAGTGTACTGTTCACTGTTCAACATTCAAGCTCGCTAAACAAGCGCTCGTCAGACATTTTCAATCACATGCAGAAATATCAATTTTTTGTTATTTTTCTGGGACACCCTAATGTATATATATATATATATATATATATATATATATATATATATATATATATATATATATATATATATATATATATATATATATATATATATATATATATATATATATATATATATATATATATATATATATATATATATATATAATATATAATATAATTATTGTTTTGATAAATACCGGTATAGAGTGCTCAATAAGCCACTGCCAACTTAAAGACAACCCTCAGCTCACTTTGGGAAATTATCAGCTTATATTTAATAAAATTTTTTTCAAATAATTTTATTAAATATAAATTTAATAAAATTATTTGAAAAATATTAAATTTAATAAAATTAATTTCAAAACTTTGACATTTTTTTGTGGCAAAAACAAAACAAATTATATTTTTATGGTTTCATTTGAGTATTGCTGAATAGAACCGAACGTCGCTTAAAAAATTATTTTCGCTTAATTAATTGGTATAATAAAAAAAAACCCATTTTTAAACGAATTTCCATTTTTCTGATGAGAAAAGGTCACTTTTTTCAATGTTTTAAATTATAAATTGTTATATAAAATCTATTACGGATAAAGCATTTATTAGCTATATGTTTAGCTTCTGTATTTTATGGTATTTTCACATGATATTATCTTATATAATTAGTTAATAAAAAATCTGGCAGATTGGGCTACCAACAAGAAAAAGAATACATAATATTATAACTAGAAATCAAAGTGAAGGATATGCATGGCAACCTAATGACTACCTGTAAGTGACCTACCAATACACAAACAGATTTCAATATGCCTTTAAGATCGAAAAAGAAATGATTACAACTGAAAAACTGATTTTCCTGCCAATGTTATAAAAGTGAGTAGAGAAATTTTAAAAATTTGGAAAACGTAATTCCAAATCTTTCACTAATAAAGTAGAAACCTCTATCAAATAAGGTAAAATGAACATTTCAAAAAGGTATTGCAGCTAAACTATCTGAAGCTTCAACATATAAAAACAGTCTTTTTTGGTCAGAAAATAACCATTTAAAGTTATTTGATACATCAACATGCAGGTGTGAACTTCCTCTTTTATATTCTGATGACAGGTTTGAGGTTAATAATACATATTCATAAAGCCACAATATTAAAAAATATGTTTGTTTAAACAAATTCGTGTTTACACTGCCAACAAATTTAACGGCTGTGCAATTTTTTATTTCTTCTCAAACTATGGCGTAATATTTTCTTATAAATATTACCCTTAAGAAATGTTTGATGTTAGCAGGGCCGCCGTGAGGGGGGGTCTATTGGGTTGTTTTGTCCCGGGCGCCAGGTCGACAGGGGCGCACGAAGCCGAATATAGATAATTTTTTTTTCATGTTTATTTAAAAAAAAGATGAAGTACTGGGAAGCAGCGTGGAAAATAAGAAATCAAAAGCAGCCGGTCAATTTGACCAGCTAAAACATATAATAGACGGTCATTGCTTTTTTTGGCCGGTCAATTTTTTTTAGTTTAAATTTTCAACTTTGTAATGAAGTGCTTCATAATTGGACTTTTTAAATAAAAAAAGTAATTAATGCTTTAAAACTAAGAAATTAGCATTACTTTCAAAACATTAGTTTTAAATAAAGCGATTCTTTTTATATAGCGGAAACTCGCAAATAAAGTGAATACTAATGATTAATTGGTAATAATAAACCCGCTGAATTAAATGTTTAAAATAACTTTAGTGCAAGGAGATTTTCATTCAATTAAAAACGGAGATTTTTTACTTTATTAAAAAAAGAGATTAGATTAAATCCAAGTAGTTTGATATTGATACAAAATATTAAAACAATTTTATTAAATTTATTTCTCTAATTTTTAAAATCTCTCAAATTTGAAACAATTTTGAAACACGTGATATCGATGTGATAGTCTGATAGACCCAATCAAGAAGAAATTCAAACAGTTCTTTGCTTATGAGCGGATGCTGTTTCAAAAAGAATTAAAACATGTCTGGATTTAAAAAGAAAGATTCTGGTTGTCAAGTAAGAGAGAATGCTGCTCAAAGAACTGCGAATGAGGAAAAGAACAAACGCACTCTTCAAGACTGTGGTATTACAGTTACGAAAAAAGGAGAAGATGAAAGTCCTACTGCTTCAAACTCTTTCCTGCCAAGTCAATCGATTCAAGTAGTAAATAGTTTTCCCCGTGAAAGGATTTTTTCCCATTTGATTAATTCAATGTTATATAAATTTTTAACTTATTTTTATAGGTTGCAACTGAAAACGATGTCACTGACATTTCTAAAAGCTCGGGAGAGCCCCTATCAAAAATCGGAATGGTAGCTGTGAATGAAGAGAATATTTTGGTAAGTTCTACCTCTTTAAAAGAAATGATGTTAATAAACTTTTAAGCTAATAAAATAAGATTTTTAAAAATTTATTCTCAGGTGTTGCCAACAGAAGAACCCATCGCTACCATTCCTTCCAATGATCCTGCTTTGTGGGCAGCACATCTTTCCAAAGTGGAAAGAGATTCTGTGCTTCTACAGGGGCTTCCTCGAAATCCTTCAGCTTTCCTGAAAGATTCTAATAAGAAGAAGGTTCCTGAATCAATTTTCTACGAAACTTCTCTCAACGGGGAGAAGACATGCCGAGATTGGCTGGTCTGGAGTGTATCTAAGAAATCATTTATTTGCTTTCCGTGTTCTCTGTTTGGAAGCAAACAATCTTTTGGGATTGGACACCAGTCGCACTTTCTAAGATGGAATGATGGAATAAGCTGCAACTGGCACAAGCTACCTGAGAAAGTCAAAAGTCACCAGAATAACGCCCAGCATCGAAACTTTTACATAGAATGGAAAACGGCGCTAGAAAGCTTAGAAAATCAAAGCGGAATAGATGCAGCTCTTGAAAAATCGATAAGAAATGAAGCAGCCAGGTGGCGTGAAATTCTACGATGCATCTTAGATGTTACTCTTTTTTTAGCGTCACGAAACCTTAGTTTCAGAGGTAAATCTATTTACAATTATTCTATTGTGATACCGACTATCTTTAAATCTATTTAGCTTATATTTATAAGATTAACTAGATATTTTGGAAACCATTAAATGAAACAAATCCTTCTTTATTCTTTTAAATAAAAATGTTATAATATTCATAAATCATAATATAAAATCATCATAGAATCATCATAAAATAAAACAAATGCTTCTTTATTGTTTTAAATAAATCTGTCTTATTATTATAATTTTTAGGTTCATCAAAAATGATTGGAGAAGACGATAATGGCAACTTTCTAGCTACCCTAGAGCTCTTGGCCAAGCACAACCAGACTCTCCAACTACACTTGTAAGAAGTTTCCCGCTGCCAACAAGAAGCTAACAAAATGAATGCCCATTACTTGGGCTGGAGCACTCAAAATGAATTCATCAAAGAGTGCGGAGGAATCGTTCACGGTGCCATCATCAACGAAGCTCATATGGCCATCTACTACTCCATTCTTGTGGACGGGACTCCGGACGTCTCTCACACCGAGCAAATCACCTTTGTTCTCCGCTTAAGTATACTTTGGTACTGACAAAAGATGGACCGTGAAGGAGCGCTTTCTGAGGGTCGAGAATCTTGAAAAAAAGATAGGTGCTGACATTGCCAAGCTTATTATGAACGTCTTAGAACAAAATGGAATCGATCTCAAAAACTGCAGAGGTCAAGGATATGACAATGGAGCGAACATGTCCTGTATATACAAAGGAGTACAGGCGATTATACTGCAAAAAAATCTTCAAGCTCT
The DNA here is from genome assembly GCF_038396675.1 of Hydra vulgaris. Classification (NCBI taxonomy): domain Eukaryota; kingdom Metazoa; phylum Cnidaria; class Hydrozoa; order Anthoathecata; family Hydridae; genus Hydra; species Hydra vulgaris. The sequence goes on from NC_088925.1 coordinate 54,539,103, forward strand.
CTATATGCCATGCAGCGCTCATAGTCTCAACCTTGCTGGTGTTCATTCTGCTGAATCTTCGGTTGAAGTCAAGAACTACTTTGGCCGAGTCCAGTCACTTTACAATCTTTTCAATGGAAGCCCTAGTCGGTGGAAAGTCTTGATTGAAACCACTGGTTTGTCCCTTCATCAAACGTCGCAAACCAGATGGAGTGCGCGAATCGAGGCCGTGAAGCCGTTAGTCAAGCAATCCAGGGAAATCCTCGAATCTTTGAAAAAGCTCCGCGATTTTGATCTAACAGCTGATCAATTGAATGAAGTAAAATCTCTGGAAAAGTGGGTTCATTCATTCGAGTTCATCGTAATGACAACCTTTTGGTATAAAACTCTTCAATCAATCAACTATGTGAGCCTTGCACTCCAATCAGAAAATATCTCCTTGGACGACGAGATGAAACTCATTAAGACTCTTATTGAAGATCTAAATCGACTGAGATCATCTTGGACCAGCATCCTTAATGGGGCACGTTTGATAGCATCTGGTCTTGCTTCTTTTGGTTTTCAATCAGAATTTGTGAAGAAGAAGACGAAAAAAAGGAAGACCTTTCACGAAGAGGTGAGGAACACCGCTCATTTCCATGAAGACGAAGCAAAAGAGTTTGAGGTGAGCGTATTCAATACCGCTCTTGATACTCTTATTCAGCAGGTCAACGATAGATTCCAAGCTGCTGAGGAGACGACGAATATGTTTTCGTTCTTGTGGTCATTGAAATCTCTTGTTATGTAAAATGAAGAAGAATCAGAAGAAAGTGTTGAAGCACCTATCCAATTGGAGGAGAAATCCAAGGTCTTCGCACAAATCTACGCGACCGATGTTGAGGAAGAGAAACTTATTGAAGAGGTCCGCCACCTCGATGCTCTGAAGTGATCCAATCTTTTTGGTCCAAAAGAATCTCTCACTTCCATGACGTTATTAAATGGAATATACCAGAAAGGTCTTCAGCCGCTCTTCGAATCAGTCTGCATTTTGCTGCGCATCTTCAACACCATCCCTGTTTCTGTTGCGGAAGGCGAGAGATCTTTTAGTAAGCTTGCTCTAGTTAAGACAGCTTTAAGGTCTACCATGAGCCAAGAACGACTCACGAATCTTCTGGTTATTTCCATTGAGCATGATCTTGCCAAAAAGTTGTGCTACGGTGAAGTGATTTCCAAATTCGCCATAAGTAAAGCTCGAAAGATCAATTTCGTCTGAAGTTGAAACAACAATAGCTGTTGTATTCTAGACAAATTTTTGCTCTTAACATCCAATAGTGTTTAATGATTGTCTTTGGTTTGTTTCTACCATGTTCTAGTGTCGACTTTATCATTTTATGTATGAATGTATAACCAAGTCAAAAGACCATTGCAATTATCTAGAAATAAACTGTTCAATTGTTCATTAATTAAAATTAAAAAATTCTATATTCTTTTATCCTCTTTGATTTGTTATCAAATGGCTTATTATATGTATTGAATTATGGATCATTAGATCAGCTTTCACTTTCAGTAGGGCGCTTGGGAAATTTTGACCCTGGGCGCCGCAAAGGCTCACGGCGGGCCTGGATGTAAGGGTTGCTCTAAAAAGCACCTGGTATGTCTCTGTAAAGAAAGCAAACAGGTTAGATTTAACTTTTTTTTTACGTTTGTTATTTTTCTTTTAGTATTTTCTATAAGCTATATAATAAATTTTTTAAATTTAAGGTTCGGGTTCTAGAACCAGTATATTTAAAGGATCAGAAAGTAAAGCAAGTGCCCTTTGGAACTTGGCAGTTAGATCAAACTGATAAGAAAGAGCCAAAAATGCAAGAAAAAGAAGAAAGAACAAAATTAATATAACAAGTGGCATGACACTCCTTTCAGATAATGATTGTATCAGTGAAACTTATGATTTGGAAATAGATAAAAATGACAATTATAAAAATCAGAGCCATGTATTTTTTGCAAAACCACTGTGTGAAAACAGAAACACAGATTTAACTAAAATTGCCGAAGCTGCTATTAGGTTCAAAGATAGTGATGCTGCAACATCTGTTATTGCAATTGCTACCTTGATAGACTATCAAATTATAATTCAGTATAACAGATCACAAAATATCACTGAAAAAAAGATATTTGACACTAAAAAGCGCGTTTCAACCTTGATTAGTGAAAAACACAGTTCAGAAGTTTTTCATTTAAAAGTCATTCGAGTATATTGTAAAAAAGAAAAAAAATACATTAGCGCATATATTAGGATATGATCATTACGCTGAACTTATCATTATTAGAACACTAAAGGGTGAACATCACTTAACTTTTACTGTAGAAAGTGGACCTTTTTCTAATAAATATTAAACTCATATTGAAATAAAAAATGGAACAAGAACTACAATGGCAACCGAGACACTAAAAGTACTCGAAAAATACAACATCATTAGTAGTTTGGAAGTCATTGATTTTGATAATACTTCTGCGAATACTGGTGCAGGTAATGGTTTAGTTGTGACATTAGAAAGGTTTTTAAACCGACTAACCTATTTAATAGGATGAGTACTTTATCAAAATGAGTTATCACTTCATCATGTTATAGCTGAAGTAAATGGTAAAAGTAATAATCCAAAGAAATACAAATATAGTCCTATTGGTCAAAAAGCTTCTACAGGTAATTTGCATAGCTTACCAATAGTTAATTTTGTTCCAACTCATTCAGAGATTGACTCCTACATAAACTCTAATATTCTATATTGTATATTTCCCTATGTGGTTTGCCCATAAAAAGTCTGGTCTTTATAAAGATGCTATTAGACTTCTTCATAAGACAATAGAGCTTGTTAAAAACCAGACAAACTGTTTTTTAAAATTTTGAAGGAAACTCTTATTGCTATCATCAAAAAACTTTTTATATTCTGTTGCAAGATAATGAAAAAGATATAAGTGCTCAAGCTATTAAGCAAGTTTTGCACATAAGTTAATCAAAAGAAGTAAATTCGGAAATCAACCCAAAATTCAAAGCAAAATTAATTATGCTTATTAACTTTAATGATGATACACGGAGTGGTTTAATTGATGTTTCTGTAATCGAGGTCGCACCTCCGACTTCAATACTTTTTTCATTATCTGAGTTACAAAATGCTTTGCAAACTTCTAAAAAATCTATTCTTACGGAATTATCCAACAACTCACAATCAGTAGCAAGGTCTGAGAAACTTGTATCAGAGGAATCAGAGAGAAGTTTTTTGTCAAGTAAAGAGACAAAACTTTATCCTAACTAAAAACCAAAGCAGAGCAGAAATTAAATGTTATTCATATAAAACTGATTACTTTATACCTTTTTCTGGAGAAAACGTTTGTTTTTTTTATTTAAATTTGGTTCACATACCTAAGTGCAAGGGCATTCTTTACTTGACGGCAGAAAATAATTAGTTTTTTAAAATGACAAGTCTCTCTCAACCCTTGACTCAGAATCACTATTGTGCAGAAAAACATGTTGAACGAGGGACTTCCAGAAATAAACGGGGGCAAAGACAACCACTATCGAAACTTGAATAGAAAAAAAAAGGTCTTGAAAAAGTTGAGAAAGGGAGGAGGGGGTTGGAAGTGGGGCTAGTATAGGAGGCTGTCTAAGTATATATATATATATATATATATATATATATATATATATATATATATATATATATATATATATATATATATATATATATATATATATATATATTTATTATATATCATAACTTTAATACATATTATTATAATATATATCTAATATATATATAGATTTTTTATATTTGTTTTAAATATATTATATATATATATTTATATTTTAAGATTTAATATATGTAGATATATATAGATTTAATATATAATATATATTATAATACATATTTGAATATATATATATGTGTATATATATATATATATATATATATATATATATATATATATATACATATATATTTATATATATATATATATATATATATATATATAATATATAACTACCTCGTTTTATTATAAATACCTCGATTATATATAACTGCCTCGTTTTATATATACATATACATACGGTTTTGTATAATATTATTTTTTAAAACGGTTTTTAATATACTTTATAACGAGGGTATCTATATTATATATATATATATATATATATATATATATATATATATATATATATACATATGTATGACTTTAAAGAATATATATATATATATATATATATATATATATATATATATATATATATATATATATATATATATTTAAACAACTTTAAAAAGTATTCTACACAATAGAGTGCTCAATGTTCTTAAAAGAACAGAGCAATTATATTAGTAGTAGAAAATCACTTAACAAAATGGAAAAAATTTTTGTTAAGTGATTTTCTGCTACTAATATATATATATATATATATATATATATATATATATATATATATATATATATACACATGTATAACTTTAAAGAATATATATATATATATATATATATATATATATATATATATACACATATGTATAACTTTAAAGTATATATATATATATATACACATATGTATAACTTTAAAGAAAATATATATATATATATATATATATATATATATATATATATATATATATATATATATATTAGGATGCAGTGAAATTTTTTTTTAAATTCATTTTGCCTGGGTGGGCAAAAGTTGTAAATTTATGTCAGAAATACTCTGTAAAAGTCACATTTTGGGGTCTTTGAAATTCCCCAAAATCCCCAAAATGTGACCTACCGACTACGGAGTACGGAACACGGACTACCGAGATAGACTAAGACATTTTTTTTAAATTTGTGTGTGTCTGGGTGATATAATAATATTATTATTTAGTGCTATATAATTAGCTGCTATAATGCTGCCATCTGGCGAGAGAATGTGCATGTATTATTATGTAAAATACAAATGTCGTCAAACAAACAACACCGAATCAAGGAGATAGTTATTAAAATTATCATTTATTTTTGCTGTGTTGTCTTTGTATGGTTAGATCATGGCAGAAAAGATTGAAACTGTACGAATGAAGAAACCACTCCCTCGTAATGATAACATATGCCCATTATTAGGCATCATTTCACGGATGAGCATAAATAATTTGCCAACGTATGCAGATATCTTGAAACATTTTATACCAGTAAGAAAAGAATAGTCTGATGGCCATGACAAAGAAGCTACAATTAATGAAACAATCAGGAAGATATCTGTTGATCTTGAGACAATATGGCACAGAGCATCAATTCCAGTAATATCCCGTCAGCAAATAATAGCTAAAATATAAGATTACCATGACAAATATCACTCACTTCTGAAATCGTTTAAACAGAGGTCCAAGGAAAGGAGTCACAGTACCTGAACAAAGTTGAAAACTTCAAAATTGACTCAAATCGAAATTTTGATATTACTTCATGTAAATGTAAAGACTTTTCGACATGTGCTTGTGAAAAGAATAGTAAAGTTCCACCAAATGAAATAATATTCCTTGCAGATCAAAGAACAGTAAGGAAAATGACTGTTGGCAACGTTGATATTAAAACAATAAAGCAGCAGGAAAAGAAACTGAAAAGAAAACTTGCAGATGAATTGAGATTTTATAAATGTGAATCAATTACAAATGCTGAAACTTTGAAATCACATCCAGATTGTAGCTTGGAGGATGATTGCAATGATGTCACGTTGATTTAGATGAAGCTATCACCGGTTTTTATTTCGGTGATTTAGATGAAGCTATCAACGAAAGAGATAGTAATGAAGATGTTGACTTCATGACAGACTCGCCTAAGTCACCATCATCAACTATAATAAAAGCTCACAAGAAATTTTGAACTCTCAAATGCGAACGGAAAATTACTGAAGAACATGGACTTGCCAATTGTCAGTTTTCAACCAATCGAAGGAAATGTGTTGTCTAGCATTGATGAACATGATCTCAGTACAGATCAAAGGTACTTGCATGAAATGTGTCAAGCAATATCCAGTGGCCAATGTAGTTTTGAATTGGGTAATCGAAAAGCGGGACCCATGTGTCATTTTCGATGGATAATAACTGCTAGACGTATCTTCCGGTTATATTTATCTACAGAAAAGCCAGAAAAAAACTTGATCATTCTTGTAACTTACGTACAAAAGGTATATTCACCTATTTGGTTTGAAAGGAAGTCTAAGCATTCCTGTACGGATGGCAGTTGCCATCTCTTTCGAATGGTGCATTATACCAGATACTTGCCTATCGAGCTCAAGAAATTTGTTGATCCTGTAATCCAAAGAAATGCATACTTTGCTCACCCAGAAAACTTATTAATATCAATGGCAACCGATGAAAGGTCCCACATTTGTCAATTAGCACTAAGACGTGTATTGGCTGCAAGATCGATATCCGACAAAACCTATGCTAAACCTACAGTTAAATTATTCAAGATACCACCGCTAAACTTTGAAGCAACAGATTATACAGACATAATCAAATGGTCATCAAATAAAAGTGCAGAACCTCCAATGTTCAGATCAATTAAACTCAGCCTAAAAACAGCATTCTGACCTCAGAAATGCCACAATTTAAAAGCTTTCCATGCCACACTCAGTCTGTAGAAAGAGGCGTGAGGCTAGTCACTGAAGCCAGTATGGCAGTCTGTGAACCTCAGCGTGATGGTTTTATTCGTGCAAGAATAGAGTCGCGATCAGCTATGAAAGTCTTTAACACAAAATCTGATTTCAGCCTTTCAAAATGACGTCCTTGAAATGATTATTTGACAGAAAATAAACTTGAACCAGAATTACTTAATTTTGTTTGAAGTAATTGTTATTCATAATTTTTGTGGCACCGCAAAGTTCTACAATTTTACATAAATATATTTTCATTAGGTCCTGATATGATGTTAAAACCATCATACAGGTTTATTATAATAGAAATAGAAAAACAAAATCAGTTCATTTTTAGCCATTGATTTTTTTGTGAAAATATGAATTTAATAAAAATTCTAATTTCTAACTTTTTGGGGATTTTGGGGGATTTCAAAGTCCTTGTGGCACCTCAAAATAATTTACCAGAGCATTGCAATTTTTACAGAGTATTTCTGATATGAATAGACAACTTTTGCACACCCAGGCAAAATCAATTTTCAAAAAAAAAATTTTTATAATGTTTTCACTGTACCCTAATATATATATATATATATATATATATATATATATATATATATATATATATATATATATCACAGTGAGCCATAAAGACCGCCAGGTTCAACTTTTCCCCACCTCTAATTTTTTTTCATATTAAGACAAGTGCTAGTTAGATATGTTATTTTTTTGTATTTGACAAATCTAAAGTCGATCAGAAGTAACATAAAAACTTATTTTTTTACCCTATTTACCCCCCTTCAAGTGATAAAGTTATCCTCTTTATGATGATATTACCTCCTTTCAAAAAAAAAAAAATTTTAATTTATCTTTCATTATCCTCCTTAAAAAAATCATTACTTTTTCTTACTAATCTTAAATTGAAGTAATTTAAACTCCTTGTACACTATTATACCAATAGTTAAAAGAAAAAAAATACAATAAATGCAACAAAAATAACTCAACTACTTTTATATTACAATATTTACATTTTATCTAAGCAAAAGGTTGCAACAGCAGATTTCAATCTTTTAGCATAATCTTTATGTTCAATCCTTCGCTTGTATTGAGACCAACTTGGTTTGAAGGCACTATGAACAGCTTCTCCAGTCTGTTCAGCATATGATCCCAAAGAACAACAATTAAACTTTACAAATGGAAGAATATGACAGATAACTATATGGACTTTCCAGGTAACCTTCAGCTCTGTATTCAAATGCATCTTTGCATACTGCTGTAGGTCACAAAATGATACTTTAAACTCTTCAATAACTGAAGAAGCATTGCTGCCTAATTCGTATCCAAAGGTGCACTCTTTAACCTTTTCAAACTTTCTGAGGCAATGAACTATAGGCAATAAATTAGTTTGAGATGCTAACACATCTCTCTCTAAAATATCTACTTTTTCCAGAAGTTTATTGGAATTGTTCCCATCAAAGCCTATCCCATGATAACCTCTAAGTAAGATATAATGTTCTTTGAGCCAGTTTTTAAAAAGAGGCCAATGATCTAAAAGTAGTCTACCAAGTAATGTCACAATCCCCATAAGAAGATGTAACTCTGGTGGAGGGACTAAGTGATTAACTTCATCTTCAGCATTTTTGTCTAAATAAACGAGTCGAGGACTAATAACATTTTTAAAATCTTTCATCTCTAACCGCTTTGCCCCATTTTCAACAAATAAGTTGTACCAATAATCAAACGAACCTAACGTTCTTGGAGTACCACTTTCTAGGGAACATTCGCCTTCACACCACAAGCAGGCATATTTACCTGAATGAGAAGACAAACCAAAGATGCTGTTAGCACATTTTAAGTCAAATGCAAGGTGATATGTAACATTGTCCAGATTTAATCTACTCAAGATTTTCTGCAAATTTCCATTGTCTTCACAAACATCTTCAACAATAGCAAGAATAAAACACCTTTTAACTCCACTGTCAATGTAAATCTCATTTTTATTAGTTTTATCAAAGACATTTACAATTACTTTCAGAAATCCTTGACCTCCATCTATTGATATACGCATCATACTGGAGAGAGGATCCATTCCTCTTTCAATTAAAATACTAAGAATAAATTCAGAAGTGTCATAGATAAATACTACATGTCTTGTTACAATTTCATCATTCCAAATAAAGTTCTCTTGTTCTATTTTATATTTAGATTCAATTTCTTCTTGTAATGATGTCATCATACTAATTACATTATTCTCCACAACAGTAAATGATCCCAGATTCTTACGGAGACTTGATATCAGTTTTTTTGTTTTATTTTTTGTCAATTCCAAAACAGAAGTTAATTCTATCACTGTTTGAAATGATATCTGATTAAAAAACTTTCTAGAAGATTTATTGTCTTTAGTTCCAACAGTTAAAGTTAACGGATTTCCACCTTAAAGATAAAGTATAATTAATTATATGTATCTTTAACCTACCCCTACTCTAAATTTACAATGCAAACATTTTGAAAAAATTGTTAGCAACCTATACAATTGCTTAGTTACAAAAGCCTCATATCTACTGAGTGTTTTATATGTGCATTTAAGTTTTATCTAAACATATAAACCCTTTTTAATTATTTAAAAATGAAAATAAAAACCTAAACACCTGTAGATATTTTAAAAGACTGGCCTCTCTCAATGCCTTCTCGCTCCATTTTGTTTTTTATTATGCCTGAAGCAACTTGCTCACATGATGTGGAATCAAGAGTTTCTGCCAAATTAATTAAATTCAAAACAGCCTGACTAGAACAACAGTTGTTATGACATCCTGAAGAATAAAATTTACTCTTAAAATAATATACGCCTTAAGGCTTTTTATTGAAGTTTATAAATGAATATTTGATAACTTTTAATTTACTTATCAAGTAACTTATAAATTTTTAACCTCTTGCAAGGAGAGTAAAGCAGCAACTGCACATATTTTTTTTCAGAGATTCAACATCTTTTGTATTAACATGAGATGATTGTATAATATCACTAAGCTCAGTACTACGTCTAATTCTTGGTCTGTCAACCTAATTCAAAATAGCATTTAATAAAAAATCTTTATATGTATTAATCATTTAACTTAAATAAGTTTAAAGTCATATACCTGAGAAACTTTACTTATCCAATTTGAAAGATAAGTGTTTGATCCCTTTTCCAGCAAAAAGATGTTTCTTCTACAACTTGAACAAATTACATCCGGACAGACATTAAACTCTACATTGTACTCAGGCCAAATTAACTCCTTGATTTTATTTGCTACAGATGGTTGTACTTTTACTAAAGATTTTGAATATTTACCTTTTTTTTCCAAACAGACTGCACAAACAGACTGTTTTAAATCAGCCATCTTTACCGTATGTATATTTTTTTACTTGAATCATTTCAAAACTATTAAAGAAAAAGAAGCCGAGAATGGCGGATTACATTATTTTTAAGACTAAATTTTTAGGTTTTTCTAACTTTTAATACTTAAAATACTAACTCTTCTGATCGACTTTAGATTTGTTCTGCTCTTGAAAAAGACTTACACTAACTGCATTTACTTTAAAAAAAAAAAAATTAGAGGTGGGGAAAAGTTGAACCTGACGGTCTTTATGGCTCACAGTGATATATATATATATATATATATATATATATATATATATATATATATATATATATATATATATATATATATATATATATATATATATATTATGTATATATATATATATATATATGTATAAAATATGTATAAAATATATATATAAATACAAAAAAATATATGATTACTTACTTAATTAATTAAATACAAAAAAATATATAATTATTAAATAAACAAAAAATGCAAAAAACAAACAAACAACAAAAAAAAAATATAGATGGTACCAAAAAAAAAATTATAATAAAAAGAATAATAATAACTATTTAAAAAAAGCCAGATTAATAATAAAAAAGAAAAAGTGAATGAGCTGACATGAGAGATAATAAATGAATGAGGTAACAAACTTTTAACGATCAGAAGGATGATAAAAAATTAAAAAAAAAAAAGGTATATTTAAATATTATGATGGGACAAAAAATATAAAACTACTTGAATAATAGCAGCAAATGTAAAACGCAACGATTATAAAAATAATTAGCAACAACACCACGCACACACACACAAACACACACACAGAAACACACACACACAAACAAACAAAAAAAAACGACATGATAAACAATACACATATGATCACTATTTGATTTTAATGGTAATATGAAATCTAAAGCAAAATCACAAATTTTCCATTATATCTCTTCTATTTTATAATTTATTCGATTAAATGCATAGAAATAATGCCGTATATTCTGTTTATTATTTTGTAAACAACGAAACACGCGTTTTTTTATTATTAATAGGCATATGAACATTTTGAATCGAGTTTGAAAAAGCTTACCAATGTGCTTCAAAATTTTTCTTATAAGATAGTTTAGTTTCAATACTTATGCAGTAAGTAAGACTAAATATTTTTCTTTTTTCTGACCAAGTACATAGTTTTATTAAACGGTTTTCATCCAATAAATAAGCATTATCCGAAGTTTAAGTGTTCGCATAATTATGCTCCAAGACACGCATAATTTTTAGTAAGGCTCAATTATATTACTCATCATTTACTTACTTTTTAACAAAATCTAAACCTAGATTTTTTTAAAAGCGTAATTTTTATAATAAAAACTTGCATTTGCTTTTCTATGTGCATGTAATAATGTAAACAAAAACAACGTAGGGGGAGACGGGAGTAAGATGAAGAGCGGGACAAGATAAAGAATTTCTTAAATTTTCAGTTTATCACTAGGAGGTAGCATTAATTGGACAGTACCAACTCTCCTATAGACTGTTCGCTAAAAAATTAGTATAGAGAGATAATTACGAAAATTTTAAGAGTTCATTTGGGAATAAATAGAATAAGGAAATAGATTTCGGGTTTTTTAAATATAAAATTAACTATAAGGAATATACAAATAAGCTAAACAATTTATTTAAAATTAATGATTATTTTCTTTATTTGGTTTAAAGTTTTATTTGTTTAGTTAATTAAAACTTAGTCATAAATGTTTAATAATGATACATTTCATGTTAAAACATACTTATAATTATACTTCAGACATGTTTAGAATTATTCTTATTTTATGTATATTGTTATTATAATAAATATGGTTATACTGATTATAAAGATAAAAACATTTTAAATATCTTTATGATATTTAAAATGTTTTTATCTTTATGGTGAATGGGGCAAAAAAGCTATGGCCTCTGATAAAGAAATGTTAAAGAAGGAGGTATGAGCTACTTGGGTGCAGCAAATGCGTTTAACAAATCTGAAATTACACATCGTCACCGTTTGAAAAAAAAGGAAAATATTAGTATGAATTTTGAAATGGTTTTAAGAAAAATATTAAAATCTAGTAAAAAATTGAACTAACATCGTATTTTAAATCCTGTTATTAAATCTGTTTTCAAATATGTAAAGTGTGAGTCCTGAAATTTTTTCACTAGATGACTAATTTTCATTTCAGGAGATGCCGATTCATGAACGAAGATTTAGTGTCCTATTAAAGTATTTAATGTTGCATAGCGAGATTTAAAATCCTACTTAACACCAGTGGAAAAATTTTATTTAGATTAACAAAGAAACAGTGTAGAAGACTACTTTTTGACTTTGCTGAGAAATATTGTATTTTGCATCCGTTCATCAAGGATAATAAGATGTCAGGAGATGATTGGCTGGCTAAATTTGTAAAGAAACACATTTAGTGTACGCAAACCAGAAGCACTAATTGCGCTTTAATAAGATTTGGTACGGAAAATAGGTTTTTAGCTCCCTAACGTCTGATGTAAAAAGATTTCCGTTCATTTCAAAATTGATCAAGCTGGGAAGCATTTTGTAAATCGAACAACTTTCAAAAAAAACTGTCAACGTGTTTCGAAAGAGATTTACAAAAAAGGTAAGTGCATTTAGCTTATCAACCTTTCCATAAATTTAAGAAAACATTGCTAAAAGATTTTGTATATGTCATTTGTTTGTTCGTTGCTTCTGTTAAAATTTAACTCGAATTTAATGCAACGTGGTCTAAAGGGGCACGTTGACACAGACTGTATCATCTTACCCCTTTGGTAAAGCATTTTAATATGGCCGAAAATTTTTTTGTTCATGTATTTGCATTAATGCAATTAAATTGTTTGGTGTAGACTAATGTTTTTTTTTCTCGCAGTGATAGTAAATAGGTAAATAGACCTAATAAAACATTGTTAGGCCTACGGCCTAATTATTATTAATACACTATTTAAAACTTTTGCAATCCAATCTTTTAGATTGCAATCCAACTAAGTTGTTCCATTCTTATATTTCACGTTTCTAAAAAAAAACGCGCCCTAATTTCAAAATCAACCAATGAAAATTATAACAGAGTTTAAGTTACCGTACCGCTAGTATCAATGTTTTTGTATATTTGTAAACATTTTAAAAGTTCGCAGTGTTCGCAAAAATTATATTGGTGTTAAATATAAATTTAAATTACCAGAGAAAGTAAACGTTTTTAATTTTTTATAATTTCAGATGGTGCGAACATATAAAAGAAAAACTACCTTTGGGGCCTCATTGGAAGTCCTTAAACTTGCTGCTGAGGAAGTCATTTCAAAAAAGCAAAGTTTAAGAACTGTCGCCTTGACCAATGGCTTAGATAAAATGACATTAATTCGTTTCTGCAAAAAAGCCAAGCAAGGAGTTTCCACATCTGGTTATTCCAAACAAAAACTATTATTTACTGCTGCAGAGGAGCAAGACCTTGTTAATTATCTGCTAGGCGCAGCGAAAATGTTTTTTGGTGTTTCGCCAAAAGAAACAAGAAAGCTTGCATATCAGTATGCTATGAGTCTACAAAAAATAGTTCCTTTTTTCTGGCATGCCATTCAATCTGCAGGAGTAGACTGGTTTAAAGGGCTCATGAAAAGACATGAAAATATCCTGTCTATCAGATTGCTCGAGGCCACATCTTTAAGTAGAATGACAAGTTTTAACAGGACAAATGTTGATTTGTTTTACAAAAATTTAGAGAGCCTGTAAACTCGTTTCCATTTCGAAGCACACAACATTTGTAATGTGGATGAGACTGGGCTAACGACAGTTCAGAAACCATCAAAAATAGTAGCTCCAAAAGGCGTCAAACAAGTGGGAGCTGTAACAAGTGCAGAAAGGGGTAAATTAGTAACCTTGTGCTGTAGAGTCAATGCCTTGGGACACGCATGTCCTCCAATATTCATATTTCCTACGGTCAGGTATAGTGAACGAATGGTAGATGGAGGTTTCCCCGGCTCTGTTGAAGCGTGTCATGTTTCTGGATGACAAGGGAGAATTTTTTTCTATTTTCAAAACATTTTGTGAAACATTGTAAACTAACAGTTGAACAACCTGTCCTGCTGCTGTTGGACAATCATGAATCTCATGTATCTCTTGAATCTATTTAATATGCCAAGGAAAATGGTATTCATATGCATTCGTTCCCTCCTCATTGTTTGCATAGACTGCAACCGTTGGATCGTTCAGTGTTTTTTTCACTAAAGAGACATTATAATGTTCAGTGCGATGCATGGCTAAACAGCCATCCCGGGCGGCTAATGTAGTCTTTTGACATTCCCGCTATATGTTGTAGTGCATTCAAGCTTGCCATGTCACCTGCTAACATACAGTCAGGCTTTGAATCTACAGGGATTTTTGCTTTCAATTGTTTTCGGATTGACGCTGTTCTGTTTCTGCCCTCGTCTGTTAGTGATAGGCCAGATCCTGCAGTTTCTGGAGGTGTCAATTCTGCTTTGAACGTGGAGGAAATTGCTACTGCTGAAAACAATGGTCATCTTCAAGTAGACGTCACTATGAACTTAGTTTCATTTGAATTTCAACCGTCGACATCAGCTCTTTCAGATTCGTTAGCGATATATAAGGAAAGTCCAGTAGCTTCCACATCTGCTGGAACTACTTTTTGTGCCAATAGTCAAGTTATAGCCTCGCCCTATGTGGTATGGCCACTTACTGAAGCCGGACAACGCAGCCAGAGTAAACGCGGGAGAAAACAGGGCAAAACACGTATTTTGACCGATACACCTGAAAAACTGGCTATTGACCTGTTCGAACAAAAGAAAAAGAAAAAAGGAGAACCAAAATCTAAATTGGTTGCAGCCATATCAAAAAATAAAACTGTAAGGACTTCATTTTCGAATTCAAATGAAAACATTGATGATACTTTCTTTCTTGTGTGTGGCAAGCCCTATTTAAATAGTAGATCAAGAGAAACTTGGGTTCAGTGAGTAGACTGTAAATTGTGGGCACATGAAGTATGTACAGATGGTACTCCTGTTTTACTTGTGAAAACTGTTTAGAGTGATTAAAAAAAACACATCTTTTTTTAATTAGTTTAATTAATCTTTTGTATTTGTTTACTTAGTCTTTGTTTTTGTTTACCTGTTTACCTAATCTTTTGTGTTTATTTACCTAATCTTTTGTGTTTGATTACTTAATTAGTTTTTTAAAGCTTCATTTTCAAGTCTTATTAAATGTATCAACTTGCCCCATGGTGTGTATCAACTTGCCCCAGCATGGGGCAGGTTGATACACAAATCTTTACCTTACTTTTAGTGCTGTATTTATTTTAATTATGTTCTAATGAATAAAATTGTGGTACTAAAATATGCAGCATACTTAGTGTAACATATACAAGTTATTATTTCCACTCTAAATATGATATTTAGCTTTTAATGTCAGAAAATGTAAAAAGTGTATCAACGTGCCCCATTTCCCCTACTTAAAGATAGCAAAATGTCACAAGATGTCTGCATAATATTTGATGAAATTTATTTACAAAAATGTGCCGAATACAATAGTGGAACTATAACAGGCGTAAACAATGTAGGTGAACTCTACAAAAGTGTTTGTTTTATGATAATCAGTTTTAAGGAAAACATCGCATACATTATAAAAGCTATTGCATTTTTAAAAATTGATAGTGATTGGTTAAAAAATGAGATTCTTGAAACTGTGTGCGATAATCATGCGAGCAATGTTTCTGTATTTAATAAATTGTTATCAGAATACGAAAATGGCTTTAATAGCTTCTCAATTTTATAAAACTGCAGAAAAGTTTATTTATTCTATGATGCAGTACATTTAATTAAAAATGCGAGAAACAACTTTTTAAATCGAAAGAGATTTTTGTTTCTCCCATTTGAGTTTATTGGGTTTAAAGATGATATTAAAGGTGGAGAAGCATCTTGGAAACTGTTTTATGACGTTCATGAAAAAGATCTTGCTTTAGATGCAGATTTACGTAAAGCTCCAAAACAAACAAATAAAGTGCATCACCCAGGAAAATATAAACAAAATCTTCAAGTAGCTCTTGACTTGTTCAATGAAAGTATGATAGCTGGTTTGAAATCATACATTCCTTTACGTGAGGATGCTGTTGACTTTTTACGATTGTTTAATAAATGGTGGATTATTGCTAGTAGTAAAAACCAGTCTTGTTCCAATAACTATTTAGGAAATGCTGCTATCTTGCATGATAAAAAAACGGGATTTTTACGAGCAATGGCATTATGGATTGATAATGAAGAAAAACAAAAAATCTTGAACTGTGAGAAATTTGATATGTCTACTCAAACTACTTCAGCATTTAAACAAACACTTAATTGTCATGCTTCTTTAATTGGAGATCTTTTAAACGATGGTTATAAATTTGCCATGACTGCAAGATTTTAAAGTAATCCAATAGAGAGAAGGTTTGGGCAGTACAGAGAGATGAGTGGTGGCAGGTTTTTGATGAGCTTAATAGTTGTTTTGTGTTCGGAGAGAATTATCAAATTTAAAAGTTTAGTTAAAGAAGGCATTGACATTCGTAATAGTGATTACTAAAAGTCTAACGATAAAAAAAATATTTTAAACAATGTTTTGGAAAAACTTTAGTGCACTTCTATAAATAATTTGTCTTTGTCAGAACAGTTGAAGCAAGCAGAGAAGTTGCCTTTCATATTGCAGGTTATATTGCAAAACAAATTTCAAAAAGATTTGGTAAATACTGCAATGAACTAACTAATGATTGGAGTAGATGAATATGATTCTTCAGGTAAACAATATGTTGAAATTTTATCAAGGGGAGGATCGACTATACCATCTCCCAATCTGGGTAGCTATACTTGTGATGCTTTTGCAATTTTAGACTTTACTTTTGATGTAATAGCAACACCGATTTGCCATTAAGAAGAACTGCTCAGTTTATTTTAAAAACATTTTTATTCAAAGAAAATATCCTTTGTTCTGATCACCAAAAACTTGGGATAAATCTTTTAAACAAAACAATCAGTAATATATTCTTCAATAATAAAAGAAAAAGGATTACTGATGGAAATATAATGGGCAGTATAGTTAGTTTTGAAAAAAGGCAACGAAAAAAGCAAGATTAAACATAAATAAATAAAATTAACAAGTTTTTAATGATCTATATTTCTTTTTTCTAGAAAAATGTAAGAAATTGAAAAAAATTCTTAAAATGAAATTTTGTTGTTATTAAATAGAAAGTATTTTTAAGAATAAATGCCTTTTGTTTGTTTATTTGCTTTGCTTTTTATAGAGCAGTAATTCTTTTTAATGACTTTCTATTTTTTCAGGCAAATATGCGGAATATAAGGCCGAATATTTTCTGCAGGCCATGGCTATACATGTTATATGCTAGATACGATATAATATAGTATAACTGACTTAATTAAATGTTTAAGTTTCTTATAACTAAAATGGTTTTGTATATCAAATTATCAGTAGCTTTAACAATATTATATAAAGTAATATACATCTCATAAAACTTTTATATAATATTATAATTAATAAAATATTGTAAATTGTTCTTTTTAAATCCCTAAAAATTATTGTTCATAATAAGAAAATTATCCTACATTCAAGCTATTTCATAATGTAGTATTATACACTATACATATATATTATATATATATATATATATATATATATATATATATATATATATATATATATATATATATATATATATATATATATATATATATATATATATATAATAACATCAAAATTTTTTGTTATAATATAGTTATAAACAAGCTTTATTCATTTTAGAAGCATTATGAGAAACCGTAAAGCAACAGCACTAAATAGTGAGTGGAAACCCAATAATATGATCCCAGCAGTTGAAAATGTTTTGACAAAAACTTTATCTGAAGAAAAGCTGTTGAGATATAAGTGAAACGTTCAACTCTTAAGAGGCAAATTAAAATGCTCGACTGTCAACAAACGGATTAAACAAATTGCAAGGCATTCCATATAGTAACAGTTCAATGAAAGTTTTTTAAGTAACAGAAGAGCAAGAACTGGTTCAATATTGTTTAGTTTCTGCAAAAATGGGATATGGGTTAAGTTCTGTTAAGCTAAGAGCACTAACACTTTAATATGCAAACTTAAGAAGAAATGTTCGGATTCTTGTTGAGGTTCGACTAAACGTTAGGAAGCAAATAAATATGGTGGTGTAGATTGGTTTATAGCTTTTTTAAGCCGTCATCCAGAACTTATAATAAGAAAACTAGAGGCACCATGGATTGGTCGAATGTCAGCATTGAACAAGTATAACGTAGATCTATTTTATAATAATCTGCATAGTCTTTTGGTTAAATACAAATTTTCTCACCGTATGATATATGGAACGTTGGTGAGACTGGTGTTTCTACTGTACAAGTGCCAGAGCGTGTTTTACCCGAGAGAGGAGGGCGGCAAGTTACTTTTGTACAAGTGCAGAAGGAGGTAACTTGGTGATAATGTGCAATGCAATAAATGCAAGTGGATCAATGATATCACCATTCCACATATTTCTGCATCTCCATTTTAAAGACTTTTTCTGCGAAATTTAATTCTCATTTCTGTTGGCACTGTCAACAAATCTGGGTGGATGATAGATTCAACCTTAATGGAGTATTTTAATTATTTTATAAAAAGTGTTTGACCATCTAAGGCAAACCCTGTGATACTAAATAATCATTAGGAACATGAGTCAATTAACTTCATTGTCGGATCAGATAATGGTGAAATTATTTTAACAATCCCACCCGATACAAACTGCAACAGCAAGATTTAACAGTTGACCTTTCAAACGTCATTATCATCGTGAAATTGATAGCTAATTGTTATCACATCCGAGAAAAATCGTCTCAATATATGATATTGCAGAAACTTTGTGGTTTTTAAGGCATTTGGCATAAGTCTATTTCAACCTAATCGATGGGAGGGTGAGGATTTTTTTTATCTCAGGTTACAAACAGATTCAATATTGAAAAACTCAACATCAATCCAGTTTCAATAGAAATTTTAGGACTAAATCCTAAACCTTTATTATAAAAGTTTATAAAAAATAATTATTTACAACTTTAAGGATTGTTAGTTAAGATATTGATCTTCTCATTATATTTTCTGAGTTTTTGCTTTTACTATTTTAGCATCTCTATAAATTACTTTAAGTTCAATTACCTAATTTATTTTCAAATTTTTTAAATTTATTTCCACGTTTTTCCTTTCAACATTTGCCCACATGTTTGCATAACTTTTCAGCACTATTTAACGCATTATATATGTTGAAAGTTCCGCATTCCCGCATTTTCGTATTATACCAGTTTCCGTATCCAAACAAAGCTTTTAAACAAAAATACTGCTAAACTCTATATTGCGAAAGACGTAAGAGTAAATTGCAATTAGAGGTTGAAAAGGTAACAAAATTGTTTACTCAAGTAAAAGTACCGTTACATGAGTGAAATTTTATTCAAGCGCAAGTACTTAAAATAATAATAAAAACTATAAGCTTTATAAAAAAGAAACAAAGTTATAAAAATATGCCCTAACTTTTATCAACAAAAAATTAAATCATAATTTTTGTTAAATTAAATAATACGAATGCGCAATGACTTTTTTTTCTGATTAACTCTTTCTCGTTTTGGTTGCATATTTGCAACAAGTGATAAATATTTTAGTAATAAATCTCATCACCAATTTAAGTTATTTTGCAACAAATACTTTAGACCTTTATTTACTGTTTTGAGGCAACCATAACACAAGATTTTTTTGTATAATGGCAGCTTTTAACAGAATTGCTGTTTTTGGTAAGTTTTAGTTACTACCTATAATGCTAATTTTTTGTCAGATGAAAACACTAGCCGATGCTTAAATGCATGAAATTGTTAAGTCCGAAGATTGAAGTTACCGCTAAAGAGTCATTAAAAACTTAAACAAACATAAGAGATTATTATATTGATCTCCTAATTAATTTGTTCTAGATGTTAAATCTATAGAAACACTTGGGCATTTCTTGTACTAGTCGTAGTGTTACATCTTAGATGTAACACTACCAAGCATAAAAAATTTCGTATTTTCTTCGACAGCTGATTTTCTACTTTACAAATGCTTAATGAACTGTAAACAATGGGAATATTTGCAACAGAAGCTTTCCGTAATAATCCAATCGGAAAATATCCACTTTTATCTGTAAATTACCTAAAATCTCAAGGAAGAGGATCTTAGGACTGTCAATTAGATCAGAATTCAGATATACTTTTAGTAAAATGGTTTGATAATAAAGCTGTTACAATTGGATCAACGCATGCAGATCCACAAATGTCAAAAGGTTTGACAAGATGAAGGTATATGTTGATGTCACAGATCCTGACATTGTTCTTGAATATAATACATCATTGGGTGGTGTAGATTTGGCAGACATGCTAATATCATTATTGCGAACGAGAATCAATATTAAGAAGCGTTGGTACTTAAAATTAATTTAAAAAAAAGTTTACCCTACATTAACATATCAAAAATTAATACGTGGTTGTTATACCGAAGGCATTATTCTCAATTTATAGTGCCTAAAAAGGACAACTATCTCTGAAAAGATTTATTTAAAAGGTAACAACAGCATTAAATCTCAAAGACAAGATCCTGAAAAAAAAATTAGTCGACCGAAAAAAAGTCTTTCACCTGCCAACACACTTGGAATAAAATCATTTAACCCAAACCAATTTGTGATATAAATTACGATAAGATGCGACGGATTCTGTCACTGGCCAAAAATTAATGACAAAAAAGGAAAGGTGTAAAATATGTAGCATGATCTGTTCTTTTACTTACTCAAAATTTAAAATAAAGCTTGTTTGAACAAGGATAAAAGCTGCTTCAAAGACTTCCATGTACGATAAAATCAGAAAACTTTTAAAGTAATATAGTCAGAGGAAGTTATTTTAAAATTGCAGCAGTCTATTATATTTTTTATTATCTCGTTAATAAATATTAAATACCTCAAACGTCTATTTTTTTCCTGAAATGGTTATTTTTTATACATCTTTTCGGCAAAGTTGCATATTTGCAACAAACTATGAAATTGTAACAGTTATGTAAAAAAAAATTACGATTTTTTCTAGATCATAAAGCCTTACTCTTACAGAAATATCGAAAAAAAATTTTGAACTACTAATTAAATGGTCATCCGCGGCGCTCTGTGATAAGACCATGAGGATTTCTTGGGGCAACTAAATGAAATAAATAATTTAAAAAAAAAAATACGTAAAAGGTAGAAATACACAAAATAAAACTACACAATTATGCTAACGCAAGTAAATGTATTTATTTACTTTCCACCTCTGATTGAAATTATATTTTTTTTGACAAGCTAATCCTTTTTGTATTCTACCTTATAAATTTTCTACTGTTATCTACTAGAGATTTTTTATAAATTGTTATTATAAATTTATATTTAAGATTAAAATTGAAATTACACATCTAAATTAAAAACTAAATATTACTTCGAATATTAGCTTTAAATATCTTAGTTTTTAAGTTAAATATTTCAAGTTTTACCACATACAGTTTGTGGTCAAAATGAGACCTTTTGTAAAGCATTTCATTTGGAAAACCAGCATACTGGCTGGCACTGTTTCAGTTGCCTACCCTTATCATTTTATGATTGATTATGATCAGTTTTATGCTGATTAAGAATTGTATTAAAACATAGATCTGAAAATTTGAGGAAATTACTCCTAATTTGATGTTGAGGTTTAAAAAACTAAAGTCGCTAACATCGCCATTTTTTTAAAACGTCTTTAAATTGATTTTTATTTAAAAATCAATCACTTAAAAAATTTTCTTTTTTTAGTTATGTTACTCGGTTTTTATTTTCGTCATTACTGAAGCTTATTTAAATTTAGTTGAATATTTTAACGAATATATTTAAAAAAAAAAACAATTTTTGAGACAGCATAACTACTGGTTAGAATCAGAGTTAGGGTCAGAATCAATTAGAAACTAAAGGAATTTGCTTTGAATAGTTTTGCTTTACAGTGTTAATAAAAATCAGGCAGTTTTTAAGTTAACTTAAAAAAAGAATCTAATTTTAAAATTTTAAATTTGAGTATAAAGATAAGAGCGATTATTAGCGTTTTAGTGTAATTTTTTAAACTTCAACATCAAATTAGAGTACCTCAAATTTTCAGATCAATGTTTTTATACGATTCTTAATCACCGTATAATTTTCTATTAAAATCAATAATAAAGTATTTTGGGTAAGCCACTAAAAGAGTGCCTATTGGCTCACCCCATATTTTTTTTTGTATTCGGATTTTGGATTTTATATGTTAAACACTAATTAAAAAAATTTTTAATGACTTTTTTATCTTTTAAGCCTAAAGTTTATTACGCGAGACTGATTGTGCAAATTACAATATAAAACAATGCAATAAGTTTTCATAAACAATGACACTTCACAATTATTTTTTGCTTAAAATTTTGAGCTTTTTTCAAAAGATTTACTAAACTGATTTAAAAATTAGCATATTTCTTAAAGTCAAATATTTAGCTTCTTACTGACTTAACTTACTCAATTTAATTTTTCTCCATTAGATGAGAAAAATTAGAAGAGAAACTTTCATATTTTAAACACGTTTTATACATTTTTGCTATACAAGTGAAAATAAATTCAATTAATTTAGTGCTTTATAGTTAATTTTTGGTGAACAAAATATGTTTTATCTCATTGACAGGTCTAAATAACTTTTTTTTAAATGTTAAGTGTCTCTGCTCGTGTTACGCTAGTTATTAGAGATAAACATAAAGATGTATATAAGCCTGTTTAATATATTTTTACGTTTAGACATAATTGTGACAAAGATAATGCAACTAAATAATATTATTATACACTACTTAACTGAAGGTTTACGACTAAAATATATACAATGAAGAATATATATCCTTAAACAGTAATACTTCAATTAATCATACGCATATATATATATATATATATATATATATATATATATATATATATATATATATATATATATGTATATATATATATATATATATATATATATATATATATATATATATATATATATATGTAAATTATGTTAGTGCATTTTACAAATAGAGTGCTCAATGTTCTTAAAGAACAGAGCAATAATAAATTAGTAATATATATATATATATATATATATATATATATATATATATATATATATATATATATATATATATATATATATATATATATATATATATGTATATGTATATATAAATATATATATCTATATATATATATATTATTTTAGTGACATAAAAACACTTTTTAGTTTGAAATTCATGTTTCGAACTTACAAAGTTCATTATCTGTTTAAAATGACCAATATAAAATTTTTCAATATATAGGTTACAAAGCAATTAAAAATCCATCAAAAATTGCTGTTAAAAAAAAAAAAAAACTATTTATTATACATAATTAATATAAAAAACATAATACAAAGGAAATAATAAAAATACAACCAAATTTAAATTTAACATTCATTACACAAAAGGTATTGTACAATCAAGGACAGGATGTTAACATAAGAACAACTCAAAACCTCCTAACTTGTTGTTTAACTAAAGGTTCTGCCATTTTATATAAAGGCTTTCTTTAATTTCTATTTCAGTTTCCCTATTGGCAGAATCCAAATGGTAAAACATTCTGCAATTGCTTTATTAAAACAATCAATGTTAAATTTAATATGTTGAAATATATGTGATTTTTTATCTTCCTTAAAATGCTCATCAGCAGGTTGATAAATGTGTCGGACAGTTCGTTGTATGTAACAAACATTACAAACTGCATAATTAAATTTATAAACAACGTTAGATTTCAAAATTCTGGAAATAATGTCTTTAAATGAAAAAAACAATTGAATTTTAGAAGAAGTAAACGCCAATTTTATGATAAATTTTTCTTGTATATATATATATATACATATACATATGTATATAAATATATATAACTGTCAGGTCATGTTATCCTGCCACTGGTAACATGTAACCCAGTACAATATGCTTCATGTCCTGCTGTCATGTAGGATACGCCTTTTTAGACAAAGGCTAGGAGATGCCAAAACTCCGACTTAAAACACTCCCTGCCTTGGGGCTCTTGGTTGAGTAAAGGCTAGAGATGGTGTCTCAATAAAAATACTCATCTTGGGCAGATGTTAAATGCATCCAACTACTGTCTTGTAGAAAGCCACCTAGGCAAATACTTAAGGGGTAAACAGATTCTATCTGTTGACTAGGTTCGCACCCCTTCTTCATCTATTAGGCGGGCGCAGATGTATTTTTAATACATTGTTAACAGTTTTGGGTGTGTCTCTGTTTTGTCATGTCATGTCAATTGTGTCATGGGTTTTGCGTGTGTCTCTGTTTTTATGACTAGGCAACTCATTCTATTATCTCCTAATGAGGGTAAAGCTCTAAAACTCAGTTTTAAGGTTCTGAGACCGGCTGGTAGTCAGGTTTCCCGAACTAGGTGGTAGCTCTCAGAGAGGCAGATTTCATCAACAGCTGAAAAATATCAAAGTATTAACAGTGCCATTATGCGTATGGATGGTGTCTCTGTTTGTACTTTTGGTGTGTATTGCGGAGGCCACATTTGGAGCCCTTTGTTACGGCTTAGGGTTTATTAATAGTAATGACACAATTGCTTGGGCTATTAAACGGTGTTTTGAGTACTATCTAGGCTTGGAGTCAAGTTCTTCAATCAAATTTAAAAATGAATAGAGTACCAAAAACTATAAAACACAAAAAACCATCATAATCACCAAGTTCTCTAAACCTACTATTCACTAATATTCGTGGTCTTCGAAGTAACTTTTTTTCTGTTGAGTCTTATCTCTTGCAAAGTTCACCAGGCCTACTTGCTCTTTATGAGACTAATTTGAGTTCAGCTGTCTCATCTTGCGATCTTAGTGTTGATGTTTATCTGCCTTTAATTCGTAAAGACTCCAGTAACATTTTACATTTGTAAGAATTCGCCCATTTGTCGTGAAACTAGGTTTGAATCCACAGACTAATTTTTCATGTGCTTTCGTTTAGCACCACTTCACTCCATTGCCTTTCTATTACTTTAATGGTCACCACTCTGAATGGATCGGCCCCAGTGTCAGTGACTCTGCAGGCTTTAAATCCCACAACTTTTGCCTTTCACAATCCCTAACTCAAATAGTCAACTTTCCAACTCGCTTTCCTGACAACCCGAATACTTTACCTTCCCTACTCGATTTATGTCTTGTTTCTGATCCTAGTCAGTGCTCAGTTTCTCTACATTCACTCTTAGGTGCTTCTGATCACAGTTTGATCTCTCTAAAACTAATATCTCATTCTTCTTCATCACCTGAATCCCCCTATTATCATACCTCTTACAACTACAGTATAGCTGACTGGGATTCTTTCCGTAATTTTCTTCGTGATGGCCCTTGGGTAGAAATCTTTTGTCTTCGTGTCAACAAATGTGCATCTTACATAACTTCGTGGATTCAGGCTGACATGGAATATTTTGTTCCCTTTCGACGATTCCAGGTCAAGCCTCACTCTCCTCCATGGTTTTCTTCACCATGTGCTGCTGCGATTGCCAATCGAAACCATTACTTCCATATTTATCAGCAAGACAATTATCCAGAAAACAGACGTCTGTTTATTACTGCTAGAAAAGTTTTGTCTAACGCCACAGCCTACTATTCTCAGGTCACGAAATCTCGCATCTCCTCTCAAAAATTAGGCTCTCGTGACTTCTGGAGAATCTTTAATACTATCAGTAATAAGGGCAAATCTTAAACTCCACCTCTCTTGTATGGTTCAGACTTTGTCACCTCACCTAAAGACAAAGCTGAATTGTTTGCTAAAAACTATTCATCAATATCATCTATTGATTCCACTAGTTGCGTTCAACCTGATATTGCAAAAAAACAGGTTGATCCATTGCTTGACATTCGTATCACTCCAGCTTCTTTATCTAACGTAATTTCCTGCCTAGACTCTTCTACAGCTTGTGGCCCGGACAACATACCTGTTATTGTCTTGAAGAAGTGCTCTCCGGAGCTGTCATCAGTACTCTCAAAACTATTTAACAAGTGCTTATCAGAGTCTTGTTTTCCAGCCTGCTGGAAAGCGGCATCCGTTATCCCTATCTTCAAAATTTCTGGAGAGCGATCTGATTCGTCTAACTATCGTTTATTAGTCTTCTTCCTATCGTAAGCAAGGTTTTTGAATCTTTAATTAACAAACACTTAATCTCTCATCTTGAATCTAATAGCTAACTTTCTGACCATCAATATGGATTTCGATCTTCTCTTTCAACAGATTTGCTAACAGTAATAACTGATAAGTTTTATCGTGCATTAGATAAAGGTGGAGAGGTCAAGGCCGTCGCTTTTGACATTTCAAAAGCTTTTGATAAAGGTTGGAATTCTGGTCTTCTCCATAAGCTTTCTTCTTATGGTGTATCTTACAACGTCTTTAAAATTATTGATTCCTTTCTAATCGTAGCACAAATGTTGTCCTCGATGGACAGCACTCTTCTTCTTATTCTGTAACTTCAGGGGTTCCTCAAGGTTCTATCCTTGGCATAATACTTTTTTTAATTTACATCAACGATCTTCCAGATATTCTCACATCTAAGTTAGCATTGTTTGCTGATGATACTACCATTTATTCTTGTCGTGATAAGAAACCAACACTCTCTGATTGCTTGGAGGGGGCTTTTGAGCTTGAAAAGGATCTCACTTCTGCTACAGCACGGGGCTCACAGTGGCTGGTGAACTTTAATTCAGATAAAACTCAATTTTTTTCAGCCAATCGTTATCGCAATAAGTTAGATCTTCCTATATTTATGAACAATGATGTTCTCGATGAGTAATCTACTTTTCATCTTCTAGGATTAACTCTTACTTCAATTCTTTCTTGGAAACCATATATCAAATCAGTTGCAAAATTAGCATCAGCTAAGGTTGCATCTCTTTATCGAGCTCGTCACTTTCTTACTTCGGATTCTATTCTCTATCCCTATAAATCTCAAGTCCGGCCCTGTATGAACTACTGTTGCCATATCTGGGGCGGATCTTTTGACAATGCCCTTTCTTTTTTAGACAAGGTAGAAAAACGCATTGTAAACATAGTTAGACCTGCTCTTGCAGCCAACTTCCAAACATTATCACATCGTCGTAATATTGCTTCTCTTTCTCTTTTCACTGCTCTAAAGAGCTAGCGCCTCTTGTGCCATCTACTAAAATTCATTCTCGTGTTACTCATCATTCAATTAAGTCTCATCCGTTTTCTGTGACTGTTCCTAAGTGCTCCAAAAACGCTTATTCGTTTAGTTTTTTTCCTCGAACATCGGCTCTTTGGAATTCGCTTCCTTCACCTTGTTTTCCAGATTCATATAATTTGCAATCCGTTAAGTCGTCCGTCAATCGTTATCTTGCTCTACAATCTTCATCTTTTATCATTCAGTAACTTTCAACTTTAACTAGTGGCTGCTTGCAGCCTTGTTGGAACTGAAGATGTTTAAAATATATATATATATATATATATATATATATATATATATATATATATATATATATATATATATATATATATATATATATATATATATATATATATATATATATATATATATATATATATATATATATATATATATAACCCAGATGGGCAACTCCACAAGAACGTTGATAATGTTATAGTGCCTTTTTTTTTTACATAATAAATATGGTTGTCAATAATCATTGATACTTTTTTCTTTACGAACAGAAATAACATAAAATAGCTTGTAAAATTTGAAGTAAAAACTATGAAACTCAGCATATAATAACATAAATGATTTTCTTTGCACGTCTGACAAAGTTGTTTTGGTCAGAAATGGTGAAAAGTAAGCGTTACGATTGCCAAGCTACGTAGAGTTATTTTTTGAAAAAGTTGACATCTTTAATGAAATTTTTAAGTGTTTTTCATTTTCGGATCGTTTTAAATAGCTTAAAGAGTGCCAAATGTTACGACTCACGGAATTAACATTTGACGCCACCTTTATAATGGCTTCTTTTACTTTCTCCAAAAATTTGTTTTAACATATTGTCCATTGTCCAAATTAATACCACCGTATATTGGAGAACATTGATGTTTTTGTATCTCCAAGGGTTCACGGACTTTTCTTTCAAATTTTTTATCCTCAACTTTAAGTGTTTCTGCCCTATCCCACTCAATATCTTTATCGCAATTTACTTTATGCAAAGCTAATGCAGACTGGTTTAACTCGCCTTTAGTAAAAATTTTTTGGTGTTGTTGAACCCTTGTTCTTATTTTAAGTTTCGATTCACCGACATACACTTTGGAGCATTTGCACTTAATTAAATAGGCTCCAAGTTGGCTGTTGCGTGGAAATTTTGATTTGTTTCTAGACGTTAATAGCGTTTTTAGGTTAGCATTTGACTTAAAAACAGTTCTGTAACCAGCTTTTCTGAATATTCTTCTAAGTCTGGGATACATTATTGGTATGCATGGTAAAGAAATTGTAGGAAAGTTATTAGAGTTTGATAAAGTTTCATTTTTATTTGTAAACACCTGAATTAAAAAATTTATTTCATCATTTTAATGGTTTTTGCTGCATATTGAGTATGCTCTGTGTATATATCCGTTAAATATTGCTTTTAAAATTTTGGGATCGTGATTAGAATGAGGTTTGATTTGGATATTGGTTATAGCATCTATGCTGTAAACCTTGAACTCATATTTTCCATATGTATTATTAATAACAGTTATAACCAAAAAGTTAAGTATCTTATTTTTGTTTTTTTAACTTCAATAATATATTTTAAAGAAGGATGTTGTCTATTTAGGATTGTTTGGAACTGTTCCGCTTGCTTTAAGTTAGAAAACCTGGCGTGGCTATCATTTACATATCTATAAAAGGATTTAATACCAATTGAAGGAATCATTGTCATTGCCATTTTTATTGCCTTTTCCTCATGGTATAGTAAAAAAGATTCAGCCAAAACAACCATAAAAGGCCCAATTCAATTGGGCCTGAATTCTCCGACTCATGAATCTCACCGTTCCACAAGAAATAACAATAAAACAAACAAAGTTCAATTAGTTGTTTTGTTTCAGTTAAAGTAAGCTTAGTTGAGTTTTTGAAAGAAACGCTTTTATTTAAGTGATCCAAAAGTACTAAAGTTGTTTCTTTTAATGGTATCGATGGGTATAAGTTCACAATATCAAACCTGTAATTCATCTTTGTCAATTAACCACGACTTAGTTTCGTCTTTTGAACTTTTTAACCTAATAGGATTTTCATTTAAGACCGGTTGTATTCTTCTAACCAAGTAGTTCAAAATTCCATAACAAGGTGTGCCAATAGTTGATACAACGACTCTCATCGGATAAGATTTATCTTATCTATGAGCTTTAATTAGCCCATACAAACGTGGTGAAACAGGATCACTCGGATATATGCTTTCATATTCATCTTTAAAAAAACGTTGCTTTTTGTTAAGCTTCGAAAGGAAAGACTTTATTTTAATTGCATAGCTTAGAGTGGGGTCAATACTAATAATTTTTGTTGAGCCAATCTGTTCTCTAAATTTTTCAATTGCTTTATCATGTTCTATTCTCACGAGTCCTACTCCTTTATCAAATGGATAAATATCAATTTTCTTGTCTCGATGAATTTCTTTAAATGCTTTTCTTTGATCTCTCGTTATATTATGATTAATTTTTTTTTTTTTTTAAATTGAATTTTATAAATGGCATCTAAGCGTTGTGACAGGCGAAGAGCAAGTTCTATATTGTCAACTTTTTTTACTACATTGCTTGGTAAATTTATATTATTTAAATCATTAATCAATTATTAAATTGAATAATGAATTAATGAAACTTTAATTAAATAGATTCATTAAATTGAAGACTGATAAGTATACTAATAATATGTTTATATATTACAAACTGAACTTTGATAATATAAAAAATGTTTATAATTGTTTTCGTTTATATTTCTTGTATAAAATCGTAATTATATATATTATTTAATAAAAACATATGTACAATAAAAACAATAAGATATTTTTTTAGGTCCATTTTTGTAACTAAGCAAGTATTTTTGTAATTATAAATTTAGTTAATTAGCTATAGTAAAATTTATTATTTTGTTTAGGTGAAAATCGATATATATATATATATATATATATATATATATATATATATATATATATATATATATATATATATATATATATATATATATATGTATATATATATATATACATATATATATATATATATATACATACATATATATATATATATATATATATATATATATATATATATATATATATATATATATATATATATGTATATTTATAAATATATATATATATATATATATTTCGGTGACCCAAAAATGCAAAGAAAAAGAATTTTTTAGATTTTGAACATGCTAAGCTTTCTTATCCATTATAGACCATATAAAGAGTCCCTCCAAAAAATATTTCCCTTTAAATTTTTTTTTTGTGGATTGTAGCATTTTTTTTGAGACAAGCTTTCTATGCTCTCAGAGAACCAACAATATATTCTGTCGTTGAACTTTATTGTGGGATGTATCAACATATTCTTGGATAAGACCAAATTTTCTTTCAATATAATCATTAGTGACACTTAACCCACATACAAGTCTACAGAAGTCTTTATAAGATGCAATGTCCTTGAAGTCTCCCTCCGTCTGATACCAAACCCTGAAAAAACTAGTGGTGTCGGTAATAATAAACAGAAGCCAACATTCCTTTGAAATTAAGTCTTTTAGTTTAGTAGACTCTAAGATTGATGCCCTCCCTGGAGCCTCTAAGCTTAAATTTTTCTTGTTAGGAACAGGGAATGTAAATAGCTTTCTGTCAAGATTAGGTTCAGACAACCTAATAATAATAACCCAATTATAACAGCTCCTGATTTCTTTCCTGTGTTTAAAACTGTTGAGTCAGTACACACAGCAATCATAACTCTGATATTTCGAAATATTCTACCAGATTCTGAAGTACAATAGCAATATCATTAGCTTTTCCATTGTCCACGGGAACAACTCCAAGAAGTAAATCATTGTTTGACGAAAACTTTGGACTTGTAACTCATACTGCTAGTCTATCAATAAGAACTCTTTTACTCGATTCTTCTTCTATGTATTTTACAATTTTTCCATCAAAGTGTAGCACCAATGGCTTGTTCTTTATTGTTTCCATATACTTATTACAGATTTTACAACCTAACAGATTTTTATCTTTAAAATTAACAACTTTATCAATCAGCAATCTAAAAACATACTATTATTACAATATAAAAACTAAAATATTAAAACAGTTTAATTACCTTTAGAATGGATTAGATTGTATTTGCCTCTTCTGATCACCTCTTTGCTTATCCTAACTCTGTTATATCTTCTTTATGATAACTTACAATGCTAGAGATGAATAGAGTTTGATCTCTTATACTGATACCAGCTCTCATACACGTTTGTGTGGTTGCTGCATTCAAATCCTTATTAGTGATCTTCTTGTTTACTGCTAAGGCTGAGGGACCAGATCTGTGTCTTGATTTAGGTCTATAAGCTAATTTTGGTTCATTGCTAAAATTAGGGTGATAATCTTCTCTATACAGCTGGGCAAGACCTATCAAAGAGGTTTTTCAGAATAAAGAAATCAAAAATATTTATCTCTTACATAACATGATATTAAAAAGGATAGAGGGAGATAGAGAGAGAGAGAAATGACTAGGAAATAATTAAAAGATACTAAAAAGCATTATACCTAATACTGACTTTTTTTACATTCTTTAAATGGTGGTTCATCTTCTTTACTAATGTAGCCCTAATCTTTACTGTCTGTTTTGTCTAGACTATTAGGAACCAACTGCTTTCTTCCGAAGCACTTCGTGTCTAATGTTTCTATCAGTTCTTTTATCGATCTAAATAAATAAAAAATTTTGAAATATATGATATAAAAATGTTTAAATATTTGACAAATCTTAATGAGTTTTAGTTTCATTAAATGTTTATTACCCTGGCCTGTAACTTTCCATCAACGCAAGCATTGATAAGCATTTCTATCTTGTCTTTGATTTTGAAGAAAGTCTAGGTCTTCTTTTATTGTATTATTTATAGTATTTATAAGTATTCTGACGCATCGTGTACTCAAACTGTTGAGAACTGATACCAAACAGGTTATCTGTCACTATAAGGAACTTTTTATGCTACTTTTGAGAGCATTTGGTTTTAAGTGTTTTTTCTCTACAAACAGTTTTATATTGCTTGTAAATTTCTAGAAACTTGTTTGGTATGCTTACTTCTGAAAGAACATAAATCTGAAAACCACAAGACGCCCAAATACTTATAATACTCAGGAGCAAAGTATTCTCCAGTCACAGCGTTGCAACCCAGCTAACACAAAACGTTTGAGCATATGAACGTTCCGTAAAAATTCTCTTAAATTTTGTAATCATAAACTCGATATTAGGTTGCGTGAGTTCTTCATTCCCGATTGCTCCTTATTTAAACGTTTCAAAAAATTTACATAAGTCACGCGAAAAGAGTATACTACAAGGTTTTTTGCAAACAAGGTAAAAATCTATTTTAAGACATTAAAAGAACAAATTACATTATAAATTTTTTCTAGAAATTTGAAACAAATTATTTCTAAATATTTCTCAATAATACCTATAGTTAAGCCTATGATGCTAATTGTAGTCCGCTATAATAGTACTTATAATACCTATTTCATTATATTAATATAAAAGGATTATTTGCACATAATGTTTGGCTTATGGCTTTGGTCAAACATTTGGGTAAAGCCTTTAGCCAAACATTATATCTGTACATAATGTTTGGCTAAAATTATATCTGTACATAATGTTTGGCTAAAGCATTATATCTGTACATAATGTTTGGCCAAACATTATATCTGTACATAATGTTTGGCTAAAGCCTTAAGCTAAACATTATACACAAATAATCCATTGTACATAATGTTTGGCTAGAGGCTTTATCCAAACATTATGTACAAATAATCATATTATTCGCTTTTATTTGCTTATTAAACAAAAATTAGCAGTATGATATTGTTAAAATTTTACAAATTATATGTAATACATATAACTGTCAAATTTTGGCAATATCATATTGCTAAACTTTGTTTAATAAGCAAATAATATGCATTAACAAATAATTTGTTTGTATGCATACAGAATAACCATTAGTACTTGTAACTGAGTATAATACTTATAAATATAATTATAAATACTTATCATATATGATTCATAGGCTCAATTATAAATTTGATACTTATAAATGAGCCTACAATTCATATATGATTCATAGGCTCAATTATGAGTATTAATTCTTATTTTAAGTTAAATTATGAGTATTATTTCTTATTGAAACAATGAGTATCAACTTGCTAAATAAAAGTTCTCCCTAAATTATATAAATAAAAGTTCTCCCTAAATCAGTTGATGCTTGTACTACTCCTTACGGAATCTCCCTAAATCAATCGATTTATTTACACTCCGCTTCGTAAATAAATAGTTAAATAAATTAAAAAAAACATGAAAAAATAATTTGAAAAATTTAAAATCGATTTTAAAACAGCATAAAACAATGAAAAAACGCAACTAAAAAAATTCTGAATTAATAAAAAAAAACCATTCTGATCTATAATGTTGAGTTTTGTGGTTTCTTTTAAAAAACAATAAAATTTAATTAGTTTCTGCAAGATAAAACTATTTTACATCCACTATTGTTTTCAGATGTTTTTTAAGAAAAAAAGATGCGGTATAATTTATAGAGATGTCTTATAGAAATATATATATATATACATATATATATATATATATATATATATATATATATATATATAAATTTTGGTGATTATATTTTATTTTATATTCATATTTATAATACTAGTAAATAGTTGCAATAAAGCAAAACAATATGCATCATCAGATATACAGACGAAAGTGGATGGCAGCTAAGAAGTTTCTTCTCAACAATCGCAACAACAAAACAACAGTCAAAGCGACACTGAAATATATTGTTTTGAAAAAATAATTTCATGTTGTAACAATGATGTTGTGGCTACTGCATGTTGTAGTAATATTTGGGTAAGTGTGGAGAAACAATTCCTTTCAAGTGAGTACAACTCAAAAAGAGTTTCCCGTTCAATCTGATTCTGATTCAACTGATAAAAACAGTATGCCACTCAGTGACAGTATAAAGGAATGGATGCAACTGTTTGCTGATGTAAAACACAATGCTGGTGATGATTTGTTGAAACGTCTAAAAATTAATGGGCACCCTGAAATGCCAGATACAGTAAGAACTCTGTTGCAAACATGCAGAACTGTGGAGATTGATTGCAAATCTGGTATGGAATATATTTATCTAGGAACTAAAAAATTTTTGTTAAAAATACTACGTCATCTTGAAGAAGAGGACAAGTTTAACAATTTATTTGACTTGGAAATCGCTCTGAACAGAGATAGGCTTGCGCTTTTTAAGAGCACAAAAGCATGAATGCGGCCAATATTATGTGCTGTTCTTAATGTTAATCCTGTTCCCATAGTTTTTACCATAGCGGTGACTAATGGTAAAACAAAACCTGACAATTTCCACTTTTTACATGAAGCAGTGGAAGAACTAAGATGTTTGCTTGAAAATGGATTGGAGTTTAATGCAAAAATAATAGGCATAATATTGAAGTTTATCGTTTGTGATACACCTGCAAATGTTTCGTAAAGTGTGTAAAACTTTATTCTGGTTACAAGGAATGCACAAGTGTAACCATAGTGGTTTTTACTGTGAAAGACGAATGACTTATTTAGAAACCTTTAGACTGCAACTGAGAGATAATCGCTCTTTCCGTCAAAAATCAGATGCAAATCATCACTATACTGGTTCGATATCACCATTTTGTGATTTATCTATAGATATGGTTAAGGATTTTCCAATTAACTATATGCATCAGTCTTGTCTTGGTAAAATGCAAAAATTGTTAGTAACCTGGATTAGAGATACTGACAAAAAAGGAGTAAAAATTTAACCGAATAGAGAACTAGCAATTTTATGTAGGTTACAGGCAATTTTCATTGTATACTGGTAAAGTTGTTCTGAAAAGCATCTTGCGAAAAGATTACCTTTATATTTTGTGGATCAAGCTAAAGATCTTTGTGGTCCTCAGATTCAAAAATCTGCAAGAGTCGCCCCAACAATTCGTATATGTTGCATGATGGAAGATACTGTGAAGTTCTTTGCAAAGAAAGGAAAA
Organism: Hydra vulgaris; assembly: GCF_038396675.1. Lineage (NCBI taxonomy): Eukaryota > Metazoa > Cnidaria > Hydrozoa > Anthoathecata > Hydridae > Hydra > Hydra vulgaris. The sequence continues at coordinate 54,574,452 of NC_088925.1, forward strand.
ATATAAATTTTGACTTACAATAATATCGTTGCAGATTAATTCAAAGAACAAAGTCGTTGTTTAATGTGCCTTGTGACTCTCGACTTATTGGAGTTCATGCAAATTTTGACTTACACATTTATTGAATTTGTTTAATCAACAGCCATAAAATGTTAGGTTTTTATGATTCAAATAGAAAATAAGAAAAAAAATATACTTATGACTTTGCAACACGACATGTAAAACTGAATATGGAAAATATATGTTTAAAAAAAAAAGTTGTACTCATGTGACTGAATCAATTTGCTTATGTTTTGATGTTGATTTTGTAATTATTTAGTTAACTATTAACTTACAATTTAATTACTATTAAGAAACAAGAACTTATTTTTCTTGTTTAGAAAGTGAGTAGCGGCCCCTTCGTTGTTGTTGACTTTATTGATGAGCAATCAGTGGAGGTAATACCGAAAGGTTGGATAGTTTACGAGAATGAGGTATATTATTACTACAATAAATTAATAAGGCAGTGCAGTGATCTGTTTTGTAATATATTAAAGTCTCAATATCTCTAGCCCCCCTTTGAGATCAAAACTTTTGATAAATCGATTTGTTTTTACTTATCGGAAAAAGGTCATGTTATAGAATAACTCGAACTTTTTTCTTGGTTCCTTCGAGCTTCGAGATATCAGAAGTTCACTGTATTTTAAACTTTTTTTGAATGTATGTTAAAATGATTTTGTGTTGGTTTATCAGCAACTGTTTGGTTATTGGCCTAGAAAAGATCCAGTGAGCAGAGTGAAAAAGAGTGAACTACCTGATCCGAAATGGCCTTTATACAAATTTAGGACTTTTGGAGCAGCAGATAAAGACTTAAAATAAGTTGTTGGTTGAATGTTTTTTATTTTTTTATATGATATAAATTAAATTCAAAAATGAATATGGTAATGGTGCATATTTACAGTATTAATATTGTGTTTATATATAAAACTGTGAAAAACTCACTGCTAATATATACAATAACAATAAAATATTGTTATTTTACTTTATTGTTTATTGAATACGCAATCGAATCTATATATGTTTAATACAATAATGTCACATTATTCTTTCAAATATTTTAAAATATAATAATCAGGTCTTAGAGGGATTAAATTTATATATTACTAGTGGAAAGTTACAGAAAGGCATCGGATTAAGATGAGAGCCTTAGTAATGTCAAATGTGGAAGACACTGATATAAACAAAGACACTAATATAAACAAAGGCACTTCTTCTGATATTGAAGATGGTATGCGTTGATTAACCCTTTATGGGCCCTTGTTGCCGTTCGGCAACAAAAAATATAAGTCATTAACTTCAATTTCTGCTATTTAATTTGTTTATTAATAAAGTGTCATTGTATTTTATGATGATTCAGCATTAAGGAAAAGAAAGAAAATGGTTGCCATAAACTTTTAAATACCTTTTAATTCCTGATACTTGCGCTCAGTAAGCATGGCAAACTCGCAGCGTGAATACTCGCATACTCGCTTATTTGCATTCTCGCAGCAAAACTCGCTTTTTTGAGTAAAAAAAAAATTGTGCGATTACTCGCAATGATAATTTTCGCTTTTTTATTTTTTGTGCGAATACTCGGTATTCGCAGTTTCGAGTATTTATAAAAATTAATATATTATACTCGATTTGCGAGTACTGTTATTTACGCAATACTCGATAATCGCAGTATTCGCATAAAATTTCTACTCGCCTATCTCACATTGCGAGTATCATAAAAAATATTCAATTACTACTCATGATTACTCGTGGAATACTCGCACTTCTCATTTTTACTCGCTTTGTATCAAAAATACTCAAACTCCTCGAAAAAAATAACATAATTTGCTGTTTAAATCGAAAAAAATAACATAATTCGCCTTTTTAAATCATTTTTTTAAAATTTATTTCTGACATTCATATTTTTAATTTTTTAAGAAGTTTTATTGAATACTCGCAATATTCATTCTACTCGCACTAATAATAAAACATAATCGCACTACTCGCAAATATAATTTAGCTGTTATTTAAAATTTCAAAGAAGTTTACACCTAAGTGTAAACTTACAAAAAATGCTTGAGCATGAACGGATTGTAAGCATTATTGTAAAGTATAGTATTCCATTCAAGTCTATATCAAAGTACATATAAAAATTAAATTGAGTTTTAAAGTAAAAAAGTACTTTCTTATTGATAGTAATAAAATTTTATTAGTAAAAAAATAGTAATTTGATACTAATTTTTGAGAAATTGTTGTTATTTTTATATAAAAAGGACACATTTTTATGTTTTATGTCATATTCATGAAAATCAAGGAAATATACAGCGCCATCTCATATTAAAATCTGAAGAACTCAGTAAATTTCCTCAAGTACCCGCAATAATTTAATATTAATCGGATTTTTTTGTAGAATTTCATTAAAAATTAATTATACTCACGAAAATTTAATAATAATCGCAATAAAATTCGTTTATTTCATTAAAATTTAATAATATTAATAATCTAATTAAAATTTAATTATACTCGCCGTTATTTAATGATATTCGCACTAAATTTTTAACACTGCCTTAATTTGACGTCACTCAAAAAAAATTAATGAAACTGTAAGTAAACATTAACTAGTCATTTTAAATTTAAAATCATTACCAATTTACAAACCAAACTGAACACATCCACCAAAAAGGTTTCCTAAATTTCTCAAAAATGAGTAACAATCCAATTTGGAATTACTTTAAAAACCTTGAAAAGATAGAGCCAGCCAAGAACCCAAAGAAGAGAGCTACACATTTGGCACTCTGTAAGACTTGTACAACTCAAATTAAAATGAATGAAGGAACAACAACTGGAATAATCAACTATTTAAAGTAAGTCAAATTTTATTAATTTATTTATTTTTTGTTTATTTTTATTTATTTTTTTATAACTTTTAATATTATACTGCGATTAGTATGCTTTTTTTCCGATTAGTTCGAGTATTTTGCGATTAGTAATAAATTTATTATGTTATGCCGTTATAATTTTTTTAGTTAAAGTTTATTAAGTCTAAGTTTATGTTTAACTTTTAAGTTAAACTTAATTATTTAGCGATTACACTTCGAATAGTAGTTATAATATGCGAATAATTACCTGTTTTTAACAAATTTAGCGATTTGTTAGGTTTTTTTTGCTATCTGTTGAATTTTTATTACTATCTGTTGTTTTCTCGCAGCGAACACAACGTTTCAGTTCTACATTTTCTCTTCTCCTTAATTAATTCCCTTTACAAAAAGTTTTCCTTCAATTTATACTATACAAAGAAGCTCAAATATGCTCATAAAATAAACCGCTCATAAATCAATTCTTTATTTAGACCCTTTTATTTAGAATATTTGTTAACTTTTTAGTTTCTAATACATTACTTAAGTCCTTTTTTTAACATTTAAATCAATCTTAATACTATTTTTTCTTTAATATGGTGTGTCAGTTTCCAACCATAGAGTTGAATGCCACGTTACTTCCGTCGAAAATATATGCCCATAAGAATACCATTTTTTTAAATCACCAAACTTTGTTTGGTGATCAAAATACTATGTCCTAATCGCGATAAGTCAATGACGAATGGCGAGTAGTATATAGGTTTGTGAGTAATAAATAATACATACTCACATTATATTATTATTACTCGCCATGAAATCGAGTAATTTCGCTAATTTTATATATATTTTTTTTCCAGAGGAATGAAAAGAACAACAACAACACAATCAAGCATTGAAAACTATACTGAGGGTTGTAAACATTCCTCCTAAAGTGTCCAACAATTAAACTTTGACACACAAATTGTTCAACAAATCCTGACACACAAACTTTGACACACAACTTTGACGTCCAACAAACTTTGACACACAAATTGTTCAACAAACCCTGACACACAAATTGTTCTGCTCTTGGCAACTTGTAACCTTCCATTTTGAACTGTTGATTTACCAGGATTCAAGAGTGTATTTGCCAACATTGCACCTAGGTTCCATATGAAAACAAGAAAAACAATGGCTGGAGCTAAGTTGGACAAAGTCTATACCAACTTAAAAGATGATGTTAATAACGAACTAAATAATTACTTGAAGAATGTTGACTTTTACAACTGATGGATGGACTGCCCCCAATGATGATCCCTTTATTTCTTAGAGTGTGCAGTACATAACAACTGACTATGAAATGAAGTGCATTGCGTTTGACATTCAAAACTTCAATGAGAGACATAATGCAGCAAACATTGCCGGAGCGTTTGATGAAATGGTTGAAAAATATGATGCTCTGAACTCTAATCACCTAACAACCTACTGTGTTACTGATGCTGCTAAAAACATGAGAGCTGTCATGTGCAGGGATAGTAGAAAAGTTTTTGAACATTTAACTTGCATATCTCACATCTTGAACACTTGCTTGAGACATGCCTGTGATAAAAAGCCAGCCATTGAAAAAATTATTCAAAAATGCAAGAACTTAGCAAGCAAAACTCACCAAAGCCACAATGACATTAGAGACATTGTCAAGTACTGTGAAGACCTGAACATCAAACCTTTGAAAATTGTGCAACCCTGTGACACCAGGTGGAATTCTGTTCAAATGATGATTGCTTCAATACTCAAAATGGAAAAAGCACTTTTGTATGCAAAAAGAAAAAACTGGAAGGTTTGATGACACAGAACATTACACAACATTCATTCCTAATGAAGAAGAATTTGTGGTACTGAAGTATTTGAACAATTCCCTCCAAACAGTGAAAAGTGTGTGTGTGAATATCTGTCTTCAGATAAGAATTCGACTTCTCCCTATGTTTTGATTGGTTTGAGGAGTATACACCTCATGTGTAAGAGCATTGTACAAAATGCTGACCTAGCCGGACGGTATAAAGCAGCATTGACTAGTTTTGTTCAGATTTGTCAAGGTGAATTAGAAAAAAGAATCCTAGACTATGGAGCCGAAAACAAGGTCTATGCCCTTGCCTGTCTACTTCATCCTTATTATAAAGGCAGCGCACTGAATTTGAAAAGAAATACTAATGTTTTTGAAGAAGACAAAACTGTTATAAGAGTTGAAACTGATGAAAGCTACAAGCACTACTGGGAGGAATATATAGTCAAAAAGGGTCCTACAACAAATAAATGGAATGATGAAAGAGATAAGTCATTGGAATCCATGCAAGTGCATGTATCAAATCATTCAAATGTTTTAGAAGTTGATGCACCTTTTGACCCTTTTTCTCAGTATGATCTGGAGTTAGCAGAAATTGAAAACACACCTGAGGCAAGGAAAGCATTGAAAGAAAGAACTGGTGCTGATTGTAAACCACCATTGCAACTGGAATTGGACAGTTTCCACTTAGAAGCTAGGGAGGTAGAAACCAAAAATGATCCTTTAAAATGGTGGGCCAAAAAAGAACAGAAATTTCCATTCTTGGCCAAATGGGCAAGACATTACCTCAGTATTCCAGTCACCTCTGCTACTTCTGAAAGAATGTTTTCTACAGGTGGTAATATAATGACAGACAATAGACACAACCTCGAACCAGAAACCACCAGTAAACTCCTCTTCATTAACAAGAACTTTATGAGAGTGCAATCAGACATCAAAAATTGGGACAAAACATGTCCACATCACAAGATGATGAACTACCAACACCACCAACTCCTCCTTCATCAAAGAAAAGAAAGCATCCTAGAACTCCAACATCATCAGAATCAGAATCATCATGCAGTAACAGCCCTCCTAAGAAGAAACCTGTTATAATGTCAGATATACTGAAGAGAAAAAAGCCTGTTGATGATTACAGTGCTTCAAAATCACTCATAGATGAGGATGATCTTGATGATTTTCAAATGACTGAAGAACCAGGTATATCTCAGAAAACTGTCTCTGAGAAAATTAACAAAGAAAGACACTCAAAAAAACAGACAAATTTGGGAGAAGGAACATCAGCCTCAGCAAAGACTTTTTCACAACCAACAGCACCACCACCGCAAAAGAAACATGTTGCAAGGAAAAGTACTACACAAATACTTGAACTGTCAAGTAAAAAAAGACTTTCAGCTAATGAAATCACTGAGCTTGTGTCTCAGGACTTTACTCAGGATGATGATGAATCTTTTTTGTAATTATGTTCAAAATATGTTAAAAATATGAGAAAAATAAATGAAAATCAAATAACTTTTTTTTTACTTGGGCGAGATATGCGAGGTTTTGCGAGTTCTATTTATTTTGGTTGAGTAGCATAATTTTTAGGTGAATTACTCGCACTAATTGCAGTACTCGCATTACGATTATCAATGCTCGTACTATACTCGCAGCGAATATTTTTTCTATTATTCGCCATTAAAATTACTCGCACTACTCAATGTGCGAGTTTGCCATGCTTAGCGCTCAGTTTTTAGACTCTTTTAGATTTTTCTGTTTTATAAATCTAAAGTGTGGATTTTTTATAAACATATATATTGATAGTGATAGCGGTGAAAATAATAGTTGTATGCAGCTATAACATACCTTTAGATGGAGAAACAAAGAGCCTCCTCTAACTAATGTTGAGTTTTCTGGGGCTGGTTTTAGCCAACCACCCCAATGTTTTGATGAAATGACTCCATTAACCTTTTTCAAGTTTTTCTGGGACGATTCTATAACTAATACACTTGTGGAACAAACAAACCTTTATAGTATTCAGAAAAATGGAAAATCTATAAACACCAATAAAGATGAAATAGAGAAGTTTCTTGCTATGCACATGACGATGTCAATTTTACCATTACCAGCTTAACACATGTATTGGGCAAAGGAAACAAGATATGCCCCAATAGCTGATGCAATGTCAAACAATCGATATAAACAACTACGCCACTTTTAGCATGCAAACGGAAATACAAATAAAGATGATGTTGCTAATAAAAACAACAAACTGTTTAAGGTGCAACCAATTCTTGATGGTGTGAGAAAAAAATTGAATACTTATTGAACCTGAGGAAAAATACAGTATAGACAAACTAATAATTCCTGCTAAAACCAAATTTAGTGGTATACGTAAATACAATGCAAACATGCCAGTAAAATAGGGTTTCAAAAATTTTGTTAGAGCGGCGCGTCTGGTATGATGTACGATTTGTTTTTGTTTTCTGGAGCGAGTGGAAATATGAACTGTAATGGAGAATATGTTGTAACAAAGCTTTGCGAAACACTTCCGAAAAACGTGAACCTTAAACTGTTTTTGACATTGGTTCGCATCTTTGGATCTGTGTTTGAAGCTAAAAGCAGAAGGAATTTTAACCACAGCAACAATAACATCAAAGAGAATTAAAAAATGCCCACTCTCAACAGTCAGACAATCATCTGTACCTGTATAAACAAAAATAAATGTAGATTTATTATTTATAAGAACATTTGAGAATGATTGCTTGAGAAGACACTTTTGAAAGATTTAAACATATTGATTCTAGATTCATATTTTATATTTTAGAAGCATATCTTCAAACACAAAATTCATATATAAGACTAATTAAAATTTTACACCTAAATCTTAGATTTCTATCAAAAATCACATTAGATTTATATCTAACAACTATATCGCTTTTAAACGGATTTTTTTTTTTAATTTTTGAAAAAATTTGATTCTACCAATTGCACCAGAAAATACGTAATGAAAATATACCTGAATTTACGTATTATATTATATTTTCATTAATAAATTTCTTCCAAAAAAATGCAAAAGAACCTACTCATTTACATCAAACAAACAAAACAAAAAAAACGTTTTAAATTAGTAATGGCTAAATTCAGTGAGTATAAAAGGCTAAAATACAAACAAATTAACTAATGGTTGCAACTCACAGTTGATTTTGATTTTGTTAATGGCTGCAACTTGCCCTAGGATTGCAATAATGATAATTAAATATGCTTACAAAAATCAAACTGCAACAAGAAGAAGAAATGGCTAACATTTTAAATTATAAAAAAACTTTATTAAAAATATACTTAAATAAATATGCTTTATAAAAAAATACCAATGGTACTTTTTATAAAACTATTCCTAAATTTTTTCAAGATTAATTGTTAATAACACTATTTTAAATTTTATTAATTCCTTTAGAATATTTAATTTTATCTGGGATATCATATCCTTTTGGTCCCCTATCTGTAAACGCTAATCACGAAGATTTAATGGATAACCATTTAACAAAATAAATGATTAATCATTATTGCATAATCATTTACATTTACAAAACAAATAATTTTTTTTTTTTTAAAATTTTTTTTTCAACATCTTTACTTTCAACAAGGTTGCAAGCAACTATTAGAGTTGGAAGTTACTGGAAGAGAAAAAATGAAGTTTATAGAGCAAGAAAACGATTGACAGACGACTTTAAAGATTGCAAATTATATGAATCAGGAAAGCAATATGAAGGACACAAATTCCAAAAGAACTGATGTTCAAAAGAAAAAACTAGACAAATAAGAATTTTTGGAGCACTTAGGAATAGCCACAGTAAAAGGATAAGACTTAAATGAATGACGAGTAACACAAGAATGAATTTTTGTAGATGACACCAGAGGTGCTAGCTTATTAGAGCAGAGCCCATTAAAGAATTTGTAAAAAAGAAAAATAGAAGCAACATTATGACAATGTCATAATGGTTGGAGGTTGGCTGCAAGAGCAGGTATAACTACGTTTTCTATGCATCTTGCACCTTGTTTAAAAAAGAAAGAGCACCATTGAAAGATCCGCACCAGATATGGCAACAGTATTCCATACAAGGACAGATTTGAGATTTATAAAGATAAAGAATAGAATCTGGAGTAAGAAAGTGGCGAGAATGATTAATAGATGCAACCTTAGCAGATGATAAATTTGCAATCGATTTGATATATGGTTTTCGAGAAAGATCATAGGTAAGAGTTAATACTAGCAGATGAAGAGTAGATGACTAACCAAGTACATTACCGTTCATAAATATAGGAAAATCTAGATTATTGCGATAACGATTGGCTGAAAAATTGGGTTTTATTTGAATTAAAGTTCACCAACAACTGTGAGTCCCATGCTGTAGCAGAAGTGAAATCCTTTTCAAACTCAAATGCCCCTCCAAGCAATCAGAGAGTGTTGGCTTCTTATCAAGACAAGAATAAATGGTAGTATAATCAGCGAACAATGCCACCTTAGATGTGAGAATATCTGGAAGATCGTTTTATTATTATTATGATTATTCAAAACATTCCATAAACACTCCCATAAAATTCCATTTCCCATTATTTCCCAAGAATGATTCCATGAAAGTTTCCGTAAAAATTTCCGGGTATTTTAAGAGTGCAAAATTATATATATATTTCTCTCTAATACGAATTTAATGCGGAGAAATAATACTTATATACATATAATATATATATATATGCATATTAGGGAAATATTTATTACAAATTTTTCTTTCTAACGAAATTGAAACCCTTTACATTCTAGGAACAATTGTATGCAAATGACAGTAGCAATATCAATTTTTTAAAAATTTAAAAAAAGTTTCCTCCACTTTTACTTATTGCACAGTTTGTTTACTTATTTCACAGTATGGACTTTTACTCTCACATTGAATTTTTATATGACATTCTAGTCTACTTTCAAGCAGATTCTAGTCAGCTGTTTACATTTGCTTATAAACAAGACGTTTAAAGATGGTTGTTAATTTTATTATTTTTGTTTTGATCCCAACTATACCATGCGAATGGTATAGTTTTGCATGGGGCGAGTTCACTATATGTATTTTTTTTATTACTGTTACACTTAAATTAGTTTCTACTTCAGGTGCAAATATATAACATATATTTGAGAATATTTTGAAACATTGAAAAATACTTTTGAATATTTTGGATAAAACTTTGTTTTCAGTGCAAAGTTACAACTCTTACAGAGTGGAAGAAAAGTGCAAAGGAAGAAAAGACATTTAATCACCTTAAAGTAAAAAAAAAATGTCATTTAGAAAATCCAGCAACAGTGTAAGTCAAACAGGTGCATTTAAATGAAGAATCTACATTTCTCTTCTAAGCAGAATAGGAATCGAAGGATTCCATCTGTTGAAAACCTAACCAATCTCACACGGATGCTGACAAATATTCAAATTCTTAGAAAACTTTGTTTTCTGTTCAATAGGGAGAAACTGCGACTGGTTCAAATCAAAATTATTATTATTGATATAGAATTCTCTGGAGGGAAACTCAAGACTTTTCACTATTATCCAGCGCACTCATCAGAAAGAAACTCTGATCTATATATCAAAAACAAAAAGAAATCATCTTATAAATTAAATGCAACATTTTAAAATATATATATATACATATATATATACAAGTGAAACCAGTATTTTAGTTAATTTAGTAGTATTTCTAGCTATTTTACATAGAAAACATTATATTTAGCTTTTTTTTGCTGTATATCTTCTATAAATATAATTTTACGATTCATTAATTACCACAACAACATATTTAACTTTTTCACACAGTTCAATTAATCAATCAACATATTTTCATTTTTAATAATAATAAACAATAGTGAGGAACATTTACAGTTGCAGACTGATGATGCATAAAGACGTACAATTGTGTAAAACAATTATTGTAAAATAATTATAACAAAAATAAAAACAACAATAATTATACTAATAATAATAAAATAATGATATTATTCATAACAGCAGTTATAATAATAATTACAATTGTATTAATAATAATGGTTTAACTATAATAATTGTAATATTACTATCAATAGTGATTTATTAGTTATAATAAGATTTATTAATAAATTTAATTCTTCTGCAGTAATAAATGCAGTTTTTTAAAGTTTCCATTTGGACAGTCTTTGAATTCATGTTTATAAGCACAATAAACGTTTTTTTAGATATATAAATATTTTTCTAATAACAAAAAAGAAACTCTATAAATATTTTTCTAATAACAAAAAAGAAAAAATATGACTTATCTGTACTTATTATAAGTATAGCTTATCTATACTTAATATAAGTATAGATAAGCATGTTGTTGAGCCTTAACTTATTCTAAAACTGTTTTTGAGCAGAGTAGTATTAGAAGATATGTTACTTAGAATAGTATACCTAATAGAAAGAAAAAAAACTTATATTGTATACGTAGTAAGTAGAGAAATTATTAGAGGTTGTTAAAGTTATTAGAGGTTTGCAGTGTTATGCAAAAGGATAAAGTCTTTGTTCTTTTATATAAATTCTCTAATCTCTAATAATTATCTATCTTATCTAAACTGTACTGCTAAATTTTGGAATGCTATGATGTCTTTATATAAATAATTGGTTATATTATATACTTTATGATACATACCACATATGTAAACAGCAACTTTTTTATAAAAAAACTAATAATTTCTTTGTACAAAGTTTTTTTATAAATGCAAAAAAACTATTAGTATACTCACACTAAAACTGAAACTTTTCTTTATAAGATAATTTAAATAAAAATTAAAGTTAATTGAATTATCATACTCCAACATATACGATAATAAAAGAGACATTCAGTAAACAACATTTTAGTATGCTTCAAAAGTAGGTTCCGGATATTTGCAAAAAAGCATTCCGGAGTCTGCAATTTTCAAAGTTTGCGAGACCTCCTTTTGAAGCATACTAAAGATCGCTTACCAATACGGACCGTCCACTGTTAAACAGTGGATTGACGAATGGACTGGCGAGTCTATTTCGAACTCTGGTCCGAGTCATAACTGCTGTGGGTGGCAGTTCCCTCTAAATAAAATGTTTCTTTTTTTAGTTCTCTCTAAATCAAATCCTTTTTTTTCTACGAACAAAAAAGGGACAATAACGGAGGAATATTAAATGTCATGATAAAAATTGACGAACTCGAAATGCAGGTGCTGAACATTTACGCACCTAATGTGCCGAGAGAAAGGCGCCTCTTTATTGGCGGCCTTGGAGACTTCTCGCAGGACACAGGACTACCCGTCCGAATTGCCGGGGATTTCAACATGGTCAAAAGCCTGCTTCTTGACACAGAAGGCTCAAACAATTCTAAATATCACATTGCTGAACTCGGGGTCTTTCATGGTAAGTATAATCTTGTTGATGTTTATCGTCACAAATTTCCCAACAAAAGAGAATTCACAAGGCGCAATTAGAGGGTTAAATGTAGACTCGACATAATCTACTGCCCTGATAAAGTCGCCAAAAAAACAACATAAACAAAAATTCTCACCAACCCTTTTTCTGACCACGAGTTCGTGTCAACAACTGTCAATTTTAGTAAAACAAGGAGAGGACCAGGATAGGGGAAATTAAATTGCTCCCTTTTGGAAATTTGCATTTGGAAATTTGGAAATTTGGAGTTGCATAGGCAGAAAATTGAAGTCTTAATTCAAGATTGGCAAACTAAAAAACGGTCCTTTACGTCAATTTTAAAATGGTGGGACTGCAAACTTTTTGTTAGGCTGAATTACAACACATATCGATACAGGAAAGTGCGAACAACAAAAAAAACATCAAAAGGATTGAAAACGATATCCAACGGGAGCGACAAAACGTTAACCCGAATTTAGAAAGAAAAATGCGATGCTCATTTCTTGGTCCAGTTTCCCGGAGCATTTATTCACACATAACAATCCTTGAGCGTATGGCAAGCAAGTGCTTTAATAGTGTAATCGTTTTTGTAGCACGCTTCTGCACTTTTTCTAGTGTTTTAATGTCACGTTTTAGAAACGCGACAACGGAACGTTACCAAATGTGTCAAATGCGCTTCTGCAAGGCATTCTTAAAACTTCAAATCTTGAGACCGTTCATTTATCACGTGGCCAGCAGTTGTCACGTGATTAATGAACGGAAGCAGTCCACCCATAATGATGATGGGCTCATACCACGTGTGACTATAATTAAAATCGCCATAGAGAAGCATAGCTGAATAATTTTCTATAATTAGTGCCTTTTTCGCTGCGGCTATAGATGCAATGACTCTGGCAAGGAGTGAGTCGTCGTGATCATGTCTGGTCTGTAGAAGCAGCCCAGCAAGATTTAATCGCCTCCGTACTTTAATATTTTCCAAACTTGTTCTATTGCGTTGAATTTAGTTGGTAAGTCCTGACTACTGACGTCATCATGTCTTCTTTCGCGTAGGTGGCAACTCCGCTTCCTCTGCCATTTCTGTCAAAAACTATAACTTTCAAGCAAACTATACCGGTATAATATACGTAGCACAGGATATTAAAATCAAAATTGATGAAGTTGTCTTTGCATACAATTTCAAATATAAGAACTACAAACTTAGTACAAAGTAATTACTATTTAATAGCTACAACCACGTCTCCATTAAGGGCGTTTTCGATTTAATTTCTAGCATTAATACCAAGCTATATATAATTCCATAAAGCGCTAGTACATTACCAATCTACATGCATTTCAGCAACAAAAACTGGATTGCTGGTACCATTAGCAAGTTATATGAATTTCCAGTAACATTAGATTGTTGGTTTTATTACCAAGCTATGTGCATTTCAGCTGGCAAAAACTGGTTTGCTGGTAATATCACGAAGCTATATGCATTTCCAGTAACATTAGATTGCTGGAATTATTATAAAGCTATATGCATTTCCAGTAATACATTAGATTCCTCGTTTTCATACCAAGCAAACATTTCAAGTAAAAACAACTGGATTGCTAGTATCATTGCAAGGCTTTATGCATTTCTAATATCAACAACTGGGTTGTCAGTTACACCAACAGTATCTTAACATTGCCTCACGTCGTAAATAACAAAAAAAATTATATTATTAAATATATACCATATAAAATATAATGATCGTCAAACTAATATTTAGGTTTTCGTAGAATTTTACTTTTAAAAGTTGCCTTTATTAAGTAATAATGCAAAACCATTATAAAGAAAAAGGTACTAGATAATACATGAAAAAAAAATTAATTTGATAAATTATTCAAAAAAAAAATGCTTTAAGTACTAAGAATAAACTAACCTCAGTTTTATGTAGCATGCATCTGGCAATCACGACAGTTCCAGATTACATCCTCCTTCCCGTAGGGAATAAATGGAACTCTTTTACATTCACAACGAAACCATTTGTTACAATTATAGTAGTGAGCCATTTGCCTGAAAAAACAACATAAAAACTTAAGCAGAATGTACTGAAAGTTTCATTTATTACTTTTAAGTAATATATGCATAACAAAGTTAGGGTAAGTGGTGCGTTAACATCTTAGTTATTCTTGACTAAGGTGAACAGCCTTGAATAACTGCTAAAGAGCTTTAAACATTTTAGGTGTAAACTTATGCTGATGACATGTTATTGCAATGATTACTTACCTATTAAAATTGTTTTCATGCTTTTGTGTCCAAAACATGCAACATTGACAATGTAGAGAAACATGAAAACTCTTTGCTGCAAATCTTCCTTATATAGAAGGGAAATATCTACAGGGTGCGTAAAAAGTTCAGGGCCATTTTTCTATAACGTTTTAAACAAGATAATCGAACTTTTTACGTACCCTATGCAGTTTTTCAGATTTTACATAATGCAACCCCATTTGTAAATAATGTTTCTATTGTTTTTTAGGAAAAATCTCTGAACTCAGACCCGCTATTATTCGTCTATTTGAGCGAGGAAGAAGATTGAAAGAAATTGTCTAACTTCTAAACATCAAGCAAAGTCATTAGGCGATATCAAGAAACTGGGAGCTATGAACAGACGGAGGAGTGGACGTCCTCAGACTGCCATCACTCCAGCTAACTGGAATAAGATCTTAGATCGAATCAAAAGAAACCCACGAGCACAGAGGAACTCAATTAGAAAAATGGTCACAGCTGTTGGAATTTCTGAAGGATCAGTCCGAAATATTCTGAAAGGAGCCGGATTAAAAGCCAGGAAACATGTTACCGCTCAATTACTTACAGAAGAGATGAAACGAAAACGTTTGAACCGATACAGGAAGCTTCTGAAACGTTTTTGTGCTGGGCGACACCGAAAAATTCTGTTTTCTGATGGGAAATGGTTTGATGTTGAGCAAGCTCATAACAATCAAAATGACAGAAGTTGGTCTTAGGAACCCTTGCTATTTGAAAAAAGAATCATTTCCCATCAACAGAAACCACAGCATGATGGTATGGACATAAATCACCTACAAACGTAAAACTCCTCTCTTCTTTGTTCCAGATGGAGTCAAAGTTCGTGGTGCTGAAAATCGAGCGATGCTTGAAGAAAAACTTTTGCCTTGGATCCAGCAACATTTTGGAGAAGAATGGACGTTTCAACAGAACGGTGCACCCTCTCACAAAGCTATACAGACTGAAACTTGGCTGAAAGAGAACTTTTAGTTATTATCAGATTTTATCAAAATTTTTATCAGATTTTATCAGATTGATTTTTATCAGATAGTTTTATCAGATATCAGACTGATTTTATATTCTAGAGGCCAAAGCTTGCATGAAACCTCATCGATCGATTAAAGAGTTAAAAAAAGAACGGATTAAAGCCTGGAAAGAAATCCTGGAAAGAAATGGAAACAATCCTGGAAACAATCCATGGAAACAATGAAAGAAAATTTGGAAAGAAAGCCTGGAACGAAATGGAAACAATTGCTAAAGTGTGGATGATTTTCCTTAGATTTTAAAAAAGTGCATCCAGGTAAAGGGAGAATATTTTGAGAATATGTAAATAACTATGTTTGACGAACTGTGTACATACATTCATAACCTGTATACATACATTTATAACCTGTTTTGCAAATGAAATATACTGTTTCGTAAATGATATACTGCGTTTTGCAAAATAACCCCGAGCTTTTTACGCACCATGTTTATATGCTTCAGGGAAAACATGCAACTGACTTTTTAGTAGGCATTTTAAAAGACGATTCCTCATTTCAGATTGCTCTACATAAGACTACTTGGTGGAATATCATTTGTCTCTAGCACTTGTCCATGCATTAGCATGGGCTCACAATCTACCTCATTTGTCGAACTTTTAAAACTTTACCAACTTTTTAGTGTGGACAATGTAAGAAAGAGCATATTTGTTGTTTACTGTCAAAAAAACTGAAAAATAGACTGTCAAAAATGTAAACTTCGACATGTCTGCAATCGTTAGTTGTAATACAAACCCAATACAGATTTCCGTCATGAGGAATGTATACAAATGGTTTGCTTGGTCATAATTAAATCGCCGTGTTTCCTTAATTTGAATCCTGTAGACCAGTATCAATGTTAGTAAAACAAGACCGTTTATAACTAACTGACAAACCTCTTTTTTGGGTTTGTTGCTTAGTTGTGATCATCAATACTTGTAATCTTATTATTAAATATCCAAGAATTATATACCAGATTATACCTCATCCTCACTAGTGCAACTGTAAAGCAGTTGCATATGGCAACTTCTTTACAGTTCATTGGTGACAATACCAAAGCTCATCTTCTTTTTCATGAGCAGACAGGGGAATTTTCTCACATTCACGATAAATCCATTCTTTGCAAGAAAAGCATTGAGCTGTTTGCCTATAAATATATATATATATATTAACATAATTTATTTGTATTTATAAGCAATAGTAAAACAAAGTATTCCTTTTAAAATAAATGAGTTACGAATATGTAAATTTTTATGTAAAAAGATACCTGTAAAATGTTCTCATCCTTATGGGTTCAAAACATTCGACACGAGCAATGCAAACAAATACGAAAGTTTCTCGATACACATTTTTGAATCTAAAAGAACTGATTGTGGTAGAAGATATCCAACCGGTTGAAAGCCGGTCAAAAAATTAAAAGAAGTTGACAATCACAGTAAAGCTGCAGAAATGCGAAAGCGTAGTATGGAAACTTTATCTGAAACTAATGAAAGAAACAAAGGAAAAGCATGCAAGCGTACAAGAAATAATGGTTCAGAAACTATTATATACTTACGAGAGAAAGGAGAAAGAGATGCGGTTATTAAAAAGGAAGAGCTTGAATTAAAAAAGCAAAGTCTTCAGAATCATTGTGATATGTTGAAGCTGTTTCAACAGCAACAAACAATGATGCAGGAAATGGTGCAACAACAATCGCAGCAGCAAGCGTCAATGGTTGAAATAATAAAACAACTTTCCAGGAAATAAATGACATTTATTTGTATATTATTGTAGTTTTATTTTTATACAAAGTATTCTTTAAGGGTAGGTGGAATAATATCAAAATAATTAGATGTCTGTGAACCATATAAACAACTTCGACCATTATTTAGTAAAGCGCAAACTATGTACATTTTCCCCACAGCATTTAGACCAATTTTTAAGTTCTAAAATCTAAAAATTTAAAATAATTCAAAATATCTCCAAACAACCATTCAACTGATACTCTGACTTCACTCATTTTTTTGTTCCAAATTTTCTGTTGTGGGGTTAATACTCCACCTTTAAATCCTGTTTGTAAATGCACCCTAAGAGGATATGCAGGATCACCATAAATACATAAAGGGTTACCTGCAGTATCAAATGAGTGTTGTCCTAATAAGTTTAATAAATTAGAATCCGCTAACATACCACTGTCATGTTTTTTTCCTTCAACTGGTCCAAATAAGTTAGTTATAAGTCCATTTGGAGCAACAACAGATTGAAATTTTAGACTATGTATCTTTTTATGTCCATTGTATAATACTCTTTGGTTTTTTCCAGGTCTAGTTATTGGCCTAACAGTGCCATCTATAAATCCCCAGCAGTTTGCGAGAGGAGCCCCTTTGCGATGGATAGCATCAGCAAAAATCTCAAGGTTATTTGGAGAAAGCCAGTTTTGATTAAATGTTGTAAGTAAATGAACCCAGCGATCATAAAGAAAGTTCATAACTTGATTTGAAATCATGCTTAACTGTGGAACAGGTCGTCCAAAACGAGGTATCATGTCTAGCAATCTACAAGGGTATGAAAATCGTTTTAAAAAAATGCACAGTGCCTCTATTGCAGTAACTTTCAATCTGTTATAACATACAAACTCTTGAGGTAGTTGAAGTACGTTGACTAAACGATATATATCACTCCTTAAAAATCTAAATTCGCTTTTGCATTCGTCGTCGGACATGCTTTCTAAACAAAACTGCCTATAACTCCAAAAAGGTAAATCAGGATACTTAGAGACATTTAAATTGTACAGTAATAAGAATTCCTCGCTATCTATTATATTTGATTCTAATGCAAGTAATAAGTTATTTCTAACATTTCTTAAAGGAGCCATTTTTAATTTAGAAATTTTCCGTAAAACAATGTTGATTTTTGGTAACGGAAAGTCGTAAGTTATTTTATTTCAAAACGGCAACATAAAGATACAACCGCTCGTCCCAGACCTTTGAAGTCTTCGTTGCTGTTGCCATTCTCATATCGTAAGCTCTCTAATGAATCATTTGGAACGGTAAATATTTCACAATTTATATCAATCTGGTGACTTGAGATCATCTGAGAAATACACGAATCCTCTTATTTACTTACATTTAGACTTATATATGAGGCTTATTTTAAAACATCGCGCTTCACGCCAATGCGTTTAGAATTTTTTCTTTTTCGTCGCATTGGCAGATCACACAGCCTTAGCAAACTATTATGGGACTTACTCCAAGTATCTGATTCATTATCTGGACGCAAAAGAATTTCTTGCTCACATGTAATACTTTCTGCTAGGTTTGTTTTCAATATATGAAGCACTTCAAACAAAAAAAGAACATCTTTTTGAGAAGTGCATAAGTAAGACAGTTGTGTAATTTCACTTAATAGCTCACGACATCTTGCTATGCTGTGATTATACCTTCTAACTTTGCCTTGTACATTATGAAAATCGAGTTGAGGGATGAGAATTGAGGGAGATTTTAACAATTGTGTTTCATGTTCAACAGGATTATTATTAAAGTCATTATTGTTAAAATGAGAAAAATCTTTAGAGAGATCAAGAGTGGTATGAATAATGTTATCTGCCAATGAATCTAGACTGAGATACAGTGAACTCCTGTATCATCAACCGAAAGTAGAACATGAGAGATTTTCTTTCATAAAAAATGGCAAAAAAGTGCTTGCATAGATATGGGCTATTAAACCTCGCAGGGCAAGAACAACTAGGCAAGTGTTCTGCATCACCAAGGTAGCAACGGTAGATTTCTTGACTCGATAGATGACTTGATTTGAAAGTTACATCACTTTGTCTTTTATTCAAACTAATCTGTAGAGATTATATTTTATACATAAAAAGCGTGTTTTTTGTTAAAAAAAATCAAATGGCGAGAACGCGCATTGTAAAATGCGCAAGAGTTGAAAACAACATGTCGGATAATACAGAACAAGAGTTAGATTTTAGCCCAATCGACTTGATAAAACCAGAAGAAATTATTGTTATAGAAGATGACTAAGAGATATATAAAAGATTATTTAACTTGGGAAAAATAGAAAACAAAGATCAAGAAAAAATAAGCGAAAAAGAAATTCATTTCGAAATTCAAGTCGAAAATGTAAGTTTTTTTTTTATATTTATATTTTTTTCTAATACAAAAATATAATAGCTTACAAGTTTTTTTCTTTTTTTTTTAGAAAAAAAAGAAAAAAAAAGAGTCGCTCCAAAAAAATAAGCGATTTGAAAAAAAGAATAAAAAGACTATTTTTTACACAAACTGTATGTAGTTATCAATAATTTTTTATAAATATATTATTTGTTTCTATTTTTTCGTCTTATGTTTGCTTCTTTTAATTGTTGTTTAATATCGACATACGATTCAGCAGTAAGAACCCAGCATTTTATTCTTTTACCGACTCTTCCAAGTTTACGGTTTGTTTTATTATCTTTATATCTGTTATTAGTTTTTCGTAAATAAGATAATATTTCTTTTACAATTGCTCGGTAAATACTGACTTTCAGTCTGTGTCGATGTTGAACTCTGTTTTGTACCGGTTTGTGTTTGAATTGCTTTTTTTGTTTTAGGGAACTGTTTTTTTTGTACGTGCCATATTTACAGTGTTTAAGGATCGAGGAGTATACTCCTAGATCCTTAAACACTGTATTTAGGCATTTTATAAAAAAATGAAATTTTTTACTTATATATATTTTTCGTTTATTACAAAAACAACATGATGTTTTTATATAAATAAACCAAATAATTTTTTAGTTAAAAAAATGAAATTCATTACGAATAATAAAACTCAATATGAAGTTTTTCACGATGGTTTTTTTAAAAACCACTGTATTTTGCAAAATGGAAAAAAAATCCTATTTCAACACGTAAGACCGTATTCAAGTATATTAGGTAATTTTTTTTTTTAATATTTTATATAAAAAATAATAAATTTTTTTTTATGAAAGCTTTTTTTTCTTATAGATAATAATATGGAAAAGATGGACAGATTTTTACAAGGAGTTGTCGAAAGACACGAAATTTCAGCTAATAGAGAATTCGGTCCTTCCCACAGGGATTATTCACCACGTGAGTTTAACTTTACTACTTTTATTTATAAAAAAAGTATACATTTTTTTAAATATTCTCTCTCGCTTTTTTTAGAGAGTCCAGATCCTGAACCGGAAAAAAAAATAAAAAATTTTGTATATATTTTTGGAGAAAATATTATTTTTTATAGTCTTTTTTTTTGTTTCTATTCTTTTGTTTTTATTTCTTTTTTTGTTTATTTAATTTTTTATATTATCTTTTTTTGATACAAAAGAAAAAAAAATGATCAAGCAAATTACTAATAATACTTTAAAACAACTCAATCAAGAATGGAAACAGTTAGCCATTTTCCTCAATTTTGGAAAAAACGATATAAAAAAAATTGATGTAGCTTATATAAAACTTTGATAAAATGAAAAAAATTTAATTCTTTTTATAACGCAATACACTGACAAAAAAAAGGCAATAAAACAATTATATGAGATTATCACAAGCTGGGAAAACAATACTGACAATAAAGAACTTTTATTTAAACTCTATCAATGTAAATAATTCATATTAAATTTTTTATATTAAATATTTTTGTAATAAATATTATATTTTTAGAGCAAAAAATAAAAAAAATGAATTTTACACAAATTAAACTCAAAACAGCAGGACGTTTTCAATTACGATGGGAAACTGTAGCTCAATACCTTGGATATAAAAAAAGAGAAATCGAATGTAAACAACATGATTATCGAGACACAAATGAAAGAATGTTTAGAGTGTTAACTGTATTATATCAAAAACACGGAAAAGAAATTGAAGCAGCACGTATTTTATATGATGCATTATGGTGTTGGTCATTAGACGTTTCAACAAAAGAAACAACTCATCTTGAACTTATAAACAATTCAAAAGAAACTATGGAAATGTTAAAAAACTTTATTTTACATTAATTTTTTTTGTAAATAATCTTTTTCTATTTTTTAGCTAACTAATATATTTTTAAAAATGAATAAATATGTTAAAGCCTGTGGATGGTAAGAATTTTATATATATTATTTTTTTTGTATTATTTTTATATATATATATTTTTTTTGTATTAGCTATGGTGAATTTATAAATGAATTTTCCATTTGCTACCATGATTTAACTTTTACTGAAAAAGAAGAAATGGATTTGGAAGAAATAATGAATATGGACGAAATGACCGAAGAAAATTACGAGCAATATTTAGAAGAAATGTTTGAAATGAATGATCTAGATGAAAAAGATGAATATATGGAATATATAGAAGAATTAAAAAATAAAATATTACAAGAAGAAATAGAAAAAGAAATAGACCAAATACAAATAGAAATTCATGAAATTATTAATGAAATGAATATTGAACAATATAAAATAGAAGTCATTAATAAAATGGAGGAACTACCTGAACTGTATTTGTAATTTTTATTATAATACAATAGTTTTTGAATATAAAATTTTTTTTAGCAAACTAAAAAAATAATGAACTAACAATGATTAAAATTTTGATATGTTTACTGGTTTTGGTGACGTGCTAGAAGAAGTAGAAAATGTGACATTCCATGATTTATTTAACAACAATTTAAATAAACACGTGTTATTAGATATTGAAATAGACGATTTTTTTTACTTAATGTCCTTGTTATGATTATTATTTTTTTATATTTGTTAAATCTTTTTTGTTAAAAAAGAATTAGTTTATTTTTTTATGGTTTTTTTATATAAATAAATGTTGTTTTTTTTCAGCAACTAATAAAAAAAATGACCGATAACAAATTCCAATGTTGGTTTTGCGAAGAAAAATTTTTTATGGATCAACTCATGAATCATCAACTAGAATGCTCTAAAGACAAATTTGATCTACAGGCAGTAGAAACATTTGGTCATGAATGTTTTACATGAAAAAAAAGGTGAAAGCTTTATTAAATCATGAATGTGATTACAAATTTCTAGAAATTGGACCAAAAATATGCTTCTATTGTAATACTGCAGTCGATGATAACTATTATGAACACTCTGTCATATGTTTTCATCATTACAAAGATTAACAAAATCAATGGAGCAAATGATCCAAGAAGGAAAAAGAAATTTAAACTATTTAAATCTTTCAATTAACTACAACATGTATAGTATGAAAAATCTTCAAGAAATTATAGCAAAACAAATCAAATTTTATGCAAGCAAAGAGAGGACAACCAAGAAATAAAAAAACTGAAAGAAGAAAATACCAAACTAGTTCAAACTATCGAAAAAATGAACGAAGAAATGCTAGAATTAAAAAGTCTCGCCTATGTCAACATGTCCATGTTAGCAAATCAAGAAGATATACAAAATCTAAAACAAGAAATAATAAAACTAAATCAAATTGTGGAAGAAAACTGTACAGAATTTTTACCATTAAAAAAACAACTCAGCAAACAAAAGAAATAAAAGTAATACAACACATCTTTAAAGACACACAAATTATCAAACTGGATCAAATGAATCAAAGACTACTATCAGACGAAGTTTATTATTCACAACTTGTTTACACACTCGAAGGTTATCATTATCGTATGAAAATATATACTCGAAGTACAAACGTAAACAATGTAGCAATTTACTTCCAACTCATGCAAGGAGACCTTTAAAATGGCCTTTTACCAAAAAAGTGACTTTCACTCTAAGCAATAATGATAAATTTTTTGCTCACACTATTACGAGTGATAATTATCTTTAAACTTTAAACGCAAGTTCTTTTGATAAACCTACAGAAGAATATAATGTAGCTGTTGGTTTCCCCAATTTCATTTCTCAAGAAGAACTCAAGCAATTTATTATTAACAATAATTTATTTATCTTGATTACTATTCAATAATATATTTGATGATACTTATATGTTGGATTTCCATTTAAAAAACCGTCTAATTTTAGTAAGTTGGAAAGGTTTTTAAGAGACCGTGTCGCCCCTCTTGAATTATAAAAAGTTGAATATTGTTAGAGGGGGAATAAAAAAAACGTTAGGTTAAATTGTTAAAGCGTGATGCGCGTTAAATGGTTAAAGCGTGTGATGATATATGAATGTTGGAAAAGTGTGTTACGAGTTCAGTATATTTTTTTTACGAGTTCAGTATATTTTTTCTGGGTGTTGAGAGGGGGACCCGTCAAGTGATGGTTCGTTATGGTAATAAAGTTAAATAAAAAAAGAGTGAGGAATTTTAATTTGTTTAGTGAAGCATGACTAAAAGTATATAAATAGTAAATGAAAAATTTTAGTTATTAATTATGAGTATTATTGATTATATTATGTTGGTGTTGAATTGTATATATATTCCTTTTATCGCATTAGCATGTTTTTTATATGTTATTATAATGGAAGGATTACCCACGTTGTTTAATATAATACGTTTTGGAATATGGTTATATTTTTCTATTGTATTATATGCGATTGTTTCTATTATTGAAAATTTTAAAAATGATGAATAGTTTAATGAAGCGTGACCGAATGTATACAAAGATTGAAAAAAATAAAAAAATAGTTATAATCAATGGAAACAAAAAATAAACCATTACAACAATTTCAAACGAGTTCAACAGTTGCAGTAGTTAAACCTTATAAACCTGATCCTCCGATAGATAATGGTGGTACGCATGACTCGCATGGAAATCGTATTCGATATTTTAAAGTGCGTTAATAAAGAAAAAATATTAACAATATTAGCAATTTCAAGTGTGTTTATTATTATTCTAGTGGGAGGTTATTTATTTGGAGCGTTATTGGCTGCTTTGATATTATTCGGAACAATGTTGGGATTATATATTTGTAATAAAATAAAAACATCGTAAAGATTATATTATATATTATAATAAAATATTATTTTCCAATTCTATTAATTCCGTAAGAAATTCCACCAGAGATTGCGCCACCCAAAACAGCTTTACCAATGGTAGGTAATATAGCACTAGTAAGAGAAGGTAAAATAGCTTTAGATGCTAATCCTAAAAGAGGTCCAAAAAATTTTCCACGCATTCGTCTTGTTCTATGTTTTTTATAATGTCTTTTATAATTATTTTTTTTATGTCTTCTTTTATACATTTTTTTATCGCGGTATAAGAGATGATAATAATGTCGGTGCTAAAACTGCAGCTAACAATGGAAGAAATTTACCACGCATGCGTTTTTTTAAATGTCTTCTTAAACGTTTTCTACCTGCGCCTTTTAACGGAGGTAAATAAACTCTTCCTCTTCCTCTTTTTCTATGCATTACGACATGTTAGAGCTTAGTTAAACTAATTTATATTGTAAAGACATATTTTTAACATGTTCAAATTTATTTTTTGCATTTGTTTCTTTTAAGCTTTATAGTGAGGATAAATTTTTCTTCGTCTTTTTATTCGTTTTTTACCCGCGCCTTTTAAAGGAGGTAAATAAACTCTTCCTTTTCCTCTTTTTTTACAAAAACTTTTTTTATTTTACAAGCGGTGCAACAAAATTTTTTACGCATTGCGTTGTTTTTGAAGATAATCTAAAGCGTAACCTCCTGCGCTTGATTTTAATAGTCGTTTAGCAAAATTTTTAACTTTGGTTATAAATTTTCCTTTGCCTCTATGATGTCGAGTTTGACGACGGTGTCCGCTTCTTCTTGTACGCCTGCGAGCCATTAAGACAAGAATAAAAAATAACAAGATTTGCTTTTTTTAAGATTTTTTTAAGAATTAAATAGTCGTTTATTTATAAAAATACAATACAAATAGGGTATGTTTAATAAAAAGTAAAAATGTTTTATGCTAAATTTAAGACGATTTAAATTTCGTAGGAACATAGGTTACTTCATAATCGGTTCCTACCCCGGTTTCTACAAGTTCGGCTGGATATTGCAAATACATAGTCAGTACTCCTTTAAATTGTTCTGCAAATTGAACATTGATTTGAAACGAATTATTTCCAGCAATAACAGCTGGAGGTTTATCATTGATGAAATTGTAATCGCTAGTGGTGTCGATGACTAAAGGTTCTGTAGTGTTAGTAGTACTAAAATATAAAGTAGGATGTCTTAAAAAACTGTCATCGTCACTATTATAATAATCTGCAAAATTGTTAATATTAAAAGTAGAGGGTATATTTCCTTTAGACCAAGAAACATAACTTCTCCAAAGTGCCTGTTGATCATCTTGCTTTGTCAAATCGTATTCGGTAGTATCTCCCGATGAATTAACAAATGTTCTTCTAAAATTATATAGAGTGACTTTTTTAATGATATTGCAAGCCATTTCCACCGGCATCATACAACCTTTGCTTAAATGATCGCTTTCTTTTTTTGAATATACAAAAAATAAAATGCTGTGAGGTACAAGATCTGCTGTTTTTATACTTCCTAAATTGACAGTGACTTCTGCAACATTTTCTACATTGGTTACAACTTGTTCGTAGTGGGCAAAACGTAGTAAGTATACATTTCGTCTTTTTTACTGTTGATATATAAAGATCTTTCTAACGGTAAACTGGGCTTGAGTCTATAAGTGTTGCAATAAATCATTGGGTTTTTGATAGCTATTCCTATATTGGCAAGTGCTGTTACGTCGGCGTCTGCTATAGGTCGTATCCATTCTAATAGTTGATTCATATCATTTTCTATATGAAATTCTAATCTAAATTGTTTATTTTTTCTAAAATATTCTTTCATTTGAAAAACTTCACACAATAAACTTAAAGGTACTCTTAATTTATAACCTTTATCTCCAGCCATCATCGCATTATATCTAGTTGCAAGCGCTGTTTGATAAGAAGGTGTTGAAGTTGAATTAAGAGGACGAATGAGACCGTTAGGGTCAGCAGATTGCACTAGTGCTTTAGTATCGGCAAAAGTAACAGCGTTTGTGCCGTTTTCAGAGCTTTCTATTAAACCTAAATTAGGATTAATCATCCATTCTCTAAAAGATTTCATATAACTTTTTTTAATCAGTAAAGATCTTAAACGATCATAAGAGCGATTAATTATAGCGTTGTTTGCACAAGTACTATTGTTTTTTTGATAATTGGGATAAAATTTGACAGTTTTAATTAAAGCGTGAATAAAATTTACGACTAGACAAAATCTTTCTAATAAAGGATCGCCTGCTGTAAATTTTGATTGCGTGCTCAAATTTTTATAAACAAATAAATCAAAATCCAAATAAAAATCAGGTGGATATGTCCATTCGTTAAGAATAGTGGTAAAAGTAATTAAATTAGCCATATCAGAAGTAAGATCATAAGAAAATTTCTGAGTATTAACAGCAATGACTTCATCTTGAGATTGAGCTGTTTGAAAACCAGGATATTTTTCATTTAAAATAGCTTTATATTCAGCACTAATATTACCACTTGTTGCTTCTTGTAATAAACGATTTTCGTGATCTGCTTGCGCTAAAACATCTTCAATAGTAACATGACCGTTTGTATTAGGTGTGTAACGATTACCATCGTCTACTCTCATATATTTAGCTAACGAACCCATTTTTTTTAAAAAAGAAAAAATTAATTTTTTCTCTATTTATTCATCTTCTGATTCTGAAGTGTTTTTTTTAAATGGTATTTTTTTGTTTTTAACATCTTTTAAAGCTCGAGTGTAACCAAGTTCAATTAAACTTTTTTTATTTAATTTTTTTTTATTTTTTTCGTTGTTATTCTGTATGAGCGGACTTGATAAAATGGCTCTTTGTTGAATAATACAATTTTTACATAAACCATTTATTTTGTCAACAGCATTTACTTCTTGAAAGCAGTTTGAACATATGTGTAAAGGCGATGATTTATTTTTAGGTTTTTTTTCAACAATTTCTTCTTCTTCTGAACTTTCGCTTTCAGATTCCGAATATTTTCGTTTTTTAGGTTTGGGTTTGATTTGTACATTTTTTTCATTTTTTTTGGGCGGTTTTTCATCTTGTATTTCTTCTTTTTTATTTTTCATTTTTTTTATTTCGTCCAATTCAGTTTTCATGTTTAACAATTCAGATTTAGTCGAATATTGAGCTAGTTGATTTTGTAATTGTTGCATATGATTTTTAATTTGATTAAATTGATCTTTAGGATTTATTTTTGAGTCTTCCATCATTTTTTCTTCTAAATTGACTAAATTTTTATGAAATCTTCCTTTGGCGCAAAAGAGACTCATTTTTGTAAAAAAAAATAGAGTGGGTGAAAAAATTAACAACTTTTTTTTCTTTTTATATTTTTCTTAATAATAAATAAAAAAATAAAAGACATTATTTTATACTAATCAAACTAGTTAATTGTAAAACGGAACCATTTGAATCTTTAATGTAGGATTAAAAAAACGGTAGAGCTAAGATTGCTAAAGGTGAGAGGTTCAGATTTTGAATTGAGAAATGACCATCTTGTTTGTTTCCAATCGTCCACATCGTTGATATAAAAGGTGGATAATTGTCCTTGAATGGAAGTGTTTCGATTTTTTGTAAAATCAATATTGGTAGTAACTTGAGTAGAATTGGTATAGTCTAATAAATTAAAAAAAGCAACAATTCCAGGAACATAAATTTTGTTTATATATATTCCACAATTAACAGCTTGATCACATTTAATAAAAATGTAAGCGTCTGTTGTTGTAGGAAAATTGGAAACAGTGTTATTAAAATTACTTATTTGAGTGAGAGAACATCTTAAAAAAGCTAATCTTTTTTTTTGAATTTTAAAATCTTGTGACATGGTGTTGGTCATATTTTGATCGATTTGCATAATGAAAGGATAATTTGTTGAGTTAAACTGTATTGATCTCTTTGTAAAAGTAAAGTATAAGGTATAGGATTGTTTCCAACAGGTTGATACATTTTTAAAATGATATTTTTTAATGGTAAACTGTCTGTCCAAGTTTGTACAATAGTACCGTCGCTCTTTTTTTGATAAATAAATTGATTATTGAGTGAAGTGCAATAAAATATTAATTCTGTTGGATTATTTCCTTGTAATATAGTTTTAACATTATTTAACCATGTTTTATGACTCGGTGTAGTAGCTCTTTCTAAACTAGTTGTAGTGACAAGAGGTACTTTGATAGCGTTTGAAAAAATAGGTTTGATTTGTTCACAATATAACAAAATTTCAATAAATGTTTCTGCGTTGTATTTAGCAATTAAACTTAAATCAGCTGTCATTATACTATAAATATCGCTAGGTAATTTGGATGGCAAAGTTTGTAAAGTAAAGGTTGTTCCAAATTGTTGGTGATATGGAGAAATTTCATTTGCTTTCATTTCAAAATAAGCGTTATAAGAATTATTTGAAACAGCAATAGCTTTACTAATTTCTAGTGGTGATTTTAAAGTAATATTATTTGTATTTTTTTCAAAAGAAGGTAAACACCAAAATATGTAAAACTGTTTACAGAATTTGCAATAGGAATTTGACTCGAATAAGGATATTGATTGAGTAATTTTTGTAGACTACCTACATTAGTGCCTTCATAAACAAATTCGCTAAAAGTAAGATTGTTTAAATTTAAATCGAGTAAACTGTTAGATAAATTGTAATTTATACTTTCAGTAAAAATGTCTAACATTTTCATTTCTCGTTCAGGCCATATAATTTGTTCAACGTTAAAAAAAGGTATTGGTAAAGAAGAAAGTGGTATGTTTTTTAAAGTAAATCGATAATATTTTCTTTTGCTTGTTTTTTCAAAAAAAATTTGATAAAAACTTGCAAATATTTCTACAGGTTTTACTCCTATAGCGTTTCCATTAATATAAAGAAATTTTGTCGCTATAGTACCAATAGATTTTATAACATCTATAAAACTTGTTAATAACATTGCTTCTTCTGTATAGCCACCGTCAGGCCCGATGACGTTAACTTGTTGGTTCCAAATTTTCCATAAAGCGTTAATTCTAATTGGAATATTGACAAGTTCTGTTTGTACATTAAACACGTTACCTACAGTTTTTATTGTGTTAGTGTTGGTCATTATTTTTAATAAAAAAAACGCAATTTGCCATGGTACAAAATGTTTCTTTTTAGCTATTTTTACGCTTTCTGTAGTGGGTAAAAGATTATTAATATAAACATCTAAATCCACGCCTAAAATATTATTGTCGCGTGTGTCTGGAACCATAGGACTTAATGGAGATTTTCGAACAAGTGCTCCGCCATATGTTGGTGTTACCATGATATGTATAAAAGGTCTAACAAAAGTTTCTTCTACATTGTTTAAAATGATATCTCTTTCAGGAGTAAGATTTGCTATATCTTTCGGAGCAACTTCTTGATGTTTTACGTAAATTAAAAAATTTTTACTAGTTCGTGTTGATGATGAAAAGTTATATAAATTATTATATCTTAAATTATAAGTAAGGTAGTCGTATTGTACTAACGAAGTAAAATCTTGTGCGACATTTTGTATTGAGCTTGTGCGATTTGAAAAAAAACCAAAATTAGATAATCCTATTTCATTCGATTTACTTCCAACGCTAGATCTTATAGGATAAAGATTGGAAGGATTGTTGATAGCAACATTGGTTTTATTTTTAAAATACCACGTGAAATTATAATTAGGTACATTAAGGTAGGAATAATTTTGTATATATTGTTTTACGTTATTGTTTGTATCAATACTTAGTTTTGAAATAACAGTATTTTCGGTATTTGTTACATATCGTAGGTGAGTATTAGGATCAAATAATTATTTTAAATTAAAATATTTTTGATTAAAAATATTGATATTTTTGTTTTGATAATTTGAAAAAAAATCAGCAAAAGTAAGTCTTCTATTTAAAGTAGTATTAAAAAGTTCTAATCGTCTAATTAAAAAATCGTCTTGATATGGACTTGGTGTTGTTGTACCGTAAAATTTAGCATAATTTAAATAAGTAGACATCATACTTAAATGCTCATTCGACATATTTTCGACTTGTAAAACGTCATAGTTTGGAAAAGTATCACCTGGTAAAACTGCATAATTTGCATACAAAACAATTTTTTTGGTAACAAGATAAAATGGAATTTTTCTATTTGGGTTAGTAATCATATCGTTTTGTATATCTATCATCATTTGTTTTATAGCTGGTTTGGTTTCCATTCTTAAACCATAATTGTTTTCTAAAAACGATATATTTTCGTCTACTCTAGTTAAATTAGTAAGAATATCCATGCTCGCTAAATGTAAGATGGTATTATTTTTAAATGTAGGTTTGTCGATATCGTTCGGAGTCAAGGGTAAAGTAAAATCGTTCAAAACATTATAATGCGTGCTCGCTTCATTTTTATTTTTAATTTCGCTAAAATAATACGTACTACAATCATATTTATTTACATCTAAAACATCGTCAAACGTTAAATTGTTCATTTTTTCATAGGCTTTAAAAAAGTATTAACATATTCATTAAAGTTTTTATAATAAATGTCTTTATCTTCTTCGTTAATAGGTAATAAATCTTCTCGTTTTACTTTATATGTTGTATTTAAATCGCCTACTACTCCCACTTGATAAATATAAACGGGTAAATAACCTTCTACTGAAGGGTTGACGCGCTTAGTAGCTTTGATAATAATTACTTTTTTGCTAGTGTCCCAATAGGGTTGATCACGAGTAGTTGATTTGCTGAAGGTGTCTTGATGATCTATTTTGTATTTTTTCAAATAACATTCTGTGCCAACGGATAGAGGTTTATATATTTTTAAGTTTTTGTTTTTGTATTCTTTTTCTACTCGATGTAACATGTTGGAAGAAAAATGAAGACCTCGTCTTTTGCCATCACAGTATTGATCGACTAAACGAAGAGCTTTACTTTTAGCGTCGTCACCATCCAAATCTTCAGGAGCAATTCCACTCTTTGCTCTTTCTTTTTCGTTTAGTTTTTGTTCAATGTCTTCGATATAAAAACTCCAATTGTTTTTTTGAAGTTCACCTTGTTTTCTTAATTTTTGATAAAGTTGTTTTAAACGTCTTATTGTTGATTCAGCCAAGTAAGCTTTTCCATAATTTTTAGAACTAAAATGATAAATGTTTTGTTCATAACACCATTCTTCCATTTTGTTATTAAAAAATTCACCACCTTGATCTGTTTGTAGGTAGATAAAAGTTTTATCATCTCTTTTAATATCTTCAAAAATATGTTTAAAACTGCTAAGCACTTTATCAGCAGTTTTTTTCTTGGTCACTCTTAAATACGCTTTTTTAGACACGCCATCTACCACAACTAAACAAAATTCGGGACGATGTGGAGCAAAATTTAAATTAAAACTGTTCATGTCAGCTAAATCAGCTTGAAAATATTGTCGAGGTCTATCGTATGAAAATTGATGAGTTTCATATACATAAGGTTTTCTAGGTGCTTGTTTTTTAACATTGACATCAGTTGTTTTTTTAAAAAGTAAAGTAGCGTGTGACCAAGCTGTTATTAAACCGTTCCATTTGGCATAGTTGGAACTTTCTAAAAGCGTTCTTATTTGTTCATAAAATTTTAAATCGGTTGGATTTTTTTTTAAAGTGTCAAATTGAAGCAAAACTTTTTTAATTTTAGGTACGTCTGTCAAAGCAAACAAACGACTTGATAATTTAGTCAATTGATCTTCTACAAGGTTATCAATAGCGTCTCTCAAATCGTTGTCCATTTTATAAAAATTTTTTTGGTTAGATTGGCTTTTGTTGTTCTGCTCTTTTTCTCATTGATTTCGTTACTATTGGTTTTCTTTTTAATGTTACTCGTTCTTTTGTAGTTATGGTAGGTTCACTATCGTCGGTTGAAGCACTAGGTCCTGTTGGTTCAGAAGTGGTAGTTGTTTCAGGTAAAGCAGTAGCACCTAATAATTCGCTAGAAGTTTCAGGTGTTTCTGTAGGTGCAGCTTTAGTTAATGAAATAGGTTCTTCTTTTTTAGTTTCTATCGGTGGTAAATAGGGATCAGTTGCTCGCGTTCGTGGTTCTTTTTTGGGTGTAGGAATATGTAATAATGAAGCACTTGTTAACGGATGAGTGTATAAATTTCTTTTTTTAAAATTGGTGAGTAATTTTAAAGATTCAGCAAAATTTTTATTATTATTAGAATCCATTTGAAAACATTTTTTATAAGATATTAAAAGTGAATTTAAACGAGCAAGTTGAGAAGTATACAAGGAACCCATTATCATCAACATTTCGAGTATACTTTTTTCTTTGATTGTATTTTCTGTGTTATAAAATTGATTTGAATTGGATTTAATACGTTCCAATAAACCCAACATTTCTCCTTTAGCACAAGTTTGCTGTACATCTTCTTTTAATAGGACTACATCTGCAACATCTCTAAAAGGTAACGAAGGTACGTGATTGAAAAAAGTTTTAAATGTTAAATAGAGCATATTTTCACCGATAGCTCTATTGGCTACCGCGTTTTCATCATAATTATTTATCATTCGATTATAAATTTCTTTATTAGATAGTAAATAGCTGTTGTTTTGAATATAATCTCTCAAAATCTCATATTTATCACCTCGAAACATTTCAGCATATTGTGTACATCTTTGATTAATAATATCTTTTGTTTCTGTTAATATTTCGAAAGCTCTTGTTCCAGCAAAACTTTTATCGCTAATACTTTCGCTCTCTATAAAACCAGAAGTCATAACAGTGTAAGGATCACGAGATAAAGCACTAGCATAAACGCCTTCGGATGTTAATTTAGTTTCATTTCGGAAGGGTATATTGTATTTTTTAATAAAACTCCACAATTTAGCAAAAGTAAGTTGTCGTATTTGATAATAATCGGCTACTATTCTCATGTTGCTTACAGAATGAGAAGAGGTAAGTAAAGTTAAAAATTCGTTTGCGTAAAAGGAATATTGTTTTGGATCGTTTATTTTTTCAAAAGCATTGTTTGTAACATTATCAATAATACTCGCTATGGATTCTTCTACATCTACAACATTAGCTAGATATAAAATATAAATTTTTAAATTGTTCAAAGCCGCATTTTCGTTTCTCGGTTTATAAACGCGTAAAGATATTTGATGAGATCCAAATCGATAATTGACTTGATTTTTACACATATCAACGAGTTTTCGAGGCAAGTCGGTAATTTTTCTTACAGATTCATTTTTATAAAGCTCTTGTAAAATTTCATTTGAATTGGGTGTTTCGTGAAAAATTAAAAATTTACTAAGAGGTGTCAAAGTATACATTTTTTTATGAGTTGATGGAATAGTGTTTAAAGTAGTAGATCGTGGTAGAGTGTTTAATGTAGATTGAATAGAGGTGGGAGGTGTAGTATTAGTTAGAGTGTCGTCTTGAATTGGAAATTTTTTTAAATTTCTCATTGTTCTTAAAGATTCGCTTATATTTCTTTGATCAATTTGTTCGTTGAATTCGCTTTGTTTATTTAAATTTAAAATAGTTTTAAAAGCATAAGCATCTCCTCCTACATTGAGATAAGTTTTCCATTTTTCTTGATCGCTGATTAAACCTGTAGCCAAATCACTGTTAAGCATAGTATCTAGAGGTAGTAAACTATTTAAATTTTGTTGAAAACTAACTTCACCAGCAATTTGATTTTCAAGATTGATAGGATCTGCATAATTAAGAGAATTAAGTAAATCATATCTTTCAATAAGTTGAGACAAATCTGTTTTATTTGTTGGTTCAGATTCTAAGTTTACTTCTGTATTTTCTTGTTCGTTCATTTGCAATAATTTTTTATTAAAAACATCCATGTTATACGCATTTTTGGCTAAAATTTTTCGTAAAGTTAATAAAGGAGAATCGTTATAAGGTTTATATCTATTCATGTTTCATAAAAATACAAATTATTTTGAAAATAAAGTTCTTTTTGACAATAATCAATGTCAAATTGTTGTCTTAATAAATCGATTACAGTTTTTGTAGGTTGTATAGTATCGAATGAAATTAATTTATTAGCATAATAATTTATAATTTCGTGATAAAGTTTAAAACGAATAGAGTTGAAATATTATTTTAAAACGTCATAATTGTTATAAACAAAGTCTGATATTGCTTGATTTTTATCTTTCATTTTTCCTTTTTTCATGATGACTTTTCCGTTTTCGTTAAATTTTGGATAAGGATATAAATATTCTTTGACAAAGAGTTTAATTTCTATACAAACGTATTCTTGAAAAGCGTTTTTTATTTGTTGTCTTTCGTGATCAGATAAAAGTTCGCATTTTAACATTTTTACAGCATTAAAACGTGTCAAAATTTCTTTCATCCATATTTTAATTTCGTTTTCATCTATATCTTTTCTTCTATTTATTTTGGGTATAAAAATTTGTCCTCGAACAGCCAACTTTTGTCTCATGGCTTGACGTTTACTCGTTTTGTTGACATTATTACATAAATCGTAATCGCTTTGTAAAATTTTTAAAAATTCTTCACTTTCCCAATCATTCAGAATCAAAATTGGCTCTACTGTCTGAAGATTCGTCTGAAGATTCGTCTGAAGATTCGCACAATCCATAACGTTTTTGTCTTTTAATTTCTTCGAGTAATTGAGTAGCTCTTTCACTTTCGCTCCATTTTCTTTTTTTTATCGGATTTTCTTTTTCTTTATTTATAACATTTTTATCTTCTTCGTTGGGTTTATTCTCCTTCTCTTGTTTATAATTATTATGATGTGATTTGAGATAATAGTGATTTTTTAAATTTGGAGCTTTAACATAGAGAAAAGAATTAAAAGTAACAATTTTTTTGTTTACACTCATGTCTTTATAATCAAAATCCAATTTACCTTGAGCATCTACCGGAATAAATACTCTTTGTTCTTTACTCGTAATCTGTGTTCTCAAGCGTGCAACCGAGCTATTTTTTTTAAATAAAGCTAAATGTCCGTGTTGATTTGAAGTTTCTTTATTTAACAAATCACTTATAACGTGATGATGCGTTTTGCCAGTAGAAGGAAAATCACTTTTAAATATTTTTTCAATCTCGCTGTTGTTATCAAAAGAAATAATACATTTGTAGTGAGAAACTAAATTATTCCAACATTGAGTAGCTTTAGAAAGAATCGAATGAAAGACGGTAATGGTGCCTACTCCGTGATGAGAACCGCTAGAACAAGCGCTAGTATATTGTTGGCTTTTTAAACAAAAAGCACTAATATCATCAAATAAAAGTATTGTTTTTAATAAACGATGATCACTATTTTGAATACCGTATTTATCTTTTGAAAAACTAATAGCTCTCTGTATTACTGAATCTAAATTTTCAGGACTGTTTACTGTTATAATATCATATGCTTCCAAATTATTTTTTGAAGAATCAATAACATTTTGCCATGTTTTGTGTTGAGATTCACTAGGTTCTCTCATTTGTATCACAAACAACATTTCTGCATCAGGAAATTTTCCACAATGCAATAATTCTCTCGCCATAGTTGATTTTCCACTGTTTGTTGGTCCTGTAATAATTGTATTTTCAGGATACACATCTTGAGTAGGTTTAAAAATATTAAATTGAACTCGCGAATTATCTTCTTCATCTTTAAGTTTGGTTTCTTTTGATGTTCCTTTTAAATAAAAATCATGAAAACCTTTTTCGTTTAATATTTCAGTTATAGATCTATCATCTTTTTTTCTATAGGTTTTTCTATAGGTTTTTCTGCAGATTCTACTTTTTGTTCAATAGGTTTTTCTTCTTTATCTTCCATTTTTTAAGGAAATAAAAAACAACAACAAAAATAATTTTTCATTTATATTATTTTTTTACAAAAAAATTACAAATAACCGTCTAAAATAATTTTTAATGTCCATTCTTGGTATCTTGTTCATTGCATAAAGTAATTGTTCTTTGGTTCCATTATGACTCCATATTTTTAACATTTGAAAAGCTTTTTCTTCAATATATCTGTAATCTGCATCAATAAGATCCAGTTCGCATTCGTTTACTTTTAAATATCTTCCACATGTTTTCCAATCTCGACTCAGTCGTTTTGAAACTTCTGTTAATAATATATTATCAATCATTTTTCTTTTTCTAAATAACAAGTAAATTCTCTTTTTAACACTTTATTTAAATATTCAAGAAAACGTTCAGTAGAACCTTTTAAAATTTCTTCGGGGATTAATTGAGTACTAAGAGGAGTAATTAAAATAATACGTGAACTACGTAATTCTCCTGTATGTTGCATATATTCGAGTAGGTTTTGTGTATTTTCTTCTAAATAAAAATCTTTTAAACCCATTTCTTTTAATTTATTTTTAAGTTGATGAGTTTTTAACTTTTGATTAAAAAAATTAAATTCCATTATTTTTCTTTATCTAAACAAGTGCAATTATAATGTATTCTATTGAACTTTTCACAATGTATACAATCTTCTTTATAACATCCTACATGACACGTAAAACGTAAATATCAATCAAACATTCAGTACAACAACTTAAAAATTCTTCAGGAATTATTTCTCTTCCGTTGAGAGTTTTAAAACCATCTTCTTTCAATTTGTTTTCAAGTTGTTGTGTTGTTAGTTTTTGATCAAAAAAATTAAACTCCATTTTATTTTTATATAAAAAAATTTACAAATTTATATTTTTTTTAAGATCGTATAACAAAGGGATCAAAACTTTTCGATTAAACATAGCCATTGTTTGATAACGTTCTGATTGTTTTATAATATTGTTTTCAATTTCAAGTAAATTTTGAATGTGTTCATTACTACAAAATTTTTCTATATCAGGTAACACTTTTAAATTGGCTTCTCGTATTGGTTTTAAAAGATAATGATCTCGAATTTCAGTCATGACTCCGTCATCAAAAACATAATTTTTTTGTGTAAATCTTTTTAAAAAATCAATAACGTGTGTTTGTATTTTAACTTGTTTGTAATTGATACTCATTCTATTTTGTTCAATAGGTTGATTTTCTTTTACCACTGCAAAAGGAAGTTGTTTACTTAATCTTTTTGCGGCAAAGGTATCAAAACCGTTAACATAATTTGAAAATAAGAGTTTAGAATTAGGTAGACCTTTAGCTCTATTTTTGTAATAGTTTTTTTCTTCATCTCCATTGAAGCTGTGAACGCTATAACATTTAGGTCCCATAGCAAAAGCTTGAGCAATATAATAAGGAGGGGGTATTTCGTTTTGAAAATGATCAGTTTCTTTAGCATAAAGAGTGGAATAAAAAGGATGAGTTTTTTTATAATTGGAATAATCCATCCAACGATCACCAAATTTTGAAAAATAAATCCATTCATCTACTTTTTCGCGAAACGTTGAAGTAAGCATATTGTTTTTATTTTTCTTTTGAGTAATGAAAAAACAACCAGAATCAGTATCTGTAACTACTTAATGTTTTTCAGCTCCATGATTTCTTAATACTTGCCCGAATTCCCAACTAAAACGTCCAACGTTAAGTTTAGCATACGATAAAATTTGTGAAGCTACAATACGTAAAGATTTATTAATGAGTTTGCATTTTTCCCTGGTTGTTAAAATGAGAGCATTTTTATGATCTTTAATTTTTAAAAGTTCAAAAACATCTTTCATTTCGTAATGATTGTTTTCATCATGAAATAAAATACTTTTTGTTTCGACATCAGTAATCAAATTGAGAAGCATTTCTTTAAAATAATCGTCGTAATTAAAATCAGCAGTGTCGTAATAATCTAAACAAACTTTTTTTTCAAAAACGTCCAATTTATATCTTTCAGGTTCAACGCCAATAAACACTGATTCGTTATATAATAAATTTTGAAAATGAAAAGGAAATAACAACTTAATATTTTCATCCCTTTGACCTTCTCTAATTAAAACGTGACGAATGTTTTGAAAATTTTCAATGATATTTTAAAATGCTTTTTCTTCGTGATTGATAAAAGTAGTATTTAATTTTTGCGCAATTTGCTGACTAAATATGCCGTAATGTCCGTTAATCTGTAATTTAC
Organism: Hydra vulgaris; assembly: GCF_038396675.1. Lineage (NCBI taxonomy): Eukaryota > Metazoa > Cnidaria > Hydrozoa > Anthoathecata > Hydridae > Hydra > Hydra vulgaris. The sequence continues at coordinate 54,612,740 of NC_088925.1, forward strand.
AAGAAGCGTCAACTACTTTGTCACCCTTTTTAATGGCTTCTTTTCTTTTTTCCATATTTCTTTTTACCATTTTTTGTGCTAAAGGATAACGCCATAAAGGGAGTACTTTGTAAATTTTTTCAACAACACATCCACAACACGTAGTCAACCATATTAAAGTGTCTAAAAATTCACACGTTTCATGTGAACTTAATTTCATGACTAATTTAATAGTTTTGTCTTTTTCTATTGGATATTTTCCATTGTTTTTGAGATAGCGTTTAGATACAATTTCAGTTGGAGAATAATCTTGTAAAGATATAATTTCCTTTTCTACCATGGGTGAAAAACCTCCTACTTGATCTTGATACTCTGGTTTCATAGCAATTTGACAATGGACTAAAGCACTTGTTGAAAATCCGTTTAAATTAACACGATGATATTTTTGAATCACATCCTCTAAAGTAACACATTCCAAATCAAAAGAATATTTCATGTGAAAAGGTAAGGGTTTTAATTGAGCTCCTCCGTATTGTCCATTTTCATCCATAAAAATTAAGCAACCTTTTAATACACTATTTAATTTGAGTTCTTTTATTTTAGGTTCGAAATGATCAGTATCAATGGCGAATTTTTGTGTGCCGTTAGTTGACATGCCACCCCGAATACTCTTTTCAATCATTTTTTGATGTTCGTTGGTTGGCGGAAATTGAGCAGGAATTAAACTAATTGTAGAATTTAATTTGCTTGTATAACTAAAAATGCTAACGTGATTAAGAATATGAAATTTTGTAAATTCAAATGTTCTTTCATCAAAGTCAATCATAACAGAACCCAATACTACTGTGTCAGGTATAGTATATATATGTAATAAGGATTTTAAATTTTTTAAATTTAAAAATTTCCATAATTTTTGAACACTTTCATAAGCTTCTTTGATATTTTTAATTTCTTCTTCTAAATTTTTAGATTTCATCAAATCGTTTTGAGCAAATAATTCAATAGGTGTTATTGTTTTATATTCAATGTTTAATAGTTCATCAGTTATTTGTGAGTAAGGAAATAATGTTTTTTTAATAAAACAGTTTTTAAACTCTATATTGTCTGTTAAATGATTAATTTCAGGATGAAAAGGACGTAAATAATGCAACATAGTGTTGATAATTTGATTTTGAGCTTTTTGTGATAACATACTACTGGCTTGTTCTAAGGAACAATTTAAAATTTTCAAGCTGTCCACAATTTTAATATGTTTACCAATGCAAATAATTTGACTTTGCTCACATTTTTCGATATAACAAAAACATCTTCCATGCTGCTGTATTTGATAAAAGCGCTAAAAGGTGTTGTTTCAGATTCAGCCAAATGACCGTATAAAGGAATATCCAATATTTTTTTTAAACCTTCTACAATCATAATACGGTTATCAAAAGAAGCATTGTGGGCAATGTTGATTATATCTACCTAAATTTTTGTTGCAATAATCGTGAGCCAATCCATAAACTTGTCCTGAAAAATGATCGTGATCAACAACAAGATAACCTTCAAAAGCGTTGAGAAAAAAATTGCATTTATTCAAAACTTTTTCTCTATTTTTTTCATCTTGAATAAAATCAGATAAACTAAATTTTTTTTCAAATTGTTTATTAAAAGAAACCAACATGCTATGATACCATAATTCGTAGACGGGTTGCTTTAACTTTCTTATAAGAAACAAAAAATAGAGATTATCTGTATTTTGACCACCTACTTCGTTGATACATTTGCGAAAGATTTTGATTAAAAAGTAGGGATCATCTAACAACTCCATATACTCTTGATCAAAATAGTTTTCTAGCTGATGATCTGTCATGATAAGGGAAGCCAGTTGCTTCATATAATCTACAAGCTCTTCAGTGGTTATTCTCACATAATCACTTAACAAACCGTTAGTAGCAGGTAGGTATTGAAATTTTTCCCACCATCTACAACAAATATAAAACAAACTCGATACTTGAAATAAATCTTGTTTTATTTTTTCTGCATCGTTGTTGATTAAATAATTTTAAACATTTAAAGGTAACATGAACAATTCTAAACGACCTAGTCTTTGAAACATGATATTAACAACTTGAATTCGTTTGTCGTTGTAAATACGAAATTCGTTATGATTTAATCTTTCTATTTCTTGAGGAGTCATGTGAAAAAATTTATTTTTATAAATATCAGATTGATGTATTTTATCAACAGGATATCTACAAATAGAACATAAAAGATTTTCTTCTTGCCATATTAAATTTCTTTCTTCAGATGATATATTTAAATTTTGAAAACGCGGTAAACATATTTCGTAAGCACATCGAACCAAAGTGTCTGCTAAAGCTATTAAATCATAAACTCGTAATTCCATTTTTAAATTTTCATTATTTTCTTGAGTCGAATTTAATTTTTCCCATAATATACGTCTGTGTGTTTTGTGAAGTAAAGAAACTCCAGGTTGAAAATAGGCAGGTTAACACATTAAAGGATTTCTTTCTAAACTTTCAATAGTATTTTCATAATAAAAAATCCATTGACTAATCACGTGTCCTTGTTCATCTAAACCAAAACATTCTCTTGCTAATGTTTAATTGAATGCATTGAATGACGATGGAATGACAATGGTAACTCAACTCTGATAAAGGTTTAACTTTTGAAGTGGGATTTTCTTCAGACTTTGTAATATTTGTTTCACAATCAAACGTCATTAAAAAAGGAAACAAGTTTCTACTTGTACACATGAATGAATTTTGTGGACGATAGTGACTTATGCAATCGTTGTATGTAAATTTGTCAGGTTTATAAAAACCTTCACATTCGTGTGTCTCTGTAGTAAATTTTTGTCCACATTCTGAACATTGAAAAAGAACACGTGACTTGTTAAAAGAAAAATGTACAGTAGAAAATTTTTCATTCAACATACTTATAGCATGAAAAGAATTGTTTTTTTGAAAAATACAAATTTTTATTGTGTTTTTTGTTTTTTTCCGTTGATTAGCTATATTTTTTTCCTCGTCATTAATAAAAACTCTTTGAGAATCTTGATCGTCTTTGGTAATGTTTGCGCTTTCGTAGACCACTTTTAATATTTCTGTAAGAGTACTTTTATATTGAGATTTTAATTTCGAATGCAACAAACGAATTTTGGTATTACTTTTGTTAACAGCGAAAATTTTAATATTAATACGATCAAAAGTATTTTCATAAGCAAAACAGTGGCACAAATCAATCAAAGTTTGAAATGACATATTTTTAGATTTATCTTTTAAATTTTGTAAAACATTTTTCCAAGCCAAAATATTTTGTTCATCTTGATCTTCAAAAAGGAGTTGAAAAATATTTTCTTCTGAATATATGTCAGTTGTATTTTTTTCCAAAACTTTTTTATTCCATTCTTTAGTTGTGCTCACGATCCATTGACGAATTAACAAAGAGATTAAAAAAGCAGAATAAAAACATAAACCTGGTTCAAACAAAATACTATAATCTAAAAACATTTTTCTTTTTTGTTAATAAGAGAGTTTTGTAAAAGTTTGCGCTTTTAGCGATTTTTGCCATTGTGTTAAAGAATGAGGTCTATACCACTCACCAAACCATTCGTTTGCATCAATTTCTTTATTCCTCTTTTGTTGACTTTTATATAAAATTCTTTTTTTGTTTTTTTTGTAATAAATTTTGTCGTGTTTTTCTCTCTTTTTTATTTTATTTGCTTCTTTTTTTCAGCCAAAATATTTTATTTATTTTTTTCGTAATATAATTTATTATGTTTTTTCTTTTTTTGATTATGTTCATCTGTCGTGAGCATTTTTCTTTTAAAACCTGACAATTCAAAATCTCGTAATTTCATCATTGACCTTTCTGTTAAATTAGATAGAGTTTTAATTTTAAAATTGCATAAACGTATCAATTTCCATCCACTATCGTTTTCTAAAATATTAAAATCAGCTCGCACATTGGCGTCTTGAATAAAACGTAAATTAGTTGGTCCTTCTAAAGGTTTTATAAAATAAACAGGCGAATTGTAACAACGTTTCATTATTTTACAATAACCATTTTCAATAGATTTGCAACACAAAGTAACAATATTATAACCAAATAAAAAATTTTGAAACAAATCAGCAAAATGAAAACTATTTTTCATTTGCGTTTCAAACCCTTCCATTGTTTTTTGTTCTACATCATAAACAATTTCATCTGGACTTTGAGTTTCTGAATAAAGTTGTGATTCTTCTACAATATCTTCATCTTTATAATTATCTTTAATGTAAAAAAAATGTTCAGTGTATATACTGTTGTTACTAAATTTACTTTCCTCAGTTTGATACTCAAATTTCATTTTTTAAATCTAAAAAAAATTACATGTATTTTTTATAAAATTCCAAAACATCTGAATCAACAGTTAAACTTTCAAATATTTTTCGTAATTCTAATTTATTATTAATAATTATAAAAATATCATTAATATTACAAACACGTGATAAAGAAACGTAATATAGACTATTATTAAAAGCCTTTGAATTAAAATTATTAACTGCTTTATTCATTGTAGATCCTTGTGCTTTATGAACAGTAAAAGAAAAAGCCAATTTTAAAGGTAAACCCAATCTTGAGCCTACAACAGCATGAGAACAATCTAAAATTTCTTCTTTAATGCATTCAATTTTAACTTCTTTGCCATTCATATTGACCCAAACAGCATTATTTTCTATTAAAATAACTGTTCCAACAGTGCCATTACACAATCCTTCTTCAACGTTGATATTTTTTACCAGCATAACAATAGCACCAATTTTAAGATAAACAGCTGCTGGTATTTAAAACGAACATTGTATGTTTGGATTTTTAATTACATCTTTAGCGTAAAACCAATAACGTTCGTTCTTTATACTTTTCATTTTATCATTATTATAAAAATCAACTTCCACATTTCTAAAAAATAATCTTGTGTATTTATTATTCAAATTTTCATCTTTTTCAAAACATCGTGTTATAAAATAATCAATAGTTTGTTCTGAAACTCGACCAAAACGTATTTCGTTTAAAGCTCCAAAAAAATGCACATCTTCTTTTTGTCTAAAGCATTCAGTTAAAACCAAAACTTCTGTCATGTATTGTTGCCATATTTTAGATTTAAAAACAAATTCTCCTTTAATAGGTGGCAATTGAAAAAAATCACCACAAGCAATAACTTGTATACCACCAAATAATTCATCTTAACATTGTTTAATTTCACAAGCTATTAAATGCAACAAATCAAAGGTTTGAGCATTAATCATTGAAATTTCATCAATGATTAAAACATCAGTTTCCAACCATGTTTTTTTTATATCTGGATGCATATGTCGTTTATAATAAGCTACACTTTTAACACCAGTTTCTATACCAGCAAAAGTATGTATAGTGACACCATTTAATAAATAAGCTGCTTTTCCTGTACTTGCAGTAATATGTATTGTTTTATAAATTTGTATACTTTGTGCAATTTCTTTGACAATATAACTTTTACCACAACCAGCACCACCAGTAACAAAAAATTTTTTTCCTTCATCAAGCCATTTAAGTGCTTTTTGTTGTTGCAAAGATAACATTTTTTTATTTATTTTAACTGAAAAAAATTACAAAAACATTTTTTATTTTGAATATATACAAGTACAAAATAACGAAAAAATATTATTATTCATCTAAAAAATAAAAAAAATATATTATTCATCTAAAAAAATTTATTTTGAATATAAATACAATATAGCGTATTTTACAAAAATCATCATATATATAATGTTTCTATCAATGACTTTTTCCACTTGATTTGAAAAATTGTTTTTGTTGCCATTAACAAGTAATAAAAATTTCACAGCTAATACTTCGTCCTCATTCAATACATTTTTTTGTTCTTTTAATAACTCCAACTTTTTAATACCATTTTCATTTAATTTATTCATCTAAAAAAAATTTTAATACACTTGATCAAAACATTTTTCACAATATATAAATGAACAACTTTCTCCATCAGAATATCTATATTCATCACAATCTTCACATTCGTTCAAATAATGTTTACATTTTTCAATTTCTAAACATTTTTCTTTTACATGATTTAATAAATCTTCTTTAGATATATTTTTATAAAAATTATAAAAACTTTCAAAATTTAAATTCAAATAAACATGATAATGAATTTTAATATATTGAAACACCATCAAAATCAATATATAAGGTATTCTTTTCATTTCTTCATTAAAAAACCCATCCCACTTGTATTTCAAATACCATTTACATTGACGACATAAAATTTTTCTTGAAGCAATCGCATTCACTCGAATCTCTTCCAAAGTTGCTGGGTGAACTTGATTGAACTTGTATAAGCTTTCCATCAAAAAATCCAAATCATTTTTTGTTAGTTGCATTTTATTATGTAATCTAAAAAAAATTTTATTAAAAAAAATATAAAAAAATTACAAAAATTTTTTTTATTTTTTTATTTCCATTTGATATTTGTTCACGAGTTCGTTATCGTATATATATTTTTTTAGTTTCAAAATAATTTCTCGACAAGTCTTGCAAAAATATCGTTCGACACCACATTGAATGAGACTACAAAATTCACAATCTTTTGTAGAAAACATACTTTTTTCTAATTCACCACTCACATCTGATTTTGCAACAAATTCTAAAAAATCATCAAAAATAAGATGTTTCTTGACTACTTCTGCATATAAATCAAAATCTTCAAAGCTCGTTTTAGACATTTTTTATTAGTAATCTAAAAAAAATTTATTCAAAAAATTAAAAAAATACAAAAAAAATTAGTTTGATGATTCGTGTAAGCATTCCATTTGAAATTTTTTCATGAGTTCGTTCTCGTATATAAACATATTTACTTTATCAAAAATATGAATACAAGATTCACACGGTTTTTCAGCATTACACTTATTTTCACAAGAATCCATAGATATAAGTTTTTCTATTTCACCATTTGTATCCGCTTTCGCAACATAATCCAAAAACTCATCAAGATCAATATCTGCATCCATTAATTCTTTATATACATCAAACTCTGCAAAACTTGTTTTAGACATTTTTTTATTATGTAATCTAAAAAATAATACAAAATAAATCTAAAAAATTTTTTTTATTTAAAAAATTCTACCAAAATAACTATATCCAAAAATACTTCTTATTCTAACATAAATATGACAAGCATTCAAATTACAAAATACACAAATAGGAGAACAATCAGATTGTGCAATTTTACAAAGAGCTTCGTATACAAAATCACGTTCTTTACAAATAACATGGAGCAATGCTTCCATACAGTTTATTTTTTTTGAAACTTTATCACACATTTCCGAATCGTGATGACCTAAACACCATCCTAAAAATAACAATTCCGCATGACTTTGTAATAAAAGTTTTAAAGAATATTCTGAATATTTTTTCACTCGTAGTTTTTTCGGTTTGATTTGTCGCACTTGTTTTACAAATTCATCCAATTCTTTTTAAGACATTTCTTTATAAACATTATTGTAAATATCAGATGTAAGATCATTATTTACAATTTTATCATTAACAATACCAAAACTTTCATCTTCATTTCCACCTTCATTAAACACTTCCATTTTTTTTATTATGTAACCTAAAAAAATTAATTACAAATTTTATAATATAGTATATTTTTTAAATATTTTAAGTACGTACTGTTTAATTTTTTCTTCTTCAATATATTGTCGAACTAAATCCAAATTTCTTTTACAAGATTCACAAGGTTGCAAACCAGAACAATTTTCTTCGTTGCAGGAATCCACATTTTCTCTCATTTCTTTTATTGTTGAAGTATCATCGTGAAAAACAGCCACGTCTAACAAAAGCTTTGTAATTAAATTTTCAACATGATATTCAAAAGACATTTTATTATGAAAACTAAAAAAATTACAATAAAAATTAATTAAAAATTATTTTGTTTATGAAAAAATTTATTCGAATGTTCATTCATTGCATAATCAATTTTAGTCTTCAAATGTTCATTCGTTGCATAAACAATTTTAGTCTTTCGACAATATGGACAATTTGGACACTTTTCTATGCGTAGTGGTCTCATAAAACTATTATTCGCTCGTATTGTTATTTTTACCATTTTTTTTATTATGTAATCTGAAAAAAAATTTAATTTAAAAAAAATTACAATAAAAAAAATTTAAGAAGAGGAGGAGTTGGTTACCAGAACTTTGTTTATATTATCAGATATATCAGATATCACGTCAATTATTTCCCGAATTCGTTTTTGACATTCTGGACAAAGAGCTTCACATTTGCAACTTTCTTCAGATTTCTTCTCATTTGCAATTTCTTTTGTAATTATTTCATTTTCCATTTTTTATTATGTAATTTAAAAAAACAATAAAAAAATTATTTAATCTAACAAATTAAAAAAAAACTTATTTATTCTTCAAAAAAAGTGCTCAAATATTCCATTGTTTTTAGAAATGAACGTTGTAATTCTTCACGAATACGTATTGTTTTTTCATTCTTGTGTTCAAAAGAAAAATGATTCATTATTTCTTTGCGAAATTCAGGAACATTTTTTTCAATATACTCTAACATAGCCATTTCTCTCTTTCTTCTTGTTTTTCTTTATCTTCTTCTCTTTCTCTTATCAACCATGCAATATGTTCTTGATTTATCCTATATAATTTGTAGATACCTTGCATATACACTTGTAAAGTTTTTAATCTGTTTATAAAACAATCTTTTTCAGCATCTTCTCGTATTAATTTATTCATTTCATCTATAGCTTCATTTAAAATATCGTCATGAAAATTTTTAACAAAATGTTTAAAATCTTCACCATATTTAACAAAATATTTTACTATTTTATATTCAACAGCAACATCTGCGTTCAGTTTATCCATCTTTCTGTATTTATGAGTGATGTATTTTCCAGATATGAATTTAAATTTTTCAATTAAATCCACGTTTTTTAGTTTACCTAAAAAATACAAAAAAATTTAAAGTACAAAGTTTAAAAAAGACAAAAATTTTAAAATATTACAAAAAAAATTTTACTCATTAATAATATTTATAAAAGTACTGACAAAATAATTTTTAATTGTTTTTTTTAACAATAATCTTTCTTCGTGAATAGATAAATAATTAAAATCTTTCATTTCAATATTAGTTTTTATATGCGAAAACATAGCTTGATCTCGTCTGTTAAATTCTTCTTTTTCTCTTGATAATATAAAATTATCTTCTTCAATTCCAACATTGGAAATTGCAATCATATGACATAACATTTTTGTTATCAAATTTCGTAAATTTACATTTTCTTTTATAAATGTGATGTTTTCATTTATTGCTTCTATTATTTTTTCAATCTCCTTCAATATTCCGTCTTGATGTTCATCCATAGTTATAAAATCTTGCAAGATAACAAAATGAAAATAAAATTCTTTAGATAATTTTTCCAAACAATTCCATAATTCTTTTTTAGAATGATGTATTGCTCCATATTTGTTAATGCGTTCGATTTCCCAACTATTTTTTTTAACAACAGTTTCCATGTTTTTTTAATTAGTTGACTAGAAAAAAATTTTTTTACATTAATCAAATAAACAAATCATGAAAATTAATACTCGTTTAAAAAAAGTAAATTACAAATGAATAGATAAATTAATAAAATCATATTCTAAATGATTTTCTGCAATATACTTATTAGCAAAACTTATTAATTCTAAAAAATTTTTTTCAAAAATTTTACATTATTTACATAATCATTCATATTTATTTTATTAGTGTAAGAAAATTTTTTTATATAATTCCTTAAACGTTCACATTGCTTTCGAATACAAACAAAAATAATCAAATATGCGTTTAGATCATTTAATGAAATATTTCCAATAGTTTGTTTAAAAATCATTGTCATATTATCGAAATTATCAAGTGCATCATTAAAATGAAATAATTTGTTGACTTCGTTGATATGCATGTATATTTTGTAAACGAGAATGTTGTTTATGATCAAGTTTAAAAATACTTTCCCAAGCTTATTTAATTTCATTTTCTTGTTTGATTTCATTTTGAATAGTATTCCAAGAATTTTGATTCATTTTAATTAGTTGTCTAAAAAAAATTTACAAATTATTACAATATAAAATTTTACACTTGATATACAAATTATTATAATAAAAAAATATTTAATTATACACTTGATATGCAAATTATTATAATAAAAAAATTATCTAATTTTACACATGATATATAAATTATTTTCTACTAAATATTCATCAATATCTGATTTTTTTACAAAGTCACAAAAACCATAACCGCCATTTTGTCCATCTTTTGGAGGTCTTTGAAAAGCTACATTGTTTTCTGTAAGAAAAAATTTTTAAATTTGTTTACCATTTGGACCACATAATTTCAATGTGACTTTGTGATTTAAAAAATGCCATTTTAAAATAGCGTCATAAGGTGTAGATCTCAATATGATATACAAACCTATTTCTTCTTTATTATGATGATCACATTTTATATTAAGCGATAATTTCATTAAAAATTGGTAATTTTTAAAATAAAATGGTACACTGTAATAATCTTTGCTCTCGTTTTTTAATTGTTTATGGAAATTTTCAAAAATCCATATCTTGTTACCGTAACCATCATTGTTGTGCATTTCTTCTAATATGGACAAACGAATTTCTAAATCATTTATTTTATTACAAAATTCATTCATTAAAAAATTTGGATTGTTAGTAAAAATGGTAAAAGCAGGTAATACATTTTCTTTTTGTGTATTTTCTTTTACGTAAACACCATCAAATTCAATTCTATCTGCCATAATTTTTTTACTAATCTAAAAAAATTACAAAAAAATATTTACAATACATGTTTAAATTTGTTCCACATATTCTACATCTCACGTAGAAAATGAAGAATCAAATTTAATCATTTTTTATAAAAAAGTTATACAAAAAATTATTTTCCAGTAGAACCAAAACCGCCTTTTCTTTCAACGTTTTTAATCATTGACATTGTTACTTGACGACAAGCACAACCATCAAACTCTATTACTTTTTTTACAGCTTTATACATTTTTACAAACCCCATTTGAGCAACAGCATCTCCAGGTTTAATAATATATTCTTCTTTCGAAAAATTCATTAGTAACACTTTAATTTCTCCTTTATAATCAGCATCTATTATTCCTGGAGCATTCAACACGATAACACCATTATCATAAGCCATACCTGATTTTGAAAATATGCAACCTACTAAATCTGAATCTATTGTAACAATATATACTCCAGTACCTACTAAAACACTTTCATTAGGTTGAAGTGTATATTCAATTCTACTTCTCAGATCAAAACAAGCACTCTTTTTTGTTTCGTAAAAAGACCATTCTAGAGTATCGTTTATTTGAATCTCTCTTGTTTCGTCAGAAGATTCTTGTTTATATTTCTCCATCTTTTCTTACACTAGTGCTTACTTTGTCAGAAGATGTTTGAACAAGATATTTTTTCCTCTTTTTATATAAAAATGAAGTCATGACAACTTAATCTATTTCATTAAAATAGAATTAAAGTAACAAAGTTCAAAGAACAGAGTTCAAAGTTTTTATCACACTTTAAACTTTGAACTTTTATGACATTTTTTACATTCTTTAAAAAACTTGTTTAGTTCTTGTTTTTTTTAATCTCTCTTTTCAATTCAAACAGTATTAAAGAGGTCATTTTAATTTAAAAATTTATTCAAAACACAACTAAACAAAAAAATGTCAGAGTTTGAAATTGTTTATTGCAACGATAACGCCTATGTTAAATTTGCAGATTTAGCTGCAGCTACTTTGTGGCTTATTGATTTTAAAGAAGAAAAAAATATAAAAGATAAACAATATTCAACTGTTCCACTTAAACCGTTGGCTCAATTTATCTATAATAAAAAAGAATTAATCTACAAACCAAAAAATGAAGGCTGTGAAATTTTATTACCATGGAAATACAGAGGTATGTGTGATCTCAACAAAACAAATTATTTATTCAGATGTGAATTGAAATTATCAAAAGACGACAACAATTTTAAATTGCCCAAAGGCGAAGTTACTAATAATGTAGTTTTTAAATTTAATCACAACAAAATCACCAAAAAAGTATTGGAAAGTTTAATGGATAATATGCAAGCTGCTCAAAACAGAGCTTATGTGTTAGTGGCTTACCCTAAAACTCACGTATTAAAAACAGCTGATTTTAACAATTATTCGATACGATTAGGAAAAGAAGACGATCAAATTTATATTACAGAATATGAAAGATTAATGGCTATAGAACCTTCTTATCACAACACAATAAATAAAAATGGTGTTCCTAGAAATTTAAATGAAAATTTGAAAAAAGTTTGCGCTGAGTTGGCTGAAAAAGAAACAAACGAAACGCCTGCAAAAAAAGTAAAAGTCGAAACTGAAGTACCAGAAGAAGATGAAGAATAAATATGTTTTTGTAATTTTTTATTTGAATTAAAAAAACCTGTTTTATTATTATAAAACTTGTTTTTCTTATTCTTTTTCCTATATAAAAGGTTGAAAAAATAATATTCTAGTTCATTTTTGAAAGAGAAAATGACTAGCAAACAACTAGACGAAAATTTAATCAAAGCTGTTTTACTTTTTTATCCAGATAATGAATTACATCCTATGTTATTTGAATTTCATCATTTAAATAACACGTATGAGGAGTGGCAGGAGATTATATTATCATATTTTAAAAAATTTAATTTGGAATTAAATTTGGAAGAAGAAAAATGGATTGATTTATACTATATTTTCATAGCAAAAGACTATGAAAATTCTCTACATTTATTTGAAAAAGCTTCTCGTTGCGATATGACTTTTGAAGAACAATCACCATCATGGAGAACTACCATGTTTGAAGTTTGTCGTCTGATTAACGATGATTTTTTAAATATAACAAAAACAACAGTAGAAAAGCAACACGAAGAACAAAGAAAAAAATTGGATGAATTTATTAAAGTGTATAAACTTTATTGCAAAACAAAAAATACAGAAAAGAAATGCACTTCGTGGAAAAGTAAACTTAAACAAACCTAAAAATATTATTTTTTATTTCCGTATGTATCTAACAAATGGGAATATGACGAATTAAAGAAAAATTGTAAAATATTACAAAACGAGTATCCTGCTTGCATAGAAAAACCACTTTGTTTTTCATACAACGATAAAGTTTTTCATAATGGTTATTACACCATTTATACACCTGTTCCTATTTATAAATATTTTATATTCGAAAAAGTCCGTATAGAAGATGATAAAGTTTATATTTATAAAGCTTTTGATCGCTGTAATTTTCACGATAAAAGTTTGATAGAAATGTTTGCTACAGCTCAATGGTTTTTTTTCTTTAAAAGAAATTTTAACATTTCAAAGATTTTATACAGAAAAGAAGACGAAGTTTATAATTACGAGAACAACAAAATAGTATCAAAACAACCTATTCATACAAACATTCACTACACTAAGTATTATGTGACTGCGAAGGAAGGATTATAAACAAGACACTTTTTTATTTTTTTTTTCCATTTCAAAAAGTTGGTATACAAGTTTATTTACTTTAAATATATTGTCAAAACATTCACATTTGTCTTTTTTGAATATGTAAATACATTTAATATTGTCTTTTATAAATTTAATAAAACTGGTGTATTCGACAACACTAAATTCTGTATATTGTTGTACTTCACCATCTTTTATAAATCCGTTCACAAAATCTTCCAAATATAAACTAAACATAAATGTTTCATATTTAGGGCAATGTTGTAATGTGAGTTCTTTATTTTGTTGATTTAAAAAATGTTCCATACATATATCTTCATTGTTAGCATATAATGGTTAACGGCAAATTTTAGGAAATAACAACCTATTTAAATCAAACATATATATTTTTTGCTCTTTCATCGAGCGCAATACATTATTTTCCATATGACCACCTTTATAAAAAACAAGATTGTATTTGCATTTCGAAAATATAGCTTTTAAATAATCGACAACGAATCTACAAAATATTATTTCGACTGTATATTTAAAAGTGGGTAATACTCTAATCCATGAATGTTATTTAAACAATATAAAAATATTTTTTTCTCTTTTTCTCCTAATGTGTCAAAATGCACACAAGGAAACACTTGTGTATGGAAAAATTGTTTATCGACAATTGAACGCAAACACAATTCTCTTATGCAATTTTTTCCCCAAATATGAACTTCCTTGTTTGCTATAAACTCAAAATCCAACAACCACAACTAAAAAAATAGAGTTTTTTATTAATCAAAGAAGCGTATTCTTTTAATAAACTAAATAAAAAAGTATAAAAAAATCAGTTTTTTAAAATTTTTTACATATTTTTTTATTTTAAAAAAAATGAATCGCGTTGATAGCATTATTAAAAAAATTCATAATAATTGCGCAGTGTGCGCGCTTGATGAAGTATCTAAAAAAAATGAATATTGTGAAAATAAATCTGGAAATTCTTCACCCTCGTCTGATATTCAAAAAGAAGAACATTATACAGATAAAAAATCATTCGATTTTCTACAAAATGTACTCGATTCTAAAAGAATAACATTAAATTCCTACAGTATTGAAAAATGTTTTAAAAATAGTGAATTTAAACATTTGCTCGAAAATCCACAACTTTGTTCAAAACATCTCGAACGCTTCGATAATTTAAAAGAACAACCTCTTGGCGATAACAAAATAACTGAATACTATAAATCTAAACTCACTATTTTATTGGTTGAAAGAGATATCAAACCTACTTTAGATCAAACAGATGGCGATCAAACAGATGGTTTTGTAGATACGTTTACTACAAAAATATTACCCACTGTCTCTTCTTTGATAGAAAAACTAGATGGAGCGTTAAAAAAGAAATCTGTTAAAAGAAACATTGAAGGAATTATAAAAGAAGGAACCGGCGATAAAAAAACTTTGTTTGTTAATATATTACACGCTATTGTAACCATATTTATTACGAGTTTTTTTAGTTTAGAAAAAGAAGAATAAACAAAAATGGCTACTGACGATTCTTTATTTCGTTTTTTTAAAAATTCTGAATTTAAAGATTATTTTATAGGAATTTATGCTTTTGATCAATTGAGTCAAACTTGCACTCATATTCATATTATTAATAATATGAAAAAAAATGGTTCTTTTATTATTTACAACAATGAAACCACAAAAGAAGCAGGTCAACATTGGAGAGTATTGATGAAAATAGACAAAGCTCATTTTTTTTGTTTTAATAGTTTAGGAGAAGAAAGCGTATTACAACAAATTCCAAAGTATTTAAGATTTAATACTCATTTGTTTGAAGCAGTAGAAGAAATAAGCAGCAATATACAAATCAACACTATTAATATTAACTATAACGAAATGGATATCAATTCTTATATACGACAAACAAATCATTTTCCTACAGAATGGACAGCAGATAATCATGAATTTTATTGGTTTACAAAATTTATTTTAAAATATAGCGAAACGACTAACAATCAAAACGTGTTTTTTTCATACAACAAATTTCCTTTTCAATGGAATGATAGCAGTTTGTGTGGTGCGTTTGCTGCTTATTTTGTAGCTTTAGTATTTCGCAACGAAAATGTTTTATTAACTGATCAAATTTATTTACCTTTACTGTGCAGACTGTTAAATTATTATTTTTGCGAAGTAACAACTCTTCATGCATCCCAACTAATTCAACTAAATCTTCATCCATTTTTTCAATTTATCAAAAAAAGCTCTTTCAATATCTTGATGTTACTGCTAAACAACTGTTTGAAAAAGACATGCAATTGCATTTAAATATGAGAAAACAGGAAAATCTGGAACGTGAACTATTGTCTATGAAAACAAAACAAATTCCTTTGAATCATGATATTTATGAAAGACAATTATTAGCTCAAAATGCTATTAAAAGATTTTTAAAAGACTCTGGATTCTTGAGAACAAATTACGAAGCTACATGGGATAAATTATCCATATTAGATATTAAAGCTGTTCCATCTGAAATGAACGAGGAAAATATTTATTATATGATACAAGATGAAAGGGATAAAATTTATCCAAACAATTATACTCGATTAAGGACTGCTAATCTATTTTTAGATAATCCTATCGATGACATCATGACTAAAAATGAAATAAAAAGGCAGCTAGCTCTGAATTTAATATAAACAAAATCCTGAAGAGAACAACACACACACTACTGGAAGAAATCGTAGAAGAAAAATGTGCGACTTGCAATGGATACAGAGAATTATATTTCATGATTTTCAGAGATAAAAAAAACACATCGATGTTAAAAGACTGCACTTTACTTGTTGTAAATAAAGAAGTTTGGATGTTCAACAAAACGACAAAAAAAGGTGTAAGAAGCGTCTTACATCAAACGACTTGTTTAACTTGCAAAGGAAAAAAAACAATTATCATAAAACGTTTTAAAAAGAAAAAAATCGAAGAAAAACAACACAATTTGTTATTTGTACATATTTATTCTTTTGAAGATTTTAAATAATATTTTTTTTACAAAAAATGTCTTTTTTTTAATATACTTCAAACACTTTGTCTGACGCCATATAAGGGTTAACGGGTTTTATAACAACAGGATTTGGAACGTTAGTTTTTGATTTTTTACCTTTACACGCTTTTCTTATACTGTATAACAATGAACCCACTTGTAATGCGTTGGTCACATTTTTAGGAGTAATAAAATCAGCTAATCCTCTTCCTCGTCGAACTTTTCGTCGTATCTTACGTCTATAACGTCTTGTCCTTCTTCGTCGATAAGCCATCCTCCCCAAGATTTAATAACAAATTTTAGAAACTTTTTTTCGGTTATTTCAAAACAATGTTCTTCACCGTCTTCATATATAAAAACTATATTGAGTTTGTTATTTAATCGTGTTACTTTAATAAAATAACCATGTTTTGAAGCGCATAATAATGAAAAATCCTCCTTTGTTTTACAAGCATTAAATACTACACCATAAAATTTTGTTAATTGTGGATAAGTATAAAAATCTGTCACATAAGTTTCCAAATTCTATTTTTTAATCGCGAGCTTCTTCTTCGAACCAAATATCAAATTTTTTTTTCAACAAACAATAAAAAATGTTTCAAAGGAATTTCAAAACTATGTTCGTGTCCTTCTTCACGGATAATAAGTCTCTTCACGTATAATAAGTCTCTAGTTAATCTTTAAAATGCTTCATTTTTTATGACCTCTTTTTCGAGTAGCCAAATATCAAATGATTCTTTGATAACTTCAATAAAGTCCTCATATATCATTTCAAATTCGTGTTTCTTTTCATCATAAATAAAATCAATATGGGCTTTATTATCAACTCGAGTTATTTTGATTTGTTTACTACCATCCAAACGAAAAAATAATTTAAAATTTCCATTAACTTGTTTTAAACTATCATTCCCTGTTAAACTAGAAGTTTCTAGATTAACAATTGATTTATAAAATTCTTGTAAACAAGTTTTAAACTCCATTTTTTAGAATAAAAAATACTAAATAAAAAAAATGAAAAAAACTAAATTTATAGTTTTTTAAAAAAAACAACAGAAAAAACACTGTTAAATTAAATTTTTAACAATATTTTTTTGGTATTTCTTTACCAACATAAAATACACCGTTTTTTACATGTGAAATTGTATATAAATTATTTAAAACATCATAATCTAAAACTAATCCACCTAAAAAAGTAGATATTTTTGTATGTCCTTTTTTCTTTTCACCGCTAATAATTTCAGCCGTTCCATCTTTATATTGTAAAGTTAAAATGTAATCGCCATAATCACTTGTATCTGTTCTTAAATTTTGAACTACGTTTCTCTTTGTCTTTTTTACTTCTGTTAATAATAGAAGATAATCTTTCAAATTTTCTTTTACGT
This sequence comes from Hydra vulgaris, assembly GCF_038396675.1. NCBI lineage: Eukaryota > Metazoa > Cnidaria > Hydrozoa > Anthoathecata > Hydridae > Hydra > Hydra vulgaris. The sequence continues at coordinate 54,630,702 of NC_088925.1, forward strand.
GTTTATGAAACGTTATCATAAAACATCTTTTACAATACTTTTTATTGTGCGTTCTTCTATGTACATGTTAGCACGCTTGCAGTAAATTCATTTTTTGAAATAAACGTTTACAAAGTTTTTGCTTTTTTATAGTTGTTTTTTAATCCGATTAAAATACAGTTTTAAAAACATCACCAAGTATGGGTATACCTCCTAATAAATTACCAAAGAGACCTTTACCACGTTTTCTCAATATACGTTTTCGCCCTCTACCAACTAAAGAATGATAAGGTCTAGGATGGAGTAAATGTTTTCGGTGAATAAAAATATATCTTTTAGCCGTTCTATGTCTCCTAGGTTTTTTATGTCTCATTTTTTTAAAAATATTTCGTTTCTTTGTTTATTTTGATCAACTTTTGTTATAAAAAAACAATATATCGGTTTTCCTACTCGTTTCATTTCTCGATTTTGTTTATTATTTATATACTTGCTTTTTGTTTTTCGATAACACATCAGTGCTTTTCTACAAATTTGACGCTTTATTTTTTTTTAATTTTTTTTATTTCTTCTACGTCTTAGAGTTCTTAATTCTGTATTATTAGGATCTGTTAACTCATTTTCATCAAAAGAAGTTCGATCAAAAAATTCAAAAAAAGCATCTCTATGAAAAGGATATTTCCCGTCTACTGTAAATTTTGGTAATTTAGTCGAATATTTCGGTCTTAAATTACTTTTATGAAGTGACGGTTTTGAAAATAAATTTCGTCTTACAATCATGCGCGAAAAATCAACATCATCTGCAGCCATTTTTTTTTCGGACTTGTATTTTTTTTCAACTTTTTTTTTGACTTTGTTTTTTTATATGTTTTTTTTACAACTTAAAAAACTTTGTGTCACCCTGACACTGCCTTACTTAATCTGTCTTTATTTTATCTTAGTAGGCCTACTTACTTATAATTTTCTTATAGTGTTTATTTTTTTTACGGCCGTTTTTTATCTTACTTACTTACTTATTCCTTACTTAACTTACTTAGTCCTGCCTATTTTCCTTAACCTGCTTACCCACACACTCGTTCTCACATCACTAATTCTTTCGAGTTAGTGTTTTCACTCGACACACTCACTAATTCTTTCGAGTTAGTGTTTTCACTCGACACACTCACTAATTCTTTCGAGTTAGTGTTTTAACATTGAACTTTCTATACTTTCTAGACCCACTCACTAATTCTTTCGAGTTAGTGTTTTAACATTGAACTTTCTATACTTTCTAGACACACTCACTAATTCTTTCGAGTTAGTGTTTTAAAATTGAACTTTCTATACTTTCTAGACGCACTCACTAATTCTTTCGAGTTAGTGTTTTAACATTGAACTTTCTATACTTTCTAGACGCACTCACTAATTCTTTCGAGTTAGTGTTTTAACATTGAACTTTCTATACTTTCTAGACGCACTCACTAATTCTTTCGAGTTAGTGTTTTAACATTGAACTTTCTATACTTTCTACTACCTTCAACGAGAATCGAACCCACGACGGTCTAATGGCATGGCGTTTGAAACATAGTGCGGCTAGCGAATGCACTATGCTACGTCGACGTATTGGTTCATAAAGTTTTGAATTTATTTAACATGTTGTTTTAACACTTATCGCAGAGTTTTTTCTTCGTAGAGTTTTTAAAAAGTTGTTTACTTCGTTTTTTAATCTGTTTTAATCTTGTTCATAAAAGCGTTATTAAAACTTTCTAAATTTAACTAACATGAAACAGCATTTTCTTTTCATGAATAAAGTTGCATCACTTTGTCTTTTATACAAACTAATCTGTAGAGATTAAATTTTATACATAAAAAGCGCGTTTTTTACTAACAAAACCAAATGGCAAAAACACGCTTTACTAAACAAACGGCTAAAATGTCAAGATATATTAAAGACAACGAAATCGTTCAAAAAAAATCAATTTTACAGAAGAAGAAATGGAATTTTTAGATGATGATATACCCGATGTCATCGAAGAAGTGGAAATTTCAGATGATGAATTCAAACTTATAGATGAACAAGAATTAGAATTTTTGGAACATGACATTACAGAAAATAAAAAACCAGAAGTTATAGAAATAGAAGACTATGAGGATTGTGGTAAAGATTTCGACGAAGAGAAAGATGGAGAAGTTCATTTTAAAATAAGATGTCAACCACAAGAAAAAGTAAGTTTTTTTTTAAACAATAATTTTTTTTGTTATAAAAAACGCAAGTTCTTTTTTTTAAGTTTTTTAATAAAAAGAAAATAGCGAAACCAACCACAGAAATAATTACTAACATAAACACACAAGAAATTCAATCGAACATCAAAATAAAAGTTTTTTTATTATTTCTTTTTACATTTTTCATTATTTCTTTTTACACACATACAAGGTTTTTATATATATTTTTTAGAAAAAACAAAGCAAGTCATATAAACGTCGCAACACCAAGAGAAAATTAAATTACTTATTAAAAAGAAATCTTTATAATTTGTAAATTTTTTTATAAATATATTATTTATTTTTTCGTTTTATGTTTGCTTCTTTTAATTGATGTTTAATATCAACATATGATTCGGCAGTATGAACCCAACGTTTTATTCTTTTACCAACTCTTCCAAGTTTACGGTTTGTTTTATTAACTTTATATTTATTATTTGTTCTTCGCAAACATGATAATATTCTTTTACAATTACTCGGTAAATACTGACTTTCAGTCTGTGTCAATGTTGAACTCTGTTTTGTACTCGTTTGTGTTTGAACTGCTTTTTTTGTTCTAGGAACAGTTGTTTTTGTACGTGCCATGTTTACAGTCTTTAATGTTCTAGGAGTATACCTTATTTTAGGCATTTTATAAAAATGATATTTTTTATTTATATATATATATATTTTATTTATTACAAAAAACAATATAGTGTTTTTTATATAAAATAACTATTATTTTTTAAGCAAATTAAAATGAAATTCATAACAATCAATAAAATACGATACAAAGTTTATCATGATGGTTTCTTTAGAAATTATTACATCATTCAAAATAATAAAAAAATTCCTTTTTATCATGTCAAACCTTATTCAGCTATATTAGGTAATTTTTTTTATTAATTTATATATAAAAATAATTAATTCTTTTTTTATAAAAAACTTTTTTTCTTATAGATACAGACATGGAAAGGCTTGATCGCTTCTTAGAAAGAGTAAAAGAAAGACACGAAATCACTAGTAATAGAGAAGTCGGTCCCTCTCACTGGGACTACTCACCACGTAAGTTTAACTTTAGTGCTTTTTATTAATAAATAATTATATAAATATTTTTTTTAAAAATCTCCTTCACTTTTTTAGAAAGTCCGGATCCAGAAAATTTCATCGAAAATGAAATATTATAAATTTTTTTGTATTATTTTTTATAGAAAATACATTTTTTTATAGTCTTTTTTTTTCTATCTGTATATGTTTAGTTTTTTTTGTTTATATTTTTTTGTTTATTTGAGTTTTTTATTATCTTTTTTTAATACAATAGAATTTTACATCTTTTTTAATACAATAGAAAAAAATGTACAAGCAAACAATAAATACGATTTCAAAACAATTAAATCACCATTGGAAACAATTAGCGATTGATCTACAATTTAAAAGACGTATGATTAAAAAAAAAACGTGGATTATATAAAAAACTTTGACAAAATTAAAAAAATTTTAATTCTTTATTTAACGCAACACAAAGATAAAAAAGAGCAATAAAACATTTATATTCGATTTTAGCAAAGTGGGAAACCGAAGATAAATAACTTTTATATAAATTATCACAATGTAAATTAATTATACTAAATTATTAAATATTTTATGTATTTTTTTTAGCAAAATAATAAAAAATGAATATATCACAAACAAATATATCACGAATCAAAATCAACATCGCCAAAAATTTAAAAAGTCGATGGGAAACAATGGCCGAATATCTAGAATATAAAAAACTAGACATCGAAGTAATTCGTCACGATTACCAAACAGCAGAAGACAGAATGTTTCGTGTATTAACATTATTATTTCAAAAAAAATCAGAAATGGACGCAATAAAAACTTTATATAATGCGTTTTGGTCTTGGACATTGGACTTGGGTACTCAAAACGAAATAAATCAAGAACTTTTTATCAACATAAAAGAGTGTATGGAAATGATAAAAATTTTTATATCACAATAATATTTTTTTGTAAATTTTTTTTATTTTTTTAGCTAACTAATATATAAAAATGAAAAAATATATCAAAACATGCAAATGTCAAGAAGAATTTTGCTATCATGATTTATGTTTAACTGAAAAAGAAGAAAACTTTATCAAAGAAATAATGGATTATGAAGAAATGTCAGAAGAAGATTACGAAAAATACTTGGAAGATTTACTTGCAACAGATGAAACAGTTGAAAATGATGAAACAGATGAAAATGAATATATTGAAGAATTAAAAAATCAAATGATGGAAGAACAAATGAAAAAAGAATTGGAAGAAATACAAAACGTCATAGACGACTTGTTTAATGAAATGGACATTGATCAATATATCAATGAAGTTATTAAAAAAATGGACGAATTACCTGAACTGTATTTATAAATTTTTTTATTAATTAAATATATATTTTTTTAGCAAACATAATAATGGCAAATAATAATAATGAAAATTACGATGATATGTTTCCTGGTTTTGAGGACGTGTTTGAAGAAGTAGAAAATATAACATTTCATGATACATTCAACGAAAATATAAACGAATTGAACATTGAAATAGACTTTTTTTTCTTATACTTAATTTTCTTGTTGTCATTATAAATTTTTTATATTTGTTAAATGTTTTTTGTTAAAAAAAGAACGAGTGTATTTTTATTAACAATTCTTTTATATAAATAAATGTTTTTTAGCAACTAATAAAAAATGGCAGACAACATCTATCCATGCTGTTTTTGTGATATGGAATTTACTGTAGATCAACTTATGAAACACCAAATGGAATGCTCTACAAATCAATTATCTTACGAATGTTTTACATGTAAGAAAAAGGTATCAGATTTATTAAACCATGAATGTGAATATGAATTTCAAAAAACATGCTTTTTTTGCAAGACTGCTGTAAACAACGAAGATTATGATGAGCACTCTGTAATATGCTTTCAATATTATAAAGATCAACAAAATAAATATTTTGATCAAATTGTACAAGATGAAAAGAAAAATTTAAATTATTTGAATCTTTCTGTTAACCATATCTTAGCTGGAGCAAAAAATTGTAACGAAATTATAATAAAACTAATTGCAGATAGTAAAGAAACGATGTTCAAACAAAAAAAAGACAAACAAGAAATTAAAAAACTAAAAGAAGAAAATACTAAACTACAACAAACCTTGGAAGAGATGAACGAAGAAATAACAGAATTGAAAAATGTTGTATATGAAAACATAGCAGCTTTAGCAAATCAAGAGGAGATACAAAATCTCAATAAAGAAATTATAAAACTCAACCAAGTTGTTGAAAAAAACGCTACAGAATTCTTAGCTTTAAAAAAAACAACTCAACAACCACAAGTTATGCAACACCTCCTTAAAGACAAACACATCATCAAACTTGATCAAATGAATCTAAGATTACTTTCCGACGAAGCTTATTATTCTGAAGCTGTTTACTTACCCGAAGGATATTATTATCGTATAAAAATTTATACTCGCAGCACCAATGAAAAGAATGTAGCCATTTTCTTCCAACTTATTCGAGGAGAACTAGATGATACTTTGAAATGGCCCTTTAGTAAAAAAATAATTTTTACTTTGAGAAATAATGAAAAATTTTTCGCTCATACTATCACTCCAGAAAATTATATTCAAAGTTTAAACGCGAGTTCTTTTGATAAACCTACCGAAGAATTTAATGTAGCTGTTGGATTTCCTAATTTCATTTCACACCAAGAACTAAATAAATTTATTATAAACAATAACTTATATCTTACAATTACTATTCAATAATATATTTTTTTTGTAAAAACTTTTGTCATTAAATTTTTGTAAAAACTTTTGTAATTATTTGTTTTATAATGACGTTTTTAAACATGAAAATATTTTTTTAGATTAACTAATAAAATGAATGCAATAGACATTTTCAGTCAAATCAGTCTTGAACTAACCATTGCCAACGTAAAATCTATCAAATTCATGCTCAGAATACCATTTGGAATCAAAGAAAATTTAAAAAACGGATTGGATATTATAGAGTACTTCAAAGATAATATTATACAAGACGAACAAGGACATACTTACGAATCGATAGAAAGCAAATTAGAATATTTATTTGTATTATGTAAAGCGATTCATCGAATGGATATTATCACTAAATATAAATATAAAATACCACGTTTGCCAACGTACGAAGAAAGTCTAGTTAAACATTTACCACCTGTTTATTCTCCACCAAATGCAATATTTCCAAGTGAAGTCATTGAAGCCAAGCAACAAGAACTTTTCAATTTTTACAATCCTTTACCTGAAGCACCTGAAGCACCTGAATGTGCTCAAGAAACTGATTTCTACTAAAACCTTTTTTTGGGAATAAGTTATAGTTTTTTACTTGTATAGTATAACTATGATTTATTTCCAAAACATTTACTTCATTTTTTTTGTATTTTTTTATATTTGTAATTTTTTTTAGATTACTAATTAAAAAAATGGGAAGCAACTGGGGCAATATCAAGAGATTATTAGATTTCGAATTCGCTTCATTACGCCTCCGACATAAACGTGTAAAAAAGCAGAAACGAACAAAAAGAATTAAAATGATTGACGACGAAGAAAAGATTGACAACGAAAATAAAAATCGTTTTGAATATTTGGAAAACATTTATTATCGTATTGAAAACTTTGAACAAGAAACTCTAATTTGGTTTTCTCCATACGAACGTCATTTTTCTTATTATCTATTTCATTATGACGATGAAACATTAGATAACATGAACAAATTTACCAATGAAATTCAATCACAACTTACCTTGAAAGATTTATGTAAAAGAACCTTGGCTCATCAAAGAATCATTGATGAATTTGAGCAATTACAAAATCAAATCATCTCTATATTTGATAGAACCAAAATGCGAAACACAAAATGGACAAATGGAATATATATTAGACTATTATTTTATACTTATAAAAAACACATATTTTATGAAGAATGGGTAGAAAAAAATAAACATTTACTATTTCATCATCTTCAAAGACGCTATCTACAGAAACTTTTTCATTTACTTTTTACAGAAATTTCGTATTTAGCAGATCCAAAAAAACAATTAGAAACACATTTAATGAAAGAATTATATTGTATAATACTAGAATATGTAATTTGGGCAAAATATCAATATTTTTATATTACAGAACACTGTTTTATTCATAATACTATTGTAAAACAATTTTTTTAATATTTTTTTAGATAACTAATAAAAAATGCAAAATAATAATATCAAAAGAATCAAAGACTTTCACGCATACGACATTAACCTCATTGTCCGTTGGTTTAAGCAGGAATCAAAAAATAACATTGGACGTAATATAAAATCTTTAAAAGAATTAACGAAAAGAAAATTAGCCATCAGAAAAATGGCAGTTAAACTCGAATTATTAAAAGATGAACTCGGATATTTATATTTTACTAATTTATATTATACTACTGATGATTTTTTTTATACTAGTGAATTTTTTCTGATCATACTAAATTTTTTTGGATTCAAAAAAAAATTGTATTTTATTTGTACAACATGTTTAGATTTCACTATTATAATCCATGTATTAATGATAAAGAACTTGATTTTTTTTATAATTGTATTATAAAATATGCACAATGGGCACAAGATCAATATTATTTTATTACTACTAATAATTTTATACATATAAAAGATTTTGTTTTATATTTATAGCTAAACTAATAAAAAATGGAAACAAAAAAGAATCATCGAAGCAAAAGTTTCAAACAATACGATCTTCAATATGAAAAAATGGTATGGTTTTGTTCAAAAACAAAATTAGCATTTAAACTCGACAAAATCCCTACCTTGAAAGATTTATGTAAAAGACAATTGGGATTTTGCAGAATAAAAAAAGAAATTATATTATTTAAAGAAAAACATAAAAATGCAATACCAATGTGTTATTACGATGAAGAATTTATTATGTATAAAGACTCGTTTTATTTTCCAAGATATACTGATTGGTGGTTTTTATTTCATTTTTCATCTAAATTAAATTTTTTTTACGCGCAACATACTTTTTTATATCTTTCAATTGAAATATTTAACTCGCATTATCATTATGATTTTTTAAACAATACTCAATATGATCAATTTTATATTTTATTAAAAAATTATATAGATTGGGCTATACTTCAATATCATTTTATTATGAATCAAACATTTATACATGTAAACGATATTATTTTATATTTATAGCTAAACTAATAAAAAATGCAACTAATAAGAAAAAGTTTTGAAGAATACAACATGCATTATCACGAATGGGATTAGCAAATGGGATTAGCAAGAATACAAGTTGAAATGGACATATTTTTAAAAGAACTTGCCAAAGTCATTCCTATTGAATATTACAATTCGGATAAATATATTATTTGGACTCAAACTTTTTACAAGACAACTGAAATTGGACCTCGATTCTTATACAGAAAACATTTAGAATTTTTTTTTGATCAAGCTTTTTTTATATATATAACCGTTGAAATTTTTAACTCACATTATATTCTACCTTTTTTAAATAATACACAATATGATCATTTTTATATTTTATTAAAAAATTATATTCATTGGGCTTTAAAGCAATATTATTATATTAATTCTCATCAAACTGTACATAAAAATGATGTTATTTTATATTTATAGCTAGAATAATAAAAAAAAATGAAAAACTATGGTTACGCTAAAAAACAAAAATTCCAAAAAAAATACGACAACAAATGAAAGGTATATTCATTTCTTTTATTGTTTTAAATTAAAAATTTTTTTATTTAACTTATTTTTTTTCTTTTCTTTAGCCATGTATCCCTATTTTTTTAAATTGCAAAGAGAATCACTAAAACATTCACAATTATTCAACGAGCGCTATTTCTGTATTAAGAAATGTGACAATTGTCAAGCTTGTCAGCTACACAAATGAAATTTAACTTTTTTTTGTATTTTTTTATTTTAGAAATATATTTTTTATCATATTTTTGTCTTTTTTATTCCATCTTTTTTACTTTATTTTTTAACAATATTTTATATAACTTTATACTAACATTTTAACTTTTTTAGTTATAAAAAATGAATAATAATAATAACAACTGGGAGATGGAACTCGACAGTCCTCCGTTTGAATTTAAACAACCAAACTTAAAATTAAAAAGACCTCTCCGAGGCTTAAACTTTGAACAATGTTTAAAACTAGAAATAAAAGAAATAAAAGAAGCAAAAGAAAAAGCAAAAGAAAAAGAAGAAGAAAAAGAAGAAGAGTGGTTGTGTAACGCTCCGCCTTTTGAATTAGACTCTAATTATTTATATGAATAAAATTTTTTTATTTATACGAATTATTTAATTACCACAACGAACCATCACTTGACGGGTCCCCCTCTCAACACCCAGAAAAAATATACTGAACTCGTAAAAAAAATATACTGAACTCGTAACACACTTTTCCAACATTCATATATTATCAAGCGTAATGCGCGTGCGCAGATATAATATAGAATGGAGACTGGGAAATAAAAATAGGTGAAGCGTGAAAAAAAGTATATAAAGAGTGAAATAAAGAAAATAGGTTCATAATGAATGGAATAGAAAAATAAACCGTTACAACAATTTCAAACTCCAACAACGGTAGGAGTAGTTCAACCTTATAAACCTGATCCTCCGATTAATAATGGTGGTACGCATTATGTACGTGTTTGTTGTTATTGTAGTGGGAGGATATTTATTTGGAACGTTATTGGCAGCTTTTATATTACTTGGAACAATGTTGGGATTCTATATTTGTAATAAAATAATAAAAGACGAATTGTAAATTTATTGTTATATATTATAATAATATTATTTTCCAACTCTATTAATTCCGTAAGAAATTCCACCAGAGATAGCTCCACCCAAAACAGCTTTACCAATGGTAGGTAGAAGAGCACTAGCAAAGGAAGGTAAAACGACTTTAGATACCATTCCTAAAAGAGGACCTATAAATTTTCCACGCATACGTCTTGTTCTGTGTCATTTATAATGTTTTTTGTAATTTCTTTTTTTATGTCTTCTTTTATACATTTTATTTATCGAGGCATAAAAGACGATAATAAAGTTGGTGCTAAAAAAGCTGCTAATAAGGGAAGAAATTTACCACGCATGCGTTTTCTTAAATGTCTTCTTAATCGTTTTCTACCTGCATCTTTTAACGGAGGTAAATAAACTCTTCCTCGTCCTTTTTTTCTATGCATTACATCGTGTTTCAGGTCTGTCAAAGTAAATTTATATTTAAAAGTTGTGTGTTTTTTTAACATGATCAAATTTAGTTTTTTGCATTTGTTTCTTTTAAGCTACATACCAAGGGTAAACTTAAAATTTCCTTAAAGTATTTGCTAAATTTCCTCCTCGTATTTTTTTTCGTCTAGTTAATCGCTTTCTACCCGCGCCTTTTAAAGGAGGTAAATAAACTCTTCCCCTTCCTCTTTTTTTTTATTTTACAAGCGGTACAACAAAATTTTTTACGCATTGCGTTGTTTTTGAAGATAATCGAGTGCGTAGCCTCCTACGTTTAATTTTAGTAGTCGTTTAGCAAAATTTTTAACTTTGGTTAAAAATTTTCCTTTTCCTCTATGATGTCTTGCGCTACCCCGGTGTCGACGACGGTGACCGCTTCCTCTTGTGCGCCTACGAGCCATTAACACAAAGAAATAAAAAAAAATTAGATATTCATTTTTAAGATTTTTTTAGAAATAAATAGTCGTTTGCTTATAAAATAATGAATACAAATAGGGTTCGTTTAATAAAAGTAAAAATGTTTTTTATCACAAATTAAGAGGGTTTAAATTTGGTAGGAATATAGTTGACCGAATAATCGTCTCCTCCTCCGCTTTCTACAATTTCGGCTGGATATTGCAAATACATAGTAAGTACTCCTTTAAATTGTTCTGTAAACTGAACATTGATTTGAAACGAATTATTTCCAGCAATTGTAGCAGGAGGTTTGTCGTTGACGAAATTGTAATCACTAGTGGTGTCGATGAATAAAGGTTCAGTAGTGTTAGTAGTACTAAAGTAGTACTTAAGATGTCTCAAAAAACTGTCATCGTCACCATTATAAAAATCGGCTATATTGTTAATGTTAAAAGTAGAGGGCGTATTTCCTTTACACCAAGAAACTTAACTTCTCCAAATTGTCCATTGATCGTCTTGCTTTGTCAAATCGTATTCAGTAGTATCACCTGCTGAATTAACAAATGTCCTTCTGTAGTTGTAGAGAGTGATTTTTTTATTAATGTTGCAAGCCATATTAACTGGCGTAAAACAACCTTCGTTTAAATGATCACTTTCTTTTTTCGAATTAACTAAAAATATAACACTGTGGGGTACAAGATCTGCTGTTTTTATACTTCCTGAATTGACAGTGACTTCTGTAACATTTTCTACATTGGTTACAACTTGTTCGTAATGAGCGATACGTAGTAAAGTATACATTTCGTCTTTTTTACTATTGAGATATAAAGATTTTTCCAAGGGTAAACTGGGTTTAAGTCTGTACGTATTGCAATAAATCATTGGGTTTTTAATAGCAACTCCCACATTAGCAAGCGCTGTTACGTTGGCGTCTGAAATTGGTCTTACCCATTCTAATAGTTGATTCATATCATTTTCAATATTAGTTCCAATCTAATTTGTTTATTTTTTCCAAAATATTCTTTCATTTGAAAAATTTCACATAATAAATTCACAGGTACTCTAAATTTACAACCTTTATCACCAGCTAAAAAATTATTATATCTGGTTACTAGTGCTGATTGATAACCGGCGGGTGTAGAATAAGGTGCTGCAGCAGTGTGTAGAGAGGACGAATGAGTCCATTTGGGTCTGCAGCTTGTACAAGTGTTTTGGCTTCAGCATAATTAATAGGGTTTGTGAGATTCTCACTGCCTTCCGTTAAACCCAAGTTAGGATTAATTAATAGTTATCTAAAAGCTTTTATATAACTTTTTTTAATTAGCATTGATTTAAAACGATCATAAGATCGACTAATAATAGCATTGTTAGCACAAGTAGTATTGTTTTTTTGATAATTGGGATAAAATTTGACAACTATAATTAAAGCGTGAATAAAATTGTCAACTAGACACACTTTTTCTAATAAAGCATCGTCTGTTGTAGGTGTAAATCTTGTTTGTGTGCTTAAATTTTTATAAAGAAATACATCAAAATCTAAATACCAATCTGGTGGATATGTCCATTCGTTAGGTATAATGGTAAAAGTAATTAAATTACTCATGTCCGAAGTAAGATCGTAAGAAAATTTTTGATTATTAACAGCGATGACTTCATCTTGAGCTTGAGCTGTTTGAAAACCAGGATATTTTTCATTTAGAATAGCTTTATATTCTGCGCTAATATTTCCACTTGTTGCTTCTTGCAACAATCGATTTTCGCGATCGGCTTGCGCCAAAACATCTTCAACAATAACATGACCGTTTGTGTTGGGTGTATGGCGATTGCCGTCGCCTTCTCTAACATATTTAGCTAATGAACCCATTTTTTCTTTTTTTTTTTTAAATTAATTTTTTTTCTATTTATTCATCTTCTGATTCTGTAGTGTTTTTTTTAAATGGTATTTTTTTGTTTTTTATGTCTTTTAAAGCTCTCGTGTAACCAAGTTCAATTAAACTTTTTTTATTCAATTTTTTTTTCTTTTTTTCGTTATTCTGCATAAGTGGACTTTGATTGATAATACTTTGTTGGATAGCACAGTTTCTACATAAACCGTTTATTTTGTCAACTGCATTGACTTCTTGAAAGCATTGCGAACAGATGTGTAAAGGTGTCGATTTCGTTTTAGGTTTTTTTTCGACAACTTTTTCTTCTTCAAAACTTTCGCTTTCAGACTCTGAATATTTTCGTTTTTTAGGTTTGGGTTTGCTTTGTACATTTTTTCTCCTATTCTTGGGAGGTTTTTCGTCTTGTATTTCTTCTTTTTTATTTTTCATTTTTTTCATTTCATCCAATTCGGATTTCATGTTTAGTAATTCAGATTTAGTAGAATATTGAGTATGTTGATTTTGTAATTGTTGCATGTGATTTTTAATTTGATTGAATTGTTCTTTAGGATTTATTTTTGACTCTTGCATCATTTTTTCTTCTAAATTGACTAAATTTTTATGATATCTTCCTTTGGCACAAAAGAGACTCATTTTTGTAAAATAGAGAGAGTGAGAAAAAAATAACAACTTTTTTTTTCTTTTTATAATTTTTTAATCGTAATAAAAAATAAAAGACATTATTTTATAGTAATCAAACTAGTTAATTGTAAAACGGAACTATTTGAATCTTTAACGTGGGATTAAAAAAAACAGTAGAACTAAGATTATTAAAAGTTAGCGGTTCAGCTTTTGAATTGAGAAAAGACCATCTTGTTTGTTTCCAATCGTCTACATCGTTTATATCAAAGATGGTCAATTGTCCTTGAATAGAAGTATTGCGATTTTTTGTAAAATCAACATTGGTGGTGACTTGAGCAGAATTAGTATAGTCTAATAAATTGAAAAAAGCAACAACTCCAGGAACATAAATTTTGTTCATATACATTCCACATTGCACAGCTTGATCACATTTAATAAAAATGTAAGTGTCTGTAGTTGAGGGAAAATTGGAAACGGTGTTATTAAAGTTGCTAATTTGAACGAGAGCACATTTTAAGAAACCTAGTCTTTTTTATTGAATTTTAAAATCTAGTGACATAGCGTTGGTCATATTTTGATCAATCTGCATAATAAATGGATTGATTTGTTGAGTTAAACTGTATCGATCTCTTTGTAAAAGTAAAGTATAAGGTATAGGATTGTTTCCAACAGGTTGATACATTTTTAAAATGATATTTTTTAATGGTAAACTGTCTGTCCAAGTTTGTATAATCGTACCATCGCTCCTTTTTTGATAAATGAATTGACCATTAAGCGAAGTACAATAAAATATTAATTCTGTTGGATTGTTTCCTTGTAATAGAGCTTTGACACTATTAAACCATGTTTTATGACTCGGTGTAGTAGCTCTTTCTAAAGTACTTGTTGTGACAAGAGGTACTTTGATGGTATTTGAAAAAATGGGTTTGGTTTGTTCGCAATATAGCAAAATTTCAATAAATGTTTCCGCGTTGTATTTTGCTATTAAACTCAAATTTGCTGAAATTAATTTATAAATATCGTCAGGCAAATTGGAAGGTAAAGTTTGAAAAGTAATAGATGTTCCAAATTGTCGATGATATGGAGAAATTTTATTTGCTTTCATTTCAAAATAAAGAGAATTATTTGAATTAATTAAGGCTTTACTTATTTGTATCGGTGATGATAATTGTCTTTCAAAGGACGGCAAACACCAAAAAGTGTAATAATTATTTAACCCGTCTTTAGGAATGCAAGAAGCAAATTTATATTCTTGACTTGTTATTAGTTTATTGTAAGTATAACGATAAGATCCCTCATAGACAAAATCAGAAAACGTGATATTGTTTAAATTTAATTTAAGTAAATTGTTAGGTAGTTGATAGTTTATACTTTCAGTAAAAACGTCTAACATTTTTAATTCTCGTTCGGGCCACATGATTTGTTCAACATTAGAAAAAGGTATTGGTAAAGATAATAATGGTATATTCTTTAAAATAAATCGATAATATTTTCTTTGACTTGTATTCGGAAAAAATATTTTCGGAATTTGTTAAAGTGTTGATAAAGTTCTAAATTAAAACAAACATTTATAAGTTGATATTGGTTGAAGAACGAGAAAACTTAAGATAAAGTTTGCCTTTTAACGAACAATTAATTCCATTTTCTACCTGAGCATCATCCGAATCACCATTAATGATACTACTCGCTTCACATAATTCAGGATATGAAGATCTATTAACCATATTCTATAATAACAACAAACTTTTTTTTTAATAAGTTAAAAAACTTTTTGAATAATGCTAGTGAAAAAATAAAAACTTAGAGTGACGTAATAACATTAATTCCCTAAAATGCTAGTATAATTTTTAACCTGAGGTTCAGCCGATAAGTCATTAAGAGTACTGCTAACAGGGGTTAATATAATGTTTGTTGAACTATTGATAAAATCCTGAAATAACAACAAAATTTAAAAAGATCATTTTGTTTTAAATATTGAAACAATAATACTAAAAACAAATTTTAAAATAAATGGCACTTATATAAAACAATTAAACAAAAAATACCTGAACAAAAGTGCTGACAACAAAGTCAACCGCATCACTCGTTTCCGTTAAAACCAAATTTGAATTATTTGCATTATTGTCCTGCTAAAAAAAAATTATGATAATAATAAATAAATAAAAATGAGATTTTTTTTATTTAAAGTATTTTTGAATGCATTTAGATAGCAACTAGAAAAAAATAATTTATGTAAAATAATATTATTTACGGAATGTTAGAGGCTTGGTGTTAAAGTAACCATTTGTCTTACGATTATAAACAAAAAAAGTAATAATAATAATTTCAGATACCAACGGAATTTTTTATACATAATAATATTACCTTAATAAAATTTTTAATAACTTAAAATAATAACTAAACAAATTTGTTTTACGAAGATTTTTGCAATATTTCAATTAATCATTGCCGTGGATAGTGAGTCCTTCCCCCCCCCCCCTCCCACATAAAAAAAACAACCTGTTTTTAAGGTCCAAAAATCCGGACAAATTTTCCACTAGATAAAACTAAAGCTCTTTCTAAAATCGCGCCCCCTTACGATTAGGGGTGTGGGGTAGCCTAGCAACCGGCCTGCATTTAACGAAATTTTGAATAATAAAACTGATTATAGACAATAATTTAACTAAATCGTTTAAAAAATTACCTCTGTAAAAGAAAAACTGGATTTATGGTCTTCAACTAAATCAACTACTCGAATATTCGATCCTTGCTCTGTAATCATATATGATTAAGATTTTAAAAATGCTAAAAATTACTTCTATTAATATTTATATTTATTCTTACTAAAAAATTTCTAATTAAATAAGTAATACTAACTAAATACAAAGTTTGAAATAGTTATAAAACTATATTTTAGAAATTTAAAATATTTTTTGAACACTCGTAAAAAAAAGTAAAATAAAATTTTTCAAATTATAAAAAACAAATGAGTTGTTTTTCATCAAAAGCTCTTGTGAACCCTTTATATTTATGCATGTTTCAAATTAAAAACTTTAAGGAGCATACAGAACGAAGTTTTTGGTGCGGAAGTAAAAAGTATTTTTAATTTATATCATAATGTTGAAAACTTTTTATTTTAATAAAGCTTTCTTTAAAATATTCCTGAGTAAAACTGGTTTAATATAAATTTTTATTTGGTAGTCATTTGTAAATGAGTTTTCAAATCTGAAAATATTTTTCTGCAAAATACTTGGGTAAGTCGCATTAAGTTAATTTAAATGTATTTACTACTTTTTGTCAAATTTTAATCAGGTTGAGACATATATTTTAATATCGGTTATATACGATATTAAAAATTTACATTGGCAGCCAAAATATATCATGATGAAAATTAGATGTTAATTTATTGTTTAAAATATAGTTAAAACTTTTCAAATTTCTTATTCGATTAAATCTTATTTAAGCGAACAAGAAATTTGAATTTTATAGTTTTAAAAAATAAAAAGTTTTCTTAAATGATGCACATTCTGAAAACTAAAAGTAGATATTTACAAAAAATATATTTGCAAACAAAAGCAAGATTTAGAATTTCTATATATAACTTAAATTCAATTTTTGTAAACTATATATAACTTTTATAAATTCAATTTTTGTAAACTATATATAACTTAAATTCAACTTTTGTAAACTAACTTTTTCTTTTTTCTTCTTTAAACTTCTGGTACAATATCTTTTCCTTCATAAAATAAAAAAGTTAACTGTAATAAAATTTCTATCAACTTGACTACAAAGTATGCTTTAAGAAAATAACGTTATTTCATAAATCAAATGTAAATCAAACTATTTATATTAAATGTATTTTATCTGAAAATTATAAATATTATATTATAGAATTTTATAGAATAAAGTTCTATTTAAATAGTACAAAATAAACTAATACAAAAAAAATTAACTTACATCTGAGTGCCAGTCAAGGTTATTTTCTCCCTAACAATAGGTTTTTTCTTCAAATTTTTCTATTTTTCTTATTGAGAAGAGGCAAAGAAATGGGACATTCTTTATGGTTAACTTTTCCATTTTACAGTTAGGAAAGTATTTAGAATCATTAACTAGCCTACCAAAAGAACCATCATCTTTGGTTGCATCAATACTAAATATTTTAAGATTAAAAAAAAATTTAATAAATTCGAGTTTGATTAGTTTTATTTTGGATGACTATAAAAATCTCCATATATTTGGGCCAATGTTGATATTTAAAGTAAATAAATATCTTTTAGTTAAGTCAACAAACTAAAACCAAAATATTATACGTAAGTTGTATTTGTTACTAAACAAATTTTACCAATATGCTTCATTGTTGTGCTTGAAACTAAATACATACGACCCAAAGCCTTCATTTTCATAAATTTCTTCAAGCTCTTTCATTTCATTCTTTTTTTTTCAGACTCCTTGGTAAACAGCAACAAATTCACCCTTGCCTATTTCTGTTGTTGTAAATACTCCAAACCCTAATTTTTTTTTTAAAATGCGTATTTTTAGAAATAGTTTTAAAATAAATTTATATCGATGATAATTATTAGTAGTTTAATTAGAAAAAAGTGTATTATACTCCAAAGAATTATATTGTTATTTCATAAATCAAATATATAGCTTTCTTCGCAAGCTTACCTTTGTAATCATTTATAAATTTTTTTTCAAGATTTTCAGGGTCAGATTTACTCTGGTAAAACTTTTCTGCTTTTTCATTTTGAAAGCAGCGTGTCTTTTTCTGTGTTAACTTTAACAAACAATAACACAACTTATTAAAAAATAAATATATTTTAATCTATATTATTAATTATATCTAGTTATTACTTCTTTGTTTTACAAAATCGCGTACTTATTTTATTTTGCTGTTTTTTAAAAGAGTAATCAAGCAACTTAAAGATATATAAGCATTTACTTTCTTTGATGAATCCAAATTTTCAGACTAATTTCAAATAAAACTTAAATAGAATTTAAAAATACCCAACACATATGAGTTAACTTTCTTTAAATAAAGAAAAATTGTTCCATACTATTTTGTTATTC
The DNA here is from genome assembly GCF_038396675.1 of Hydra vulgaris. Lineage (NCBI taxonomy): Eukaryota > Metazoa > Cnidaria > Hydrozoa > Anthoathecata > Hydridae > Hydra > Hydra vulgaris. The sequence continues at coordinate 54,649,185 of NC_088925.1, forward strand.
ATTTTAACCTTGTTATTGAAAAAAATTGTTTTGTTAATTATATATATATATTTTTTTATTATATGCAAATTTTCCAGTAGGCACGGGTTCTAAAAAATACGTTTATTGAACGTTCAAAAAACGTCTGAAACGTTCAACAGACTTTTAAAACATGTTTAAAAGAAATCTTTTTTACGTCCCGTGCTCACTGGGTATTGCTTCTAGTTAATAATAAAAGATAAGAAAGTAGTCAAAGTTTTAATATTGCAAACGTTTAAAGTTCTATAGTTTATGCTAATGTCATTTTATTTTGAAATAAAACTCCCTTTTTTTTTGAATCAAGTTGGGCTATGAATTCCAGTTAAAAAAAATGAAATCTTTTTTTAATTCCAGTTAAAAAGGAATACTCTTCTTTATTACAGTTTTGTTCCAAGAATGAAGTCTTATTTTTAAATAATAATCAAATTTTTTTAAACATTATTTTCGTGAATTCAAGTTTAAATATTTCCAAAAATATTGCTCATGAAAAAATATGATGGTTAAAATAGCTGTTTTACTAATATTACTTTTTTTTCATACCTGCCTACGTTCGTTGAGTGGATAGTTTTTTGTTTCTTGTTTTGGTTTTATTGCTTGTTTGCTTCTTCTATCTTTATTTAGGGTTTTTAAAATCTGAAAAAAAAAGTTATTTTATTTTCATCTTTAAATGTTAAATCTATAGAAATTTTGATATTACTTGATACTCGACTTACCTTATCAATATCTTTTCTGACTTCTGGATTTTTGTCCCAGGCATTGCAAATCATTTTAAAAACCCAAGTTTCATCATTAAATGTGTAAAACTGGTTTAAGTCATTTATATTAGGTCGTTTATCTTGACTCAGAGCTTCTATTAGGAGAGAATCATTGAGTATAGGTATTATTTTTACCCAAGGGCTTTCATATCCAGAAAGAACTTCGTAAGCTGACATTGACCAGGAATAAATGTCTGACTTAAAAGATGGAGATTTAACTTCTTGTTTGCAGATTTCAGGTGCTGTATAAGCTAAAGTCATTCCTAATAAAAAAGGTTTATTTGTCAGGGTGGCATGAATAGTTTCTTGTATTAAGGATAGGTCATCAAAATCAGTTAATTTGACGCATAGTTTGTTTAAAGTTCCAGTGACCAAAAGATTTGATGGTTTAAAGTCTCTGTGTACAATTCCAAAATGATGTAAAGTTTTTAAACCTAAGGTAGCTTGTTTGATAATGTCTAATCTCTCGTTTAATACATAATGATCATTTTCATTAAAAATTTTTATCATTTGGGATACATTGTTTACACATTCATCTCCAACATTTACTCCGCAGAAGTCAAATATTAAAGCTGATGGTCGCAATGAGTATCCTCTAAACACTACGAGGTGAGGGCAAACTAGTTTGCGTAGTTTATCTGCAACCTGTAGTGTTTTCTTCTTAGATAAAGAATGTTTAAAGATTTTTACAGCCACCGGATCACCTTTAGCTCATATTTAAAAATAGATGCAGATGTCCCTTCACTATTTTTGTACAAAAAATCAGTGGAATATCTATTGAAAAATCTTTTACTTTATTTTCTAGTTCTGACAATGATTTTAAAGAGAATGTAGCCATTACCTATAATAGAAATAATACTAATAAAATTTTTATCTCTTTAATTATTTTCCTAATCTCATACTAACTTCCTTATTACGACATATATTTGGCAACTTTTATAATTATTTATTTCTTAAAATATAATAGAGTAAATTGACATGTGAACTTTATTAGATGTTTAAACTCTGAATAAAACAACAAGTTTGCTTCAATACTCTAGTTTGAAAGCCAACATTTTTTAATATTTATTTATACTTATTTTTATATTTTAAAATAACTATAAGTTTAAACAATCAAGATATTTTTGTAAAATATCTGATCTGCAAGATAATTAATAAAACCAAACGAATCTTTTTACATTCGCTTTCTAAAAAAGCTATTTATCCCAAAATTTGCCTAAAATATTTATTGACAAAGTTAAAATCAAAAAAGATTTTGTTACTAAATTTTTAGGAGTGGTTCTCGATGAGAACTTTACATAAAAACCACATATTGACTATATTTGGTCAAAAATATCTAAAAGTAATGGAGTCTTATATAAATCCAGATTATATTTAAACAAAAAGAACCCTAACCCAACTTTATTACTCATTTTTTCACACTCACATAAATTATGCTAATTTAGCACCAAAAAAAATTTTACAATGCCTTTATTGCCGTCAGAAGCAGTGGGGAAACTAACATATCGTAAAACCCGCAATGCGAGGGAGCCCTAAGCTGTAGGAGATCCAAAATTTTATATATTATTCATTATCCATTTTAAATTTTTGAGCACGCCTATGGAACTGTTAAATTTTTAATCTATTAAATTCAGAATGAATTTATTCATTGTATTGCTACACGTTTAAAGACAATGCTAACCAACTGTATTAACAATGCCTCTTTTTATACATTGATACCACGCTAGACATAGAAAAAAAAGACTAACTAAATCAAGTACTTAGATATATTGAAATAACAAAAAATGAAAAAGATGAACTAACAATAATTGAAAATAGGGAAGTTTTTTTGGGTTTTGCAAAAGTGCACAACTACACAGCTCTTGGATTATATAAAGCAGGGATGTGGAGTCCCAAAAGGACTCCGGCTTTATATATCTACTTTTTCCAAGTCTGTAGTGTCTAGAGACTCTAAACATGTTTGTTGACTTATGATCTGCTATAAGAAAAAAATTCATGAGATTTAATGGTTTAAAACTTGTTGTTTTTAAGCCCGGAGTCGATGCTGCCATTATACCTAAGGACTCCAGGTTCACAAAATGATTGTTCCTCTAACCTGAAAGTCTTAATTTTTTTTCTATTAGTAGTTCATAAACTTATTTATATTTTTATAGCTACTGGATACCAAAAATAAAAAATGAAGTAATCTTTTTGTGACTTTCATATCCGGAGTCCTTTTTGGGACTCCGCATCCCTGATTTAATGGTTCTTTATATTATAAAGAAACAATAAATCTGCTTGAAAAGAATATCAAGACATTAAACAAATGTAGAGGACAAGATAATAAAAATTATTTACGCAGTTCTACAGACAAAGAACATTTGCATTACCTATCTATATTAGAAATCGAAGCAAAAACAGCCAACACCATGGAAATCAAATACGTGATTACAGATTTTGCCAATTTAAAATCAAGGAGCATTGATTTGCAATTTTAAATTAACTGCAATTTATTTGTTTAATTTCAGTTGTGTAACAGTTTTTTCAATAAATAAATTTAGATAAAAATTATTACTTTTTTTTGTGATGGGGGTGTAAATAGTATTTTGCGAGGGGGTCCAAAATTTGAAATTCCGCCACTGGTCAGAAGCATGCTATCCGCTTTATTAATTTTACGGTTTGTTTTACTCATTCCAAATTGTTATTTATGGAGATAAACTTATTTAATATTTACGAGCACAATGTTTATAACGTGTTATGCTTTACTTACATGTGGAAAAACAATTTAACTTTACCTATCTTTAAAATTTTATTTCCCTAAACCCAGTATACTTAGAAACAAAAATTTTGTATATGAACCAATTTGTAGAACAAAGTTTAACTATTTTTGAACTACATTTCGAGCACCATATAACTATTTTTGATATATCCAATACTTTTTTCCCGATCTTTAAAAACAAACTTAAAAGTTTTATTCTATTTATTGATGACGTATTTAAATTCTTTATATATTAACCGCGTGTGCGTCTTTTTTACTTTTCTTATGATGTGGAAAACATTTTGAATTTGATCGAAAAAAACATATTTTTTTAGATATTTATAGTTTAAGCACTTTGTAAAAGTTCTAGCTTTTTGATATATTATCACGTCTAAATTAAGGACGTTTTTTAATTTTATTTAAAACAATTCGATTGAGCAAAATCCTAAAGAAGTTCAAAATGTTACGCCTAAATTCTGTATAAATAAAAAAAAGCTCGAAGAAATTTTAATTTAAAATCCAATAAGAAGAAGAGTTGTATTAAATCTAGTTGGATAAAGCAAAGAAAAGTTTTTATTTATTTCATTTCATTTAAAACATAAATTACAGATTTTTTTTTTTTTTTAAACATCTTCGCTTCCAACAAGGCTGCAAGCAGCCACTAATTAAAGATGGAAGTTACTGTAAGAGAAAAGATGAAGATTGGAGAGCAAGATAACGATTGACGGACGACTTAAAAGATTGCAAATTATATGAATCAGGAAAGCAAGATGAAGAAAGCGAATTCCAAAGAACTGATGTTCGAGGAAAAAAACTAGACGAATAAGCGCTTTTGGAGCACTTTGGAACAGTCACAGAAAAAGGATGACACTTAATTGAATGACGAGTAACACGAGAATGAATTTTAGTAGATGGCACAAGAGACGCTAGCTCTTTAGAGCAGTGCCCATTAGAGTATTTGTAGAAAAGAGAAAGAGAAGCAACATTACGACGATGTGATAATCGTTGGAGGTTGGCTGCAAGAGCAGGTCCAACTATGTTTACAATGCGTTTTTGCACCTTGTCTGAAAGAGAAAGGGCATCATTAGAAGATCCGCCCCAGATATGGCAACAGTATTCCATACAAGGCCGGATTTGAGATTTATAGAGATAGAGAATAGAATCCGAAGTAAGAAAGTGACGAGCTCGATAAAGAGATGCAACCTTAGCAGATGCTAATTTTGCAACTGATTTGATATATGGTTTCCAAGAAAGATTGGAAGTAAGAGTTAATCCTAGAAGATGAAGAGTAGGTGACTCATCGAGTACATCACCATTCATAAATATAGAAAGATCTAAATTATTGCGATAACGATTGGCTGAAAAAAATTGAGTTTTATCTGAATTAAAGTTCACCAGCCACTGTGAGCCCCATGCTGTAGCAGAAGTGAGATCCTTTTCAAGTTCAAATGCCCCCTCCAAGCATTCAGAGGGTGATGGTTTCTTATCACGACAAGAATAAATGGTAGTATCATCAGCAAACAATGCCACCTTAGATGTGAGAATATCTGGAAGATCGTTAATGTAAATTAAAAAGAGTATAGGGCCAAGGATAGAAACTTGAGGAACCCCTGAAGTTACAGAATAAGAAGAAGAGTGTTGTCCAAAAGCTTTTGAAATGTCAAGAGCGATGGCCTTAACCTCTCCACCTTCATCTAATGCACGATAAAACCTGTCAGTTATTACTGTTAGCAAATCAGCTGTAGAACGAGAAGATCGAAATCCATATTGATGGTCAGAAAGTAAGTTATTAGATTCAAGATGAGAAATTAAGAGTTTGTTAATTAAAGATTCAAAAACCTTGCTTATGATAGGAAGAAGACTTATGGGACGGTAGTTAGACAAATCAGATTGCTCCCCAGAATTTCTGAAGATAGATATAACAGATGCGGCTTTCCAGCAGGCTGGAAAACAAGACTCTGATAAGCACTTGTTGAATAGTTTTGAGAGTATAGACGACAGCTCCGGAGAACACTTCTGCAAGACAATAACAGGTATGTTGTCCGGGCCACAAGCTGTAGAAGAATCTAGGCAGGAGATCACTTTAGATACAGATGCTGGAGTGATATGAATGTCAAGCAATGGATCAACCTGTTTGTTGGCAATATCAGGTAGAACGCAATTAGTGGAATCAAGAGATGATATTGATGAAAAGTTTTTAGCAAACAGTTCGGCTTTGTCTTTAGGTGAGGTGACAAAGTCTGAACCATACAAGAGAGGTGGAATTATAGATTTGCCCTTATTATTGATATTATTAAAGATTCTCCAGAAGTCACGAGAGCCTAATTTTTGAGATGAGATACGAGATTTCATGACCAGAGAATAGCGGGTTTTGGCGTTCGACAAAACCATTTTACAGTTGTTTCGAGCAGTAATAAACAGACGCCTGTTTTCTGGAGAATAGTTTTGCTGATAAATATGGAAGTAACGGTTTCGATTGGCAATCGCAGCAGCACAGTGCGAGGAAAACCATGGAGGAGAGTGAGACTTGACCTGGAATCGTCGAGAGGGAATAAAAGATTCCATGCCAGCCTGAATCCACGAAGTTATGTAAGAAGCACATTTGTCGACAGGAAGTTGAAAGATTTCTACCCAAGGGCCATCACGAAAAAAGTCACGGAAAGAATCCCAGTCAGCTTTACTGTAGTTGAAAGAGGTTCGGTAATAGGGGGATTCAGGTGATGAAGGAGAATGAGATATTAGTTTTAGAGAGATCAAACTGTGATCAGAAGAACCTGAGGGTGAATGCGGAGAAACTGAGCACTGACTAGGATCAGAAACAAGACATAAGTCGAGTAGAGAAGGTAAATGATTAGGGTTGTCAGGAAAGCGAGTTGGAAAGTTGACTATTTGAGTTAGGGATTGAGAAAGGCAAAAGTTGTGGGCTTTAATGCCTGCAGAGTCACTGATACTAGAGCCAAGCCATTCAGAGTGGTGAGCATTAAAGTCACCGACAACAACTATATTAGCTGATGGATAAAGAGAGAGGGCTTGGTCAATATGATCAGAAATAACATCAAAAAGAGTGCAGTCTTGAGATGAAGGAGAGCGATATAGAACAAAGAGAAAGGCAATAGAGTGAAGTGGTGCTAAACGAAAGCACATGAAAGAATAGTCTGTGGATTCAAACCTAGTTTCACGACAAACAGGTGAATTCTTACGAATGTAAATGCCCAGGCCAAGCATGTGACTATTGGAGTCTTTACGAATCAGAGGAAGATAACCATCAACACTAAGATCACAAGATGAGACAGCCGAACTCAAATTAGTCTCACAAAGAGCAAGTAGGTCTGGTGAGCTTTGCAAGAGATAAGACTCAACAGAAGAAAAGTTACTTCGAAGACCACGAATATTAGTGAATGATAGGTTTAGAGAACTTGGTGATGATGATGGTTTTTTGTGTTTTATAGTTTTTGGTACTTTATTCATTTTTAAATTAGATTGAAGAACTTGACTCAAAGCATAGATAGTACTCAGAACACCGTTTAATAGCCCAAGTAATTGCCTCATTATTACTAATAAACCCTAAGCCGTAACAAAGGGCTCCAAATGTGGCCTCCGCAATGCACACCAAAAGTACAAACAGGGACACCATCCATGCGCAACATGGCACTGTTAATACTTTGATATTTTTCAGCTGTTGATGGAATCAGCCTCTCTGAGAGCTACCACAGAGTTCGGGAAACCTGACTACCAGCCGGCCTCAGAACCATAAAACTGAGTTTTAGAGCTGTACCCTCATTAGGAGATAATAGAATGAGTTGCCTAGTCATAAAAACAGTGACACAAGCAAACTCATGCATTGTGTCAAGAAGATCCAGCATTCAACATCCTAAACTGGAAACAATGTATTAAAAATACATCTGCGCCAGCCTAATAGATGAAGAAGGGATGCGAGGATGGTCAACAGATAGAATCTGTTTACCCCTTAATTACCCTTAAAATACCCCTTAAAATTACCCTTAAAATACCCCTTAAAAGATGGTCAAATATAAGGTTTTTACAATTTTTATCAAGTTTTTACAAATTTTTCAGTTTTTTAATTCGACGTAAGAATCGTCTATAAACTACGTCATGCACTAATGGAGTGGGGAGGGGCGAAGGTTTTCAAAAAAAATCAAAAGTTTTTTCTCCCAGAGATTTAAGTTAAATAAAAAATCAAAATAGCGTTTAATTTAATATAAATTGCCTTGTAAAAGAGCTTAAGTTCTCTTCTTTTTTTAAACAAATTTAGCATTGCGTAATTTATGAACGGTTTCTTAACTGAAGTTCAACATTTACCGTTTCTTTACGTCATTTTTATGTCATTCTGTAAAATAGATTTTTTCTAAACAGTGCGCAATCTGGCTTTATTATATAGCCTTATGTTAAATTTACGACAAGGAGCGAGTAGTATCAGTAGACGTATCTGACTTAATCTTTTGTATCGTTCGCATTCTGATTGTTTTAGTTTTGCTTATAGCAAAGGTTCGTATCTGCTATTATATTTTTGAACTATAAAGTTAATCAGTTACTTAATTAACTATTTTAATATTTGTTTTTAATCGCTAAGTTGTCGAGAAGTTAATTGCAATACTTATTTGCCGTTATTACTTTTTGCAGTTTGTTTTTTTATATAGTTGTAAAAGTTATTATATATTATGATTATAACTTACTAGGATTAAATATTAAGATTATTAAAGGGTTAACAACTTAAAATCAAGTGATTATATATTGTTATAGTTACATTGTTATATTTATATTGTTATAGTAAACATACGTTGGCTTTTCTTTAAAATTTATAACATCAATTGAAACAAATTAGATGTAACAGGTCAATTAGATTTTAGTAAGCAATGCCTTTATACCTTTTTAAATTGATTATAACTTTTTTAAACCATAGTTTTTCGGATTATATATTTATACATAAGTAATTACTACTTAAATTTCAAGCATAATATTTTAGTAAGAAATAAATAATATAAATACCGATTCAGGTATTTATATTATTTATTTCAGATTCAGATAAATACCGATTCATCATTATTATTCAGTTAAATTATTGTAAATTTTAGTAATTTAGTAATAGTTAAGCATTAAAGTAATATTTTTTATTCTTGGTTATTTAATTTAAAGTGTTATTATTATCATTTTAGAGGATCAATTTAAGCGGAATGTCTGCCTTATTAGAGAATTTATTAAAGAATTAGAGAATGTTAACAAAAAAATTTAGATATTCAGAAAATCATTGTAAATTGCTCTAACAAAGTAACTTGTACATATTGTCTATTCTATTAGGATTGAAAACCATTGTTGTAATTTTATTTGTTTGACTTTTTTTTTTAATCCTTCTGATACAGCGTCTTTGCCAGATTATTTTAAAATCAAGGAAGAGTTAAGGAAATTGAATTAAATTTTAAAAAAATTAGGGAATATGGCACTCCATTGAACTTACATAACTTAATTAAGTTGTAAGTCATACACATATTGTTTTATGAACTTCTCTTGACTTACATTTGACTACATAAGTTGTAATTGAAAAGCATTTTTCTAAAGGAATTGAAGTATGATTTTTTCTAAAGTTGAGTTTTGATAACTTAAATTTAAATCAGGTGATCAGGGAAGCACACCTTAAAATATTGTCTAACATCCCCTAATTAAAGTTTTAGTAACTTTAATTTGGGAGATCTTGTAAATGATAAAAAAAATCATTTTTAGGTATCAGCAAACACTCTGAGATTTTGTCAATATTTTTGTTATTAAGCATTTAAAAAGATTTGACTTTTTAGTACTGTAAATAAACTTACTAGTGCTTCAGTATTTTTGTTACAAAATTTTTTAGACTTCGTAGAACTAATGGCAGATCTGTATTTCAAGCTCTTAATAGTAAGTCTGTAAAGAGGTCTTTAACAAAACAAATAATAAAACCCTGCCCCTTAGAGTTAGGCTCAGGGTTTAGTCTGGGTATGGCTTTCAATTTAAAAAAAATTTCTTTGTTGGGTTCAGGGTTGTGAAGTTGTAAATAAAAGTTTTTTTTTGGTTTCAAATTTTTTTTTTTTAATGTTTATAATGAAACAACTTTTTACTCAAATGGTATTATAATAAGTTATCAAAACTTGCCATAACAATATTGATATATATTTGTCTCATATATAAGTATAAGCTGTATAGAAAAACTATAAACAGCTGTAAGAATAATCTATTCATATTTCTGCACTGGTTTTTTAACGAGTGTCTTTTTTGTTTTATTGTGTTTACCTAAATTCTGTGTTTGCCTTATATTATTACATTTATGTCGCAAAAAAGTGTCGTTATTAAGCAAAATTACTTTTAAGTTACTTAATTTTTAAAGTTGGGGTTTAAAGTTACTTAATTATTATTAAGCAAAAGAACTTTTTTGTTTTATTTATAAACTTTATAAATATTCAATTTTTTATGCAGTACATACAATTTATTTTGTAACTTATAATAAATAAGAAAAAGAAAAGTCATTAAATAAAATGTACTTAATGCATATTGATATTAGTAATGTTAGAAAGTATTAGTAATAATAAAAAAGATGTTTATATAAATTAAAGATATGTAACAATGTAAGGAGTGCTTTGTAATTATTGCTCCTAAAATAATAAGATTATTATAAGGCTTAGAAAAGTAATAGCTAATGTGTTATGTTTAATTAAAAGATTTAGAATTTGAAAATGTTTTTTATTTATTTAGGTTTGGCTGTTTTTGGGCGCACTTTGTCATGGTGTCTGCTATTAATTCTAACGCTATTACCTACATATAAAAGCACAAATAAACAAAATTACATTAGCTTTTTTTGTATTATATATTTCACACTTTATTTGTTATTCATCAATTACTAATCATTTGAAACAGATAGCCACTACAGTTAATTATGTTATTAATGTTCTCCCAGACTTATATTCAAAATTAATAACATTTTATCACAAAGATTTTTATTATTGTTAATATTTATTAGAAATGAAATTGAGTTCAAACTAATTTTTTTTTGTAAAATTAAACCTGAATTAAATTAAAGTTGCCTTGTTAAACTCAGGGACCTCTGACATTTTATACAAACGCTTTTTCGCTAAAGCCGCATGCTGTTTAGCCAAAATTATTTTTTGCTTGACTAATTGATAAATAAACTTGTAAGATTATTTGATAAATTAACTTGTAAAATTCGCTTGTAAGAGCGTTTGTAATAAATTTCCGTCTAAAATCCAAGGTCAAAAATTTATATCAAACTGCTTTTCACCGTGTAACTCGAGCTGTATAAAATAGCCGCATGAGTTATAATTTTATCGAAGGTAAAATTGTAAATAGGTTATAATTTTAATAGTTAAAATTGTAATAGTTTATAATTTTATCAAAGATTAAATTATAAACTAGGATTTACGTAGTTGAGTTGTTCTCTAAAGCGTATTGAAAAAAAATCATAAGATTGTGGAGTCATAAATAATTTCTAAAGATATTAAAATAATATGTATAATCAAATGTATACTACAAACAATTTTTACCTTGCGATGAAGAGTGATTCTTTTCTTTAAATGAATGAACTTTTAATTCTTGACTTTGAATGAAGTTTTCGCACAAGCAACTATTTATCTAGAACGGCGCAAAATCTTCGAAGTTCGAATTTTTCTTATAATATTATCTAGAAGTTTCCTTGTCGTATTTATAATGTCATCTTCGCCACATTCTTCTTTAAAGGAATATCTAGAAGTTTCTTTTTAAAATTCATGACGTCATCGCTCTTTATTCTTAAAAGTAATATCTAGAAGTTTTAAATTTATGTCAGTAAAACGAGTGCTTACTTAAGTCTTATTATTTCAGCTTACAACTAATTTGTTTTATCTGTGGATAATAGATCTTTTAAAAAAATCTATACGCTTCTCGGAAATTCTTTCTAGAAACTATATTTATAATTTATCTAATCTCTTGCCTGCAATAAAATTCTGTTCTACTGCTAAAATGAAATCGAAGTAAACATGCAGACTCTTTATAACGACTTTTATTGTTAAAATAAATTTTTTTTGAAAAAAAGTTTTTCAAGAGTTCCTTTTAAAATAATGATGTCATTTAAGCGGTCCATCTCCTTTTTTTTTTGAATTTTATGTAATGTTCATAATTTAAACATTTTGAGCTTTAATATTTAGTTATATGATTATTTATCGATCTTGTTGTGGAACATTATTATGTGGAAGACTAAGATAAACTATATTCAACAGATACACTTTATAACATTCAACAGATAAACTATATTCAATCAAAAATTGCCAGGACTGTAATGTATCGAGTCCGCCAATATATGTGAATATTTCAAGTCTCAAATTGATATGTTTTGGGCTGATTCACTGTTTTATTAACTATGCTAATATATCATAGGCAAGTACACATAAAACGAAACTTGAAAAAATTTATAAGCTACAAAAACACGCTTGCCGAATCATATACTCTAAACATAAACGTGAACATGCAAAACCTCTTATTAAAGATATGAAAATGATGGATATATTTGAAATAAATATCTTCCAACATCAAATTTTTATGTATAGATACTACAACAATTTTTTACCATTAAATTTAGATGATAAGTTCGAAATAAAGCTAAATGAATAGTATTATCTAAGATTAAATAGAAACATTAACTATAAATTGCCTCGGAAATGTAACAAACTCTCAGAATATTGTATATCTTAACGAGGACCTAAATCGGAATGAATGTGAAAAGGATTTTAAGTTTACGGTGAAGTCCTTAAGTTCATTTAAGTTTCAAGCATGAAAAAAATTTTTTTAATGTAATGTTCTGAATAATAAAAAAATTATTTTTATTTAAACTAATTAATTTTTTGTTTTTTTGACTATTATAATAGTCACATTTTAACGTAAAACCAAAAATATTTGATATCGGCAGATTTTATACTCAACTCTTTAATTTTTTAACAAACGACTACACCAATTTTTTAATTTTTATAAACTACATTTTAATGTTTTCAAATCAAAATGTGTTCTAAATTCTTTTCTGATGCAGATTGTTAACTAAAATTTAGTTGATAATTTTTTGAAAACTAGACTTTTAAAAGCAAATTAAAGACAGACAAACTGAGTTCTTAATTTTTCAAAAATTAAATTTTTTTTAAACTAATACAGCTCAAAATTTGATGCAGGTTTCTAATTTGCATTAATAATAAGTTTCTTAAAAAGTTTTTGCATAATATTTTCATTTTGAAACAGTTTTAAAAAAATGTTCATAGCAACGGGTGTAGCAATATCGAGTATGTACATTTTGTGTTGTTTTTCAGAATTACTGTTTCAAGATTAGGATTTATATACTAATTGCCACCTAATATTGTGTTTCTTTTATATGCAGACATACGATTTTTTTGTAACTTATTAAATCTTTATTATAGAGCAACGTAAATAAAAATGTGAAAAATCATATTTGAGTGTTTATTGAAACCGCATTATTTATATTGGTATGAAGCCTGTAGTTTAAATTTATTAAAAACTCAAAATGGCACCAGATCATTTTACTTTAGCTGGTTTTAATTATAAACAAGAAATTAGTAAATAATACAAAATAGATAAAAAGATATCACTATTTAAGACATAAAAGTTTTAGGGTTTTTTCGATTTCAACATTTATCAAAAGGCGGTAATTTAAATTTACACATTTGGAACAGTTTTGCAAAGTTACATTACTTCTTTGCTCATTCAAAAACTACAACTTCAAACACCTTTATCGTCTTTTCTTATTCCTAAAGAAAAATCAATTTAAAAAAATTATGAGAACAACTTTGTTCCAACTTATTGGCATGATTTTTACCTAATAGTTAAAATATACTCTTATTTTTTTATTTATGATGACTACAACTATTAATAATAGTTGTATTATCATTAACTTCTTGCTTGTTCATTTTTCATTAATATCATCAAAGTAGGATTATAATAAAAAATAAACAAGCAAAAAGCTGTTTTCATTTGTTACCATAGCTACCATTTTACATATCTTCTTTATTGTTAATGTCAGTTATAACATTTACTATTTAGTTTTTTATTTTGGTTATATGTGTTATTTCTGTTATATGTGTTATTTTAGTATTTAAGGGTAGTTGTCCCTTTAAAAGTAACTTTACGGTAGATTATTTCTTTTTTTTGCATTTTTTTGTTAATAAGTTATCTTATATATATATCTTTACTCGTAATTATTTATACTATTATTTTTTAGCTTTTAAGTTTTGATGAAAAATTAAAAAAATGTTTTAAAATGTAATGAAGAACAAACGAACAAACAAGCAACAAAAAATAAAATATTATACTAAATATAAAAAATATTATACAATATATAATCATAAGAAATGTAATACCAACATAGATAAACTAAAACATTATGTCGAATGTAATTACTTATTCAGTATAAGTTTCTTAGCAACTTCAAATTAGTAGTCATACTTTTAATCTCTTTTTCATGAAATCATTAGGAGAGCAGTTTAAGAGTTTTCTGACAAATTATGTAGAATCAATTCAAACGTAGAAATTACAAACTAATATCATCTAAATTAAAAACTAACAAGTATAAGGTATAATCAGTGGCCTGGCAACGGTGGAGTGATTGGGCGGCTCTATTTTAAAGGCAGCACATTTTTTTTAAATATTTTAAAACATATTTGTTTCGCATCCCGACCCGAAAACCACAACTCAGTATTTGACATTTTGTTTTAAAAAGCATCAAACTAGTTAATATAAAGCGAAATATAAATCCTCAATTTATTTTTTAAACTGCAACTACTTTGCAAATTGCATTTGTCTTTTTATCTAACCGAAATTAAACACAAAGTAAAAATTTGTATAAGTAAAAAAAGAGAATAGAACATACCGTAAAATTGGGACTTTGGCCCAAGTTGAATATTTTGTTTCGATAATATACTTAGTACCCTAAGGTATTTTGGTTATTTAGTCTTATTTATAACTTATAATTCTTCATGATATTCTTATAAACAGCACTTTGTTACGACCACCTAAAATTCGTATTATTCTAGTCGTGCAAACTTTTACGCCCCTATTAATACCTAGTAAAGGTATTTCAAAAGTATTCAAAAAATTAATTTTTAATTATGAGTCTTTATTCTATCAAGTTTTGGAAGCTTTAAGGCTTATGCTATTTTTGTAACTGGAGCTCAAAAAAAATAGGATGCTTTTGGCCTACTACCTGGGCTAACTTTTCCCAGGCCTAAAATACCAAATGTAGTATTAAAAAAATGTTATATAATAATTTTAATGATTATTTGTAAAGATTAGGATAGTTTATGTTTTGTCATAATAAAAATTCATATTTCGTATTAGAAGCTCAATACTAAATCCGTATAATTATAAAAATTATATCAGTTCTTAGTTTGAATATGCCAAGAATTTAATTAAAAAAATCAGGTAAGCAGAAAGTCTGTAACCTGTACTTTAAAACAGGTACACCATAACGCATTAAAAATTAAAAAACTGTTTATTAAATCAAAAACAACCAGCTTCAAAATACAAAATATCCATATTAGTATCAAAGATAAGGTTAAACACGCATATCTCAAAAAGCATGATGGATAGCCATTTATATCTACAAAAAAAAATTGTTTTTCTTTTGATATAAATAATTCCACGGCTTTTCTGTGGAATCATACGACTTTAGACGTATAGCAAAATACTATTTAGACAAAATGAACTTGTTGAATTTGTAAAAACTTACATAAAAATTATAAAAAAAATTTATAATTTTATGTAAGTTTTGTCTCAAAATCATTCTTAAAACCTTTTAGTTAACTTTTGAATTTACTAAAGTTTTGAAAATGTACAAAATTTTGAATTTTTTTTTTTTACCTTAGCATTGCTATTTTTATAGATTCAATGCATCGTTTAGTTCCTTTTTACTGGGTTAAGGCAAAGTCACATTAACACGCGAGGTGAGTTTTGCCCACCATTTAAACCCTCTAAAAAATACTTAAAGTGGTTAATTTTCAGTTATGATACAGATAGTTTTAATTATTATATCTATGCACTTCTAACGGTGCTCGGTGTTTGAGGAAATAACTTTTGTGGTTTTTATGCACTCGACGTTAATGTGTAAAATCAGCCAAAGCCACCCTAGTTTACGTTGACTTATTAATTTACAAGAGTCTGAAAGTTAAATATCAAAAATTATATAAACTTCATCAGCTGCTGTGAATTCTGTTACATTTATTTGGAATTATGGAGCAGTTTCACTTTTTTTTTTTTCCTTAATCCATGCTAGGAAGTTTTGATTTCCGTCGCTGTCAAGCGCATAATCGAAACATGATATAGTGCAAATAGTGTTGTGAAAAAAAAAATTACTCAAAAATCCAATAGCTAAGGAGCATTTAATGAAAAAAAAACAGATTTACTAGGTCAAATGTTGAGGTACGTTGGATGTTTTGTAATTATTTTAGTTTTTGGGTTTTCTCGGGTTGTTGAAGTCAGGACGACTCGCACAACCCGAGAAAACGCAATCAGAAAACAAATGTACTAGGTCAAATGCTGAGGTACCTTTGTTGCATTGCAATCATTTTAGTTTTTGCATTTTCTTGGGTTGTGAGAGTCAGAATCGGTCCTTCGGGAAATAAATGATACACACACCTAACTCAAATAAAAGAATTGATGCGATATCAAGCTAGATACTCTAAAATTATTTTCAACAGAGAATAGGTATCAATTGGTTAATAAAGCAGTCTTTTATACAAAAGATTCGTATTACTTGTTACAAATAAAATCTTCAAGAAAATTGACTCATAAAGCACACACGTCAAAACTAATCTAAAATTTATCGATTATTCATTCACTGTTACACTACCTATTATAATATTAGTTAAGTAAGCACATGCCCTAAAGAATATACATAATATAAAAGCAAGCGTGTGGTATAGTATACAATTTTGATAATAAATACGCCACACCTTTATTCATGCAAGTTGAAGTGTTTGATGCTCATTTATTAAACCACTTTCAAAACTTAGGATTAATGCAAAAAAATAGCACGCTCCTAAAATATTTTGAAAAGCAATTTTTTGTAATTGATCACAAATATTCAAGTAAATAAAATTTTAAAATTAAGATGATTTTATATTAAAATTATGACTTTTCTATCTTATTCAGAAAACCTATGGAATTAAATTCCAAAGAGGAAAATATAACATATGACATCAAAACATAAAACCATTACTAATGATGAAGTAATTAAAACAATTCTAGTACAATCTAGAATTAATTTTAACTTGAAATTAATTGATTTACGCTCTCATTTAAGTTAATAGTATTAATTCAAATAAAAATGATTGATTTCATTTTTATACCATAATTAACAAAAATAATTAGTACTAATAAGACTAATAGCTTCTTTATATACGTTTTACGATCACATTTACAATACGATCATTTTGATAGTTAAAGTAAATATGAAATCGTAAATATAAGATCGTAATGTAAATGTGAAAATAAATTAATTATATGCTCATATTTTATATTTATATTTTATTTTATTTATATAATTTTTCTGAACTTCTTGTTTTTATTAGTTTTTTTTACTTTATTTTAGGTAATCGCGTTTTAATAGCGAATCACTAATTTTTCAAAACACCGGTCATTTGCAACGCTATGCGTTTTGGAATATTCATCTTTTTAACTATATTGAATAAATACAATTCTGAATAAAAAATATAAAATTTTCATTATAACGGTTTCTTTTCTACATAAAAATGATTGTTATATACTTAGACACCCTTATTCCGTGGAGTAGCTTCAAAACTTTGGCGATTCAGAATTGTAACTGTAAATGTAACTAAGGGCTATCAAATATATTTCGTTAATAAAAATAAAACAGTTTTTTTACTTCTTCATTTCAGTTTCATAAAAACTTACAAATAAATAAACCTAAAGAATTTAATCAACAGATATAAAAGAAATTAAAATTCTTTGTCGTTTTTAGTTTATTGAAATTAAGATTTTTTTTTATGTAACACTAGTAATTTGTAACACAGTCAAAATGTCTGAAATAAATGATTTTAAATGAAATAAATGATTATGAATTTTTCGGAAATGAGGCAATTCTGATTTGATGAAAACTTATATCCAGATAATATTATTTCAATGGCATTACTACGGATTGTTCATATTACTAACCAAACAAATTAAAAAAATTGTTTTATAAAAATGCGAAAAACAATAATTGTGATCAACTGAGAATTCTTCATATATATATATCAGAAACTTAAACTTAGTAATTTAGAAAATCTTCTTAATTTTTTAGAAGAAACTAATATTTTTTTAATATCATTTGTTTAACTAAATAACTGAAAAAGATTTAAATATTCGTATTTAAATCTTACTTACTTTGATTTAATTTCTCAAGAGAGATTCTCAAGAGATCAATAAACGCGGGAGTTCTAATTTATGCAAAAAAAAGTATTGCGCGTAATATTAAGAATGATTCAAGTATTTCTGACGTCGACAAATAAATTTCAATTCTTGAATTTCTTAACAATCAATGGCCAAAAAATATTTTTTTTTTTCATATTTGTTGGTTGTTGTACAGCTTTATATAACCAATAATAAAAATAATAATATAAACTTACAATGATAGAAAATATAACAAATATAAACAAGGTAGCTGAAAGATGATCGCGAGGGTCTTGTCGTCAGAACCTTAAATAATCATTTAACAAGGAAAATAAACAAAAAATAAATAAACTTTTACAAAATTGCAAGATAAATAGTCTATGTATCTGAAACAAGATCAAGAGGATCTTCTCATCAGAATTTTATACAGGAGTATTATAAATATAAATTTATAAATTTATAAATTTATAACTTATAAACTTATAAATTAAACTTATAATTTTTAACTTATAAATTAAAAAGTATAAGAACAATAAATAAAAAAAGTAGGAATAAACTTCTATAAACGTAAACAGATATATAAACAATAAAAAAGTAGACCAAAATATATTTTTAATATTTTTAACTAATAATAACTCAATCTATTATCTAATGAAAGAATGAGGTTTTTCAGTTATTTTTAAAAAGGCAAAAAGTAATAGGTACTTCAAAATGACGAGAACATCACATGGAAACATCATATTAACTATGTCTGCTCGAAAGTTTCAAAAAGTATTGGAGTTCTATATAAGGCGCGTACTCATTTAAATAAAAATAATTTAACTAAACTTTATTATTCTTTTATTCATAGTTATATAAGTTATGGAATTATTGCCTGGGGTAGTACTGATCAAAGCAAGTTACAATGTCTCCATCGCCGTCAGAAACATGCGATCCGTGTAATTAATTTTGCGGATCGGTTCTGAAATTCCTCAATATTTTTCAATCAAATGAAAACCCTCAATGTTTATAAACTAAACGTATATAAAAATTTATCTTTTGTTGATATGTGGAAGTATGATTTATCTCCTTTAATTTTTAAAGACCTTTTTATTTTGACACCTTTAAGCAAGTTTAACATGAGGAATAATAACTATTTAAATAAACCACTCTGTCGAACAAAGTTCAATCAATTCTGTATCACTTATCGTGCAGCTCATCTCTGGAACAAAATTATTTTGCCTAACTTCGGCTTACCCCTAACTTATTCTGTTTTTAAAATTAAATTAAAAGATCTCATTCTCTCTATTGAAAATATCTTAGAATATTTTTAATTTGTCTTATGATATATAATAATTTTGAAATGTATGTTCAATCTTTGTTTTACACTTGTTGAAATTTGTTTCTATTTATCTAAGTACTGTTTTAATATTTTTATGTTAATTTTTTACGTTCTCTTATTGTAAAAAGGCGTTTTTAAAATACTTTATGTACTCTGTTTTGTAAAAGGCTTCTGACGATACTCTATTTTGTAAAAGGCTTCTAAAAGAAGATCATTTGATCTTCTTTTAGAAGCCTTGTTTGTATTTGAAAAAAATATGTAATTTATATATATTACGTCAAATGTAAACAAAAACTTACGGAAAAAAAAAAAAAAAAATTAAAATTTGGCAAATAGTTTTATTCCAAAAGTGCTCGATAGGTAATACGAAATTGATTAAAGTTTGTTTGACAAAAAGGTTCATTTAAAAAGTTAATATTTCTCAAAATGTATTTACTGATTTAAAAGTAAAAAGAAATTTGAAAACGGCTAGGGATAAGTTACTTGTCCATATATATACAAAGCATAAAATATTAAATACATTTAACTCATATATAATTAGAATTCTCATTTCAATAAAATAATGCTTTGATACGAAGCCAGGAATATGAGGATGTATTTTGAACAAAACCTTTTTGAAAAGGCATCCTTGAAAAGAAAAAGAATTTTATTGTAGGGGACTTTAATATGAATTGCCTCCGCTGTTCTACGGATTGTAAAGTTTAAAAAATTTTGTATTTGAATTTTGTAAGTGAATTTTTGAAAAAATTTTGTAAGTGAATTTTTGAAATGGAAGCCATCCCTTTGATAAATTGCCCTACCAAAATCAGCTACTCTAATTAATAACATCCTAACAACTAATATTTTTTAACATTGACTTAAAGAAAGGTACCTTAAAAACATACTTATCTGACCATTTCTCCCCCTTTTTTTACCCTAAACTTTTATTTTAAAAGTATGACTAAAACAAACATAAAAATAACATAAATGGTTTAAATGAACAAGTTAACATTAAATGCAAGCAAAGCAAAATGAATTCTTTTACAACTGCTCTCCAAAAAACTTCTTTTTCTTTTTTCATTTTGCTGTTTGTTAAAAATTACAAAAAAGAAATTACAATAATAGAAAACCCTGGCCGGAGCAAGAAGAAGACAGACTTGTCTTATCATCGAGCCTTGTTACAAATATTATCCTTCAAGCATGTTTTTGTTTGCAATAAATTTTTTTGAGTTTGGTGTGTTAACCTTTTTACAAACTCATAAATACTGTATTATTTTTTTCTACAATATGCGTGAACTGGTTTATTTGCGTCGAAAAAATTGGCATAAGTGCGCTAAAAGAAATTCTTTCGGTGCACTTATGCCAATTAGCACTTATGCCAGTATGCACCTATGCCTGTTTTTAAAACTGCTCTGCGCTTATGAAAGTTCACACTTATGCCAATGTTTGCAAATTTTATTGGAGCACTTATGCTATTTCGCACTAAAGCGGATTCGCACTTATGAGAGTTTTCGCAACTGTTTCGCACTTATGTTAGAACTGCTGCTGTGCGCTTGCGCGCTCGACAGTGAAAATAAATAATTAAATTCAAAAAGTCTCGAAATTGTTCAGCAAACTGTCTTGGGTAGATAAGATAGAGTCTTATAATACACTTTTATAACTCAGTTTTCAACCTATAGTTCAGCGTATGAAAGAATTTAAAATAGTAAAAAAAATTTTTTTTTTTTCAAACTCTTGCGACTAAGTTTAAGTTAGCATATCAAATATATACGTATAACATACATATACTTCCATTCTACTTTTATCATATTTTCTAAACAGTTTACAGTCAGTTTTTACACTTTGCCTCATCTGTGATCTTTAGCATTTTCCCCCAATTTTATTAATGCTTTTTTCTATTTTTATTAAACAAATACTCTTGAATAAGACAGGAAAAATAAAATAGTTTTAAAAATATAATTATTTTTAAAAAAACCCATTGCAAAACCAATTGTTATCTAAATTAAACTTAAATAATTCTTTTAAATTTTGCAATGCAGTGTTATTTTATTCAAAAAATATCTGTTCTTATTATGCTGATTCGTTTTATTTAATTTAACATTTGTTAGTATTTTAAAAAATCTGTGGATCAGGGAAAAATTTAAAAAGTAGATTATGTTTGTTTTGTTATATTTTGAGATTTTATCTTAAAATGTAATATAACATCCGAAAATGTTAAATTACTTGAAATAAAACTCAACAACAAACTTTTTTTCGAAGAGCATATGAACACTTTATGCAAATATGCCAGCAGAAAAGTAAACGCACTTTCAAGAATCATATCATATATGTCTTTCGACCAATGTAAACTTATACTTTCTGCATTTATAACTTAAAATTCTTCATACTCCCCATTTATACGGATGTTTCTCAGTAAGATACTAAATAAGCGCATAAATCGAATCCATAAGAGAGCTTTAAGAATTATCTACAGAGAATTTGAGTAATTCTCTGTTACTTATCTTAAAAGAAAAATGTTTTTACATAATTTGATTTTTTCATTTCTATTTTTAAATAAATTAAAAAAATTTCAAACAAATGTCTAAAACAAAATGAGCAATTATAATTTGATAAAAAAACAAAAGAAAAAAGCAAAAAACGAAGTCTTATTTAATTTTGTTCTTTATAACTTGTGCGATTCACTATTGTGAGTTTTTAAACAAGCAGGACGAAATAGTATTTAGTTAAATAATTTAAACAATTTAGCATTTCTTTAAAAAGTAAAAATAAAATGAAACGCACACGCAAATCATATTGCAGAAATCAGTGGCGAAGCGAGGATCATTAAGACTTGCGACCAAAATAGAAAAAAGGCATTTTTATATAGTAAAATATATTTTTTTGATTAGAAAATAAGCCATTTTAAAAAAAAACGAGTTTTTTTTTTGCTCTTTCTTTTTATGACGCTCCATAAATTGTTTGCGGCCTGGGTAGAAGTTCTTTTGACCCCCATCTCAATACGCAACTGTTATCAATTACTTACTTTAATTGTTTTTTTATAGTCAATTTTTTTTTTTTTTTTGTGTGCGTTTTTTGTGCTTTTTTAATACAATTTATTAATTTGATGTTGTTTGATACATACTTTGCCAATTATTGGTGATTTCTAGATATAAATCAATAAATCAATCAATCGATATATTCTAAATTACATGATTTTACAATTCAAGGATGTTTACAAATAGTATAATTACTAATGATGCGTAAACACCTAATAATAATGAAAAATAACATAATAATAAAATAATAACAACTCTAAAAATCATAACTATAATAATAAAAATGGTATTAATAACAATAAAAATAATGGTATTAATAAAAATAATGGTATTATTAAAAATAATGGTATTAATAAAAATAATGATATTAATAAAAATAAAGGTATTAATAACCTTAAATATAACATTGATAATTAAAACAATGGTATATTTAAATATATATATACTTATACATGCACACATACATACATACATACATACATTTTTTTATATATACATACATACATACATTTATATACATACATACATACATACATTTTTTACATACATACATACATACATACATAGGGGAGAGTGGGGAGTAGTGGGACGGGGGAAAAGTGGGACAACCTGAAATTTCTAATTAGGAGTTGTGCCTAAATACTGTTATTTAATGTGAACAATTAAATTTCTTCCCCTCTATTTAGCAGAAATTGCTTTGTTTACCTGCGTGTGCTAGAAGCCCTAATTTTGAAATGTACCTTTAAAAAGTGTTTATATCGGGGTAAAGTGGGGCAGAAAAAAGGAATATTTATGTTGCTTCTTCCCGTCGTCATTTAATTATTTCGATTGGTAAAAGCTCTTGAACATTTTTATGTCGATTAGATGATTTTATGATATTATCTGTTTCTATTTAATATTTGCGTCAAAGTGTTGTTTTAAATTTATTTGTTCCACTTATACTCACACTTGTCCCACTTTACCCCAATGGCACAGTTTCTCTAAAAGCAAAAGTTTATATACTTAGTTATAATTGGCTGGAAACCTAAGGGGATTGAATCGGTGCCTTAAAGAAAGGTTTGTTCTTAAAAACCTGTTTGGTTCAGTTTATACATCGAATAAAAAAGATATTGCAAATACCCTAAAAAAATTCACGTGTCCCACTTCTTTCCAATCTCATCAGTTTTAAAAGAATGAGGAAGATTGTTCCATGTATTGGTGCATGATGTTTAATTGATTCGCTGCCAAATTTTAGTGTCCTAGTATGTTCTACAAAGATCTTGTCGCATGAAGTATATCTTAGGAAGTGAGAATGTTTGTTACATATTTGAAGGAAAAAGTTTTGAAGAAATTCGGATGTTTATCATGAGGATAATACTATACAAATAAATAATTTACAAAAAGTAATATTGTCGTTCAGCCTAAGAACTTTTGATAATTTATACAGCAGAGAAACATTGTCAAATAGGAAATTTTAAAACTGAATAATTTTAAGGGCTTTGTTTCAAAGAAAGAAGAAAATCAGGATATACTGTGTCGAATGTTTTTTGCAGGTTATTTCTTAAAGTTTCTGTAAAATCAATTAGTGCATTTGTAGTAGAATGGTTACGTCTAAATCCGTAATGTAATTATGAAAGCAATTAAAGGTATCGAAAAAGTTTTCAGTCTTTTGTGTTTATAGTTTTTTCAAATATTTTTCCAATGTTGGATAACAAAGAAATAGTTCTGTATTTAGATGGTTCAAGCTTCGACCCATTTTTTTGAATTGAAATAATGTTAGCAATCTTGAAAATGTCACGAAAAATTCATTTTTTAAATGAGTTATTAACCATTGTTGAGATTGGTTCAGATATAATTTTTGAAGATAGTTTAAGAAATGAAGTCGGAACACTATTAGGGCCAATGCTTTTCTTATTATTCATTGCGGAAATAATTGTTTCAATTTCTACTTTAGTTACAGGTGAAAGGAAAAATGAGTTAAAGTTTGGGATTTTAAAAAAATCGTTAAATTTATTATTTGAAGGTTCAATTTTTTCGGAAATATTCACTGATTTTATATTTAAAAACAATCATTAAATGAATTAGCAAGAGTTTTATTATCGATAATTAGGTTGTTATTGATCAGTTTAATAGACTGATTTTGTGTGAAACTATAGTTAATATTAATTATTTCTCTTATTCTTTTCCATGTATTTTTCATACTGTGTAAATTGTTTTTAATTGCAAATGCTTTTTTTTATTTTTATGTATGCTTTAAATAAATTAAATGTACTTTTATTTATTATAGTTGACGAATGAGAAATTTTGTGTACAGTTTATCTTTTATTTTAACTGACTTCAAAAAAGCATCATTGTTGAACCTATTGATAACACCTTCTGTATATCTGTTGTATATTTGGAGTGAAAACTTGGGATTTGTACAAATTGTGCTAAATAATCTGAGATGGAAATTATTAGGTTACCTGATATAATGTTGTTAGATTGAAAACTAATGAAAATGTTATCTTATATAAGTTTTTAAATTTACATTGACTCTCGTTGCCATTGAAATGTAAGGAAAAAAAGTATTTGAGCACATATTATTAATGAAAAATGATATTTCAATCGAGTTTTCATAATTAAGAAGATTAATGTTGAAGTCACCCATAAGCATAATATTTTTATTTTCATTTGTAAGTTTTTCCAATAAATTAAAAGGAAAATTTTTATTAAGATACCATTTGCAGTAACGTTTGTTTTTAAATTTTCTCACTACAATCTCTCTGTTTAAGATTTAATAGCACCTCTACAAATTGGTACTTTCCTTTATTTATTTAGAAAAAGCCTTAAAATTCGCAATTGTTTATAGTAAAAAAATTTTAATTTTAGTACTAGATAAAACGTCAATGAAACCTTTGCATTGTTCGTTCTTTTTGTTCAAATTCAAATACTTAAAAGCACAAGACTCGAGTTACAAAATAGTTGTTTTAATAACATTTCTTGTTGAACTAAATTTTCAATAGGGTTTTAGTAAAACTTTAAACAACGTTTTTGGAATACTTTTACACAAAAATAAAAGTTATATGTTTGTTAAGCTTTTTTAAGGCTGTTAAAAGCAGTTTTCTAAAACATGTTTAAAACTTCACTTTAAGTAGATTTTAGTTGAAAAAATCTACCTAAAGTGAAAATATATATTAAATGTTTGAAAGTTTGCTTAAAACATGTTTAAAAATAAACTAGTAGTTGATTTATTTAAAAAATGTTTGAAAGTTTGCCTAAAGTGGATTTATTTAAAATATGTTGGAAACTTCGCTTAAAGTGGATTTACATAAAACATGTTTAAAACTTCGCTTAAAGTGAATTTATACAAAACATGTTGAAAAGTTTGCGTTAAATGGACTTGAAAATAAGTGTAAAAAGACGTGTAAGGATTGCTTTAAATTTAAGTTTACAAATTATTTTATTACTTTCTTACAGCAAAATAACTTATACATTACCTTGATAAACAATATCATTTGATTTAAAACTTATAATTAAATTTTTATTTTTGATCAAAATCTGTGCATTTGCGACCTCATTAATTGCATTTTTTATCCTATATCATTAGAAAGAAAGATTTAACATTTCATTTTAGTTTTATTAGTACTAGGTGTATGATGTCTTATGAAACAAAAAAACTCGATTAAATATTGTAAAGATTTATACACAAAACCTAATCTCAAAATGTAGATCCACTTTAGGTGCTGTTTTGTACAGTGACGAAATATACATGATCAAAATAACAATCACTTAAACTGAAAATTATGTTTTTAAATCAAAACTCTCTATCCGCCAACCTTTATAGAAGCAATAGTCTGATTAGAAAAACTTGCTATTAACTTCTTAACAGCTATAACTTAGTCTAAAAACTAATCGAAAACGTAAAGTGGACTCAAAAAAGTCCACTTTAAGTGAAAGTCCGCTTTAAGTTAAGTTTTTACTAATGAAAAGGCCACTTTAAGTCGATCTAACGAAATATATATATATATATATATATATATATATATATATATATATATATATATAAATATATATATACATATATATATACATATATATATATGTATATATATATTTATATATATATTTATATATATAAATGTATATATATAAATGTATATATATATATATATATATATATATATATATATATATATATATATATATATATATATATATATAAATGAATTAGTGTTTTTTAAAAGGGCTGATTGGACATTTTTTTTGAAATTCACTTATTGTGTGTTTTGTGTCCTTCTATGATAGCTTCATCAGTTTATGTCAAAAATGTGTTTAAATTTTATATTCTTACACAAATAAAGCCATCTGAAAGTTTTTGATTTTTTTTAAAAGGGCAAATTTGCTTCAAATACGCCCTTATTAAAAAATTCACTCTCCAGCTGATTCGTATTTTTAGGCGCAATACGCGGAAAATGTAAACTGTTTGGTGTATGTTGTTATAAAAATTTTAATGGATCTCGTAATTCCAAGTCCTAGAAAGAGGAAAGAAAGTTATCCTTGTGATTACAAACATAACAAAATAAAACAAGCACGTTTAATGGGACAGTCATACATAAATCATAAAGGAAATGAAGTCCCATCAAAGTACCCTAAGTTTCAAATATCTAATGTAATATATATATATATATATATATATATATATATATATATATATATATATATATATATATATATATGTATACACACACACACACACTATATATACATTTACATATAGTATATATAAATCATTTTAAACTTATCATTACTTTAATGTTTACATGAAACTCTACTAAAATTATAAAAAATACTATACTATAAGATTTTGAAACATTAATCAAATTTCATGAAAGCATAAGTTGAAAATAATTTAAATATATTATGTTTATATGTCTAAAATTTATAGAATAGCATACTTCAAAATATTTTAACCCTAAAACCTAACCCTAAGTTCAAACCAGCTATAGTACTTAGATATGGGTATACCTGTTTCATACAGGTATGATGAGTAAAATGACTTTAAAGTAAATAATTTACAGGTTTTACATATTAAACTTTTCTTGAATAGTAGTTTTGTTATGATTGTTTTTTCAGATAGTTAACATACACTGAATAGTTATCTTATTGTAGTAAGCCTAGGCTTATATAGTTCTTGAGAGTAAAAATAGGTGGAAGCACTAAAAAGTCAAATACACATAATATGATTTGGTCTATTTCCCTACAACTTTGGTGGCAATGTTGTTCTCTGTTTAAGATTATAAATAATGCTGTGTATTTTAATAAAAGCGTTTTCTAGCTTGTATTAGTTGTATATTTATTTTTTTGATTTCTTTTTTAAGGTGCAATAAAAAGTGTTTGGAAAACTTTGGAGAGGCTAACTGTGTGGATATCTTTTCTAAATTTTATGATATAAAAACAAAGACAAACAAGATTTTTATATTCAAGGATTGATAGATGTCACTAAAGTTAAAAGAAGAACGGCACATCAAAAGAATCTTCAAAAACCAAAGCAGCCAAATAGCTTCTCCTATCATGTGATTGCAGGCAATATACGCGTAGAAATATGTTGCAGGGCACTTTTATCTGTCTTAAGTATTAGTGAAAAACGATTAAGGAGAATAAGGAACCTTAAGGTAATTGGAATAACCCCTGAAGATAAAAGAGGAAAAGGTATTACTAATTGTCTTTCTCAGAATGTTCATGACATTGTTAGTAATCACATAAGATCATTTCCACTCAAGGAATCACATTACTCAGGCAAAAAAGTATATTACCTCAATGCAAGTTTAAATGTAAAATTAATGTGGCATCTTTTTTGTGATAAAAATCCAGATTTAAAAGTGAGCAAGTCTTTTTACTGGAACCATTTTAAAACAAATTTTAACTATCGGTTTGGGCGCCCACAAGTGGACACTTGTTGCGCGTGCGAAGAATTAAATCTTAGATTGAAATCACCACATCTCAATGATGTAGCTAAAAGAGCAGCGCAGACTGATTTAGATGCTCATAAGCTCAGGAGTAAAAAATTTTACAATGCTTTAAAACATAAAACATCAGAAGATAGCTCAAAGGAGGAGCACATTTTATCATTGGCATTTGACTATATGAAGACGATAAGCTTGCCAAAAATACCTGTCCAACAACTTTATTACATGTGACAGCTATCAGTTAATGTTTTTTCTATACATAACATTAAAGAAGATAGAAGTCATATATATATATACCATGAAGGACAAGGAAGAAAAGGGCGTAATGAAGTTGTGACTTTTTTAAATGATTATTTGATCTCACTTCGACAAAAGTATAATACATTACGTTTGTTTTGTGACAACTGTGGTGGACAAAATAAAAATCAAACCTTATCACATTTTTGCTTATACTTAACTGACACTGGTAGGTTTGATAAAGTCGAACAGATCTTTCCTACGAGAGGGCATAGTTTCCTCCCTTGTGATAGGGACTTTGGTATAATTTTAAGTGTTTTAAAACACATGACCGTCTTTATCACATGCATCAACTCACCGAGCTTATTATTAGCAGCTCCAGATCACAAAAGTTTACGGTGAAAGAAATTGTAGATGCAACTGAATTTTTTGATTTTAAAGCTTGGAGCCGACAACATTACAAAAAATCTTGCATTTCTTCAGAAACCAAGGGTAAAAATACCCCAAAAGAAAAGAAGGTTCACTTTTCAATTAGTAACTTGTTTTATTTTGTATATGAGCATGATAAAAAAGGCTACGTTAAGGCATTCACCAATATTAATGGTTTGGTCTGTCATACTTTTTTTATGACAAAACATATGGGTACTGTTCTACAGGTGGATAGTTTGGCTTATCCAAGTGGCAAAGTTACTCTGAAAAAAGTGAAGGTGGAAAACCTTAAAAAATTAAAACAATTCATTCCTGAAGAATTCAACGAGTTTTATAACGAACTGTATTCCTGGCCAACTAATGAATGTGAGAATCTCCCTGATAGTGACTTTGAGGGGGAACTAGATTAATTCTTACTGATAGCTAATTTAGTTAAATATATGTATTGTGTTTATTACTGGGACGTTAAAACATTGTTTTAAAGTACATAGTTGTAGTTCTTACGGAGTTTTAATTTGTTTTCCTTATTGAAATACTCGATTTTTTTTAAAAGGGCCAATTTTTCGAAATTTCATACATTAATTATTAACAAACGAAATGTTATAACAGTTAGCAAAGTGTACTAAGATGTTACTCCTGCATATATTTTTAAAAAATATATTACACAAGTTCTGTATATTTAATATTAAAAGATATAAAGAGTTTTTTTAAGTTTTCTCAAAAACGGGTTTTGAGCAAATCAGCCCTTTTAAAAAACACAGATTCAAATATATATATATATATATATATATATATATATATATATATATATATATATATATATATCTATATATATGTCTTTCTGGGAAAGAAAGTATTTTTTGAATGATTGGATTTTACTTCTCATCAAAAGTAAGAAGCAATTTGTATTATTGGTAAGTAAGATTTTCAAGTTACCTTTACTTTTTATGTCGTGTAGTAAACTTAAATACATTGTATTTATACAATAGTGCGTAAAGAAATTGTAATAATACAATGTATTTATGTTTGATTATTTTGAATAATTATTTACCTATTATTGGTATTATTTGTTAATTTTTCTTCACAAGCTTCATAATATATTATTATTATAATATAATATATATATATATATATATATATATATATATATATATATATATATATATATATATATATACATATATATATATATATATATATATATATATATATATATATATATATATATATATATATATATATATATATATATCTACATATATACAGGGTGGTCCATAATTAGTGTCCCATCTTAAAGACTCAATTCCTTCAAAACTAGGAATGGAAAACACATAAAACTTTTTGATAAACAATTTATTAACAATATCAAATAAAATTTAAAGATTTTTTTCGAAATGTCGACCATCGGCTTTCACACAAGCTTCAAGACGCTTTGGAAAGTCATCTACGGTGGCACGCAAGTAGGCGGGTGAAAGCGAATCCCATGCTTTTTGAAGCGCTTTCTTCAGAGAATCAATCGTTTTATGCGGTTTTTTGCACGCTTCAGCTTCCAGAACACTCCACACTGAGTAATCCATTGGATTGCAGTCGGGACTACTTGGAGGCCACTCATTGTGCTTGATGAAATCGGGGGTGTTTCGGCCGAGCCAATCTTGCACAATTTTGGCTTTGTGGGCTGGAGCACTATCCTGCATGAATGTCCAACAATGTCTACGAAGCTCCTTTTGACTCCATGGAAGTATTTCTTTGATCAAAACGTCATTCAGATAGTTTTGGGCTTTTACTTTAACGCCTTGTTGAACAAAAATCAATGGTGTCTTCTTGGTGGCACTGATACCCGCGAACACCATTACTGAAAGAGGATGTGCTGCCTTTTGTATTGTGATATTAGGCTTTGAGGAAGCGTAGACACGATCATTCTGCACATTGTGATGTTGTTGAACTGTAAAAATCTTCTCGTCTGTGAAAACGATGTTGAGATGAGCGTTGTTGGCGAAACGGGCGAGGAGATCCTTGCAGCGATCCTTGCGCTTCTGCTTTGATGCCTGAGACAAAAGCTGTGCAGGATTTTTCTTGTAAGCTGTCAAATTTAGATAATCCTTGGTAATTCTTCCAAGAGAACTTCGAGAAATTTGGAGCTGTTTGGCCATTTGTCGCATACTGCGTTCTGGGTTGCGGCGCACCCGTTCACGAACTTGCTTGATTTTTGCATCAGTCACCACGGAGCGCTTTCTTCCTTTGCGTGGACGATCTGACATTGTTCTCAATGCTTTGAAGCGTTGAATTGTTCTATAAACAAGCTTTCGCGGCACTTTGAGTCTAGTCTGGATGTCGCGTGCTGAAACTCCTTTCTCATGAAAATCAATAATACTTTGCCGATATGGTGATGGTCTTGTCATTGCTAAAAAAACAAGTAAAGTGAGTGAAGGCAGCAGTAAATAGATCAAAATATATAATAATATCAAAAACCAAAGCAAAATTAATAGTTTTCCATCCCTAGTTTTCAAGGAATTGCTTTTTTAAGATGGGACACTAATTATGGGCCACCCTGTATATATATATATATATATATATATGTGTGTGTGTGTGTGTGTGTGTGTGTGTGTGTGTGTGTGTGTGTGTGTGTGTGTGTATATATCTATATATATATATATATATATATATATATATATATATATATATATATATATATATATATATATATATATATATATACAGGCGCGGATCCAGGAATTTTCAACTGTGTGGCCAAATTGGGTTCGGGACTAGCGCAAAGAGCTTTTTTTGAAAGAGGAGGGGGGGGGGGGGGAAGGAGAAAGAGGGGGGCACTTTTTTGACATTTGCCAACTAGACGAATTCTTTAAATTTCCAGACTTCAAAATGTCGAAATTTTCTAACTGTATTTAAAATTGCTGAATTCAATGCCATTATAGAAAGTGGGAAAGAAGAGGTGACACCACCCCTATTCGGGAGTGGAAATACTTTTCATTTTGTTTTTTCTATGGGAAGTTAAAAATTAATTCTACGGATGCCGTATGTATCATTTCTTTAATACGTCGTTAAATTTTTTTTTTAGAAATAAATCCTTTCTAAATTTACGGTTCAACCCATTAAAAGATATAAATTCTTCACTCATTAAAAATCGCAAATTTTGAAGACTACCAACAATGACATTTATCATTAATATTTAGTCGCTATGTTTTAGTACGTCGTTCAGCGAAGACTGATTTATTGGTTTTCTTCTTTACTTACCACCCTAGATTTAAAAAGTTGTCAGAGCAACAAACAATAAGTATAACAAATTTCAAGAATGTGTCTAAAAACATTTGATTTCTCTAAGATGATTCGTTTCCGACAAATTTTTATATAACGACATAAGGACAGGCGTGAAAGAATAACAGGCGTAAAAATTATTATACTTATTGTAATAATGTTCAAATTTACAAAATACAATAAATTACTTATAAAAGACAAAAATAATATCATTTTATTTTAATCTTACTCAGTAGAAATAATTTTCTGCTGGAATATAAGCAAAGTTGATTTTGATATCTCTTGTTAGAAATCAAGTCCGTAAACAACCGTAAAAAAATTTTAAAATCATTTCAGATAAAATATTTCAAATTATAAGGTAAAAAAAAAATCTTGGTAAAAGTTACTTTTCATGGTTTTTAGTTATTTATTTATTGAAAAATTATTTAAAATGTTGCCTTGGCTATTTAGTTCATAAATTAGACATAATACTTGTCTAATTCACTTAACGAAGTGCACCAACGAGAAGGTAAGCCATAGGACTTTGCACTCCATCAGTAAACTGTCGTATTGCCTAAGGTTAGCCCTCCATTTCTGAATTCTTTCCTTTTCTTGATAGGCAATTTGAGTAAAGTAATAGTAATGTCGCCTAAGGTTAGCCCTCCATTTCTGGATTCTTTCCTTTTCTTGATAGGCAATTTAAGTAAAGTATTAGTAATGTCGCCTAAGGTTAGCCCTCCATTTCTGGATTCTTTCCTTTTCTTGATAGGCAATTTAAGTAAAATACTAGTAATGTAGCCTAAGGTTAGCCCTCCATTTCTGGATTCTTTTTTTTTTATAGGCAGTTATGCACAAATTTTTTGATAAGATTTTATAGTTTTTTTTCCTTTTTTAACATTTTAATATAATAATATAAAATACAATATATACAGAATATAATACAACAAATAAAATAATAACTAAAAAAGATTTCACCTGAAAATGCTTTCAACATTAGGAATTAATAGAAGCAGAAAATGAAAATATTATTTTAGTAGTTTATATTAAAAATATTTAAAACAATGAATAGTAAATTATTAATAAGAAACGATTTACAGATTATTTAAAAGACACTTATTAAATGATAGTTAAATTTTTTACTAATTACTTTTTACTAAATTTTTATTTGAATAACAATTCTAATTTTCTGTCTCCTTTTGATGCAAAAATTTCAATAACTCTGTTAATATCAGGAACTATTTCCTGATGAATAGACATTAAGGCAAGTCCATTCAATCTATTTTCTGACATAGTACTCCTAGTATAAGTTTTTATTCTTCTAAGAGTAGATATTGACCTTTCACACTCACAAGTTGTAATTGGTATTGTAGCAAGTATATGAAAAGCCTCTAAAATGTTTGGAAAGCCTCTCATATCCATGAACTTTAATGTATCTAAAATAGTAGATGGTAATTCTGTCTTTTCTTTCCAAAATTCCTCCCATAACTCTAATTCAGCATGAATTGATGAGAAATGAGGAAGATCAGATTTATAAAAATTTAAAAACTTAAGGAACTTTTCCTTCCATGGACAAGATTTAATATATTGCTTTGTTAAACTAGCAGGAAGAGCACTAAGACCATTATAAAAAATCATACTCTCAACATCAAACCTGTTTTCTAGTTCATTGAGAAGATGATTAACAAGAAGCAGTGTAATAGAAACTTTAAAATAATCAGATATAGTATCACATATTTGATTATCTCTATGCTTCTGAATACCACAAGTTCTAGGTTTTTTTTCCTCAATATCAAATGTTTTTGCCAATGCAAGAGCAATTTTATACCATTTGTTATGTTAAGGATCTGCATTTTTTTGTATTTCTTTTAAACGATTAGTCAAATTTTGTATTTCATCCACTTGCTGGGAAATATCAAAAGATTTAGTTTGAAGGGTGATCGTAATTCCGTAAAAGTAATCCATAAGCTGTTTAGTTAAAACTAAAGAAACTATAAAAGAAAAATTTGACAACAACTCCATAAAAGAAGACGCTTTTGAAGATGTTTCTTTATTGTACTCTTTTAAATTATTGTCTTCCATTTCTTCAAAAGCAGAAAAAACTGCAGAATAATTATCAAAAAACACATTAAGTCCACGAAGCTTTTGTACCCACCGAGTTCGACATGTGTCAATAAGTTTTGCTTGACCAATAAGAAGGTATTTTTTTAAGCAATTGCTTCTTTTAGGAGATAAGTTAAAAAAATAAGATATGTCTTTAACTTGCTCAAGCAAATTTTTTACATGCTGGATTTGACAACTTTTCCCAACAACTAAACTAAGTTTATGTGAGGCACAGTGAACAAATAATGCCTTAGAATTAACATTTTTTATAAGAGATGAAACACCTTTGTATTCACCTGCCATTGAAGCAGCTCCATCATAAGATTGACCTCTGCATCTTTGTATATCTAGGCCGAATTCTTTTAAAGTTTCAAGAATGTTGGTAGCTATGTTTGAACCACTTGTTCCTGTTTTGCATTCGAAAAAGCGTAAAAAAACTTCCTTTATATTACTGTTCAAGTCAACATAATGTATGACAATAGAAAGTTGTTCTAGCGTTGCACAGTCTGAAGCCTCGTCTGCCATAATAGAAAAGTACTTACTTTTTTTAATATCATTTATTAATATCTCTTCAATCGCATTTCCACAACACTCAATTAACTCGTTCTGAATGGTCTTCGAAATATATGTAGAATTTTTTGGGGCAGAGAGAATATGCTCCTTTAGAATTTAATCACATGCATCAACTCTAAAACTTAGAAGCTCAATAAAATTACCCAGCCCTGAAATTTTTGAAGATTCTCCAATTTCTCCTTGATATTTTCTATCATCTCTATGACCTCATAGAGACATATCATTTTGACCCAAAAAGATTATAGTCTTGACAATTGATGCAAGCTTTTTTTTGTTTTCTTCTATACGCTGCTTCCTAGAAAAACCTAGAGAAACTTTAATAGGAAAAGTGTTATTTTTAACCCTAGATAAAAGCATATTATAACAATGCATGGACTTGATGTGCAATCCGTCAACAGTTTTCTCATGATCATTGAAAACTTTTATAGCATTACGCCAGGTATTAAATGGTTCTTTGAATAATTTACATAATGCATATTTGTTTGGTAAGCTTGCACCAAAAAGAGTACACGGAAGACAATATGCTCCATCTTTAATTTTAGAATAACAAAGCCAAGAAAAATCACTTTACCATTTTAGCAAGAATTTTCTTTTTCTGCTTTTACCTGTTAGGGGAAATTGGAAACATTTATCAGGAATCCAGACATTATTAATTAGAGATAACAGTTTGCTATCATTTGATCCTGATTTTAAATTTTCAACCTGTAGATGATATGAAGAAACATTATTCTTTGAATAAGATGCTACCTGATTTATAGTTAATAAACTAACATTAACAACAACATGTTTTCATTAAGTGGAATATTTAAGTCAAGAGTGTTTTTATCACTGTTGTTGGCGTCTTTTGAGATAATCAATTCAGTTTTAACTGTTTTATCACAATCTCCAGACTTATCTAAATCTAAAGAGTTCTTAGAAACAGTAGGAAAAACTAATTTAGACTGGATTGCTTTTTGTATTTTATTATTTGTAGGTGGAAAACTAGACTTAGACATTTTTATTTTTTTGATATCAAGTAAACTTGCATCACTCAAAACAACAGCTGGTCGTTTTTTTGAAAGATCTTTAATCAGTGGTACAAAATGATTTGGATTAAAACATAAAACACTTTTGTTTTTTATTTTATCTAAATTGCACCACAGAATGTTTATCGGACAACTTAATTTTTGGATACGAGGCTTTACAACTGTATTAAAAAAACAATGATACTTTTTAAAACCAATTTCAGGATAGATAGATTCAATAGGTTGCTTTATAACACTAGATAATGCTATTAGGCAAATGAAAGATGAAAATGTTTTATCAAAGCAATTTAAATATGCTTCTTTTAAAAGAAGTTCAGAAATCATATTATCATTAATCGTTGAAAAACTGTCAGTGCATTTAAATGAAACAGCGATAAAAAATAAATTAGCAAGCTGAGAATATTCAGAGCTATGTTGATTAAAATAACTCAAAAAATAATCATACCTTGTGTGAAAATATATGTTTTCGAATAACTCAATTGATGTCAGTAACCTTAGAATTTTTGAAGTATGCTTACTGTCATTTAAAAGCAAAGAGACTGAGCTATAAAGACAATTTCCATCTTCAGTAGATCTGAGAAAAATAGTAAAATATACTGAAATGTAATAATAGGTATAAAAAACTAAAATTTAATATAATATTATTAATAATATTGATAAAAAAAAAGATAAAGATTTAGTTTAACTAAAAGTTTTTTTTTCATAAAGAATTATAAGGTGACCATTTTTTTTACAATGAAAAGGAGGAAAAAAAATTTAAGATAAAAAAATTTAATTAAAAATAAAATATAGGGCTACACGAACGATGCAAGCGCATTATGAATAAATAAAATTAACTGGACAGACACAGTGGGGTCTTGAAAATATTTTATTTTTGTATTTTGACAAAAAAATACAATTATTTATGATACTGTTTTGCATTTGCTATCTTAAATACAATATTTACAGCTTATGAAAATGATTGGGTGAAAAAAAGTTCGACGCGGCATCTTTGAATTCAGAGATTAACAAATTAGTTTTAAAATATCGAAAAGGAGGACAGAAAGGAGGACACTTATCGAGGGAGGACAGAATCTACAAAAGGAGGACTGTCCTCCCTAAAGGAGGACGGTTGGTCACTTTAAGAATTAGAGTATATACTCTAACTCTTTAAGAAATAAAATAAATCTATCATAGCCTAAAACATTCTGTATGTTAGATGATCTAACATCCAACAACAACTTTTTTTGTTGTAACTAATTATTAAATCCTTTTAGATTTATACAGATTTATTCTCTTTGTAATTTGTTTCAAAATGAATTATTTATTAACCAAACAAATGACTTATGACATAGGTCATTTGTTTGGTTAATAAATAATTCATTTTGAAACAAATTACAATCATGGTAATGTGTTTCTAAGATTTATACAGATTTATTAATATTATACAAGATTTATACAGATTTATACTCATTGTAAAAATGAGTATAAATCTGGTAAAAGGATTTAACAATTAATGAAACAACAACAAAAGTTTTAATCTATTTGATTATAATCTATATTGATTTAATTTTGTTAGATGTTAGATGATCTAACATCCAGAATTTTAGGTCCATATTATGATATTATTTTCATTAAATAAAAAACTTAAAAAAACTCAAAGCAAACAAAACAATACCTTAATGATGTATAACCAAGATTTCTTTTAATTAAGGGTACAAAATCCATCATATCTGTATTAACTTGGTTAGAATCCGGTATTCTTCGCTGGATTAAATTAATCTCTGAGAGCTCTTTAATGAGTCTATTTTTGTAATTTAATACATTAGGCCTATGCTTTGTTTCTATTGCACAAGCAACTAATTCTTCAGTTAAATATGAATTCATATTTTATTATATTTAAAATATTAAATAACTAAAGCCACGGTATCTTTGTTTCTGCAGAAGAAATAAGGAAAACGAATTAATGGTAATCTCACGGTAGCGAACAAAAAACCTTAATATGTAATCATATATTTAACAGAGTATCTTTCCAAATCGGACACGTTAAAACCAACTATGTGGCCAAGTTTTATTTTCACGGTTGAAAGATCGATATTTTAATATTTATTTGACAGCCTTTAATAATAGAATAATACCTCTGTAACGTATAATAGGGACCGTTGTGGCCATAGCAGGAATCTCTATAGCCAAATTCCGTAAATTACGGCAGACGCAAATAAATTTTTAGTGATAATTCTTCAACAAAACAACCACAAACTAACTTGGCTACCGTTAAATTTAATCTCTATGGCCATAAACTGTTAAGGGTTATACACGTAAAGTACGTCACGCAGAGTTTAAATAATGGTTTAACAAATAAGTAGCTCTCGTTCGCAGAGTTTTGAAAGTAAAATCATTTGCGCAAAGTTTCAAATTTTAACTTTAGCGTAACGTAATTTATTTTAAACTATTTAGACGAAAAAATATTTTGCACGTCTTTATAATACTTTCCTTAATATATTGCTAAAATATTTCTATATCTTATACCAAAAATTTTGAAAGACATTTAATTGATACTAAATAAATTTTCTAAGAAATTATTCTGACTTTAAACTATGTGGCCATGGCAACAATGGCCACCCCTTGGATCCGCGCCTGATATATATATATATATATATATATACAGGGGGCAAATTAAGTGATCGCAAATTGAAAATTACGTAAAAAATTCTGCCCTTTAAATTTGTAAAATATGTATATATATATATGACTATATTTATATATATATATATATATATACGTATATATATATATATATATATATGTGTATATGTATATATATATATATATATATATATATATATATATATATATATTCATATACATCATGTCTAAAATATATGTATATATATATATATATATATTTCGTCTCTAATTTTTATAGTTATTTTAAAAGCATTTCTTAGGCTGAAGAAAAGTTATTTCATTGGCTTTTGAACTTCTTATAGTAATATTAGACAATGTCTAATATTACTAAAAATTAACTAATTTATTATTCAGATTTAGTTAATTTTATCAGTTATAAATATTTATTCAAGCAAGCTTAATAATTAATAATTTTTTTTTTTTAACAATGCAAAGCTAGCAAGAGGAAATAATAACAAACAAATTTTATTCTAATTACAGTAATTTAATTTATTTTAAAAGTTACTAGAAAAAATGAGAGCAATACTTTCGTTTTGAGATATTTATGTTTGTTAGATTTACAATGCACTATCGGAAGATTGAAAACGAGTAGTTTCTTGAACAAAAACATAAACAACGCGTTAATATTTGCTTCCAGACTATATATTTCTTGTGACTACGTTTTAAGTTATTTTTACGTTGTCTCGTAAAATTTTAATTTGAAAAATCTAGATCTTTTATACAAAAAAGCAGTACGTCGGAATAAGTTTAGTGAATTTCTTTCTGCTTTAAAAAACCCAGTTAACAACAAGGGCGGAGAAGTTGGGTGTGGCCTTATATTTATTTATAAAGACATAGAAGAACATTATAGTGTAGTAAAAAGTCGGTTCAAAAAGTTAAAAATTCGTTTAATTGGTGCTCAGGCTATATTACTCGCACGGTACAGCAATCGAATTGTACATATTTTAGCTATGGAAAATGAAACTTCTCCATTAAAAGTAAGACGTTTAACACTCTCAAAACTCTGTGAAATGTTGCGAGATATTGGTGTGTTAATAAATACAGTTGATGTAAAGAGTACCAGTTATCCTGCTGATTTTTTTACAGTGTGTCAACAATATTTTAGTTTGTTTTCCTTGTTTTTAACACAAAACTGCAACGTTACCGTCTGGACAGTAGGTTATGCTATATCATTTTCTGTGGCAGAATTTTATAAAAAATTTGGCGTTTGTTACGGTATAATCTCAATGCAAGGTAAGCAGTCAAAACATTCTGAAATCAAAATGCAGTTACGATTTGAAAGTAATAGATCTGATTCGCCTGATAATAAATGTAAATGGTTCCAGATAATGCGAACTAACTTTAAACGAAATTTTTATATTCCTTACCATTTTCCGTTTACTTCTACATACCAATCTCATTACGTATCTCGAAAGCCAGTTCAAATTAATGGTATGTAATGTTCCTGTTTTCGTCTTCTCAATTCTGATGAGCTCTTTCAAAATTGCATTGAGTGTTTTCCTTTAATGGAATGTGTTTTGAAAAAAAGAAATATTTGGATTAATCCTTGATATGTTGACGCCGGTTAGGTGCCCATTATGTACGAAAGTGTTTCCCGAAGATGTTCTTCTACAGAATCACAAGTGTATATCACTAAGGCATAATTCTAATTGTAAAGATCTTTTACCTCAGGATATGACAAACAATGACTTGAAGTCTGAGTTATATAAACGAAACCAAGCTTTAGACGGGCCTAGGACCGTCCGAAGATTGGTTTGTATTAACATGGCTATGTTAATACGACATTTGGATTTATTTACTGGGTTAACAACATTGTTATTGGTGAGTTTTATATAGTAGTTCTTGGAATCAAAAAAACTTAAAAACAGCTATTTTCATAGCCACAAATTTATTTAAAAGCATTTCAATGGTGTATGAAACAAATGCAATGCAAGTAAGTAATAATAAAGTAATACCTTCAAATGTTGTTGCTTAATTCATAAAATCTTTATTCATCACTGCATCACTTAGTTCATGATATAAAAGATACTTTCCTCTATTTATTTTCGTTATTTTCCCAATAATAATTGCAACCTTACAATTTCAATGGACCGTTCCCTCCATAGAAAAAAACCGCGGTGCATTTTGGTCTTTGTATTTACCGAAAATAAACAAATTATCAAAACATATTATCATGTCAGCAATAAAAAAAGTTGATAGCTATGAAACTAGTTTGGAAAATGATTCAAATACTATTGATATTGATCCATGTTTTTTTAAAAACATTTCAATCGCTACTCAACCAGTATTTCGAGAAATATCTAGTCAGTTTAACCAAATAGATGCTGAAGAAGTTGTACAAAAACAAATAAGCTCTTGGTCAAGATGTCTTTCCTTACTACCAAATATAAGTCAAGAAAAAATACACAAATATTTAATTATAGACGATAGTTCGACTGATTTCGGAGCTAGAGGTGCTTCAAAGCATAAAATCTCTGGGTATCAGCTATTTAAGGAGAACTTCGTTAAAATTTTAGTTGTAAAACCTAATGTCAAGATTGAATGTAATTGTACAGCTGGTATGGGAGGATGTTGCAAGCATGTTGCTGCAGTAATATTTCAGTTAAATGAATATAAGCAATTAAATTTAAACTCTGTACCATTCGATAAAACATGCACAGAAGTGTTACAACAATGGCATGTTCCTGCTGAAGGAAAAAATTCAGAACCAATTAAGCTTTTTAAAGTTTCCTTTGAAAAGAGTGATTTAGAAAAGAATTTAAACAACTCACGAAAGCGTCCTTTTGTATCAGGAAATAGAAACTTTTGTGCAACCCCAATTTTTGCACATTATCCAACCGATGAAAAAATTAAAAAATTGTCTGATAGTTTATATTATCTAGGAGAAGGAGAAATAGCATTTACAAATCTTTTAAAAGGAAACAGTTATCATTCCACGTTTTACTATGAAACATCAATATCTGAATATCAGCTAAATGTAAAAGAACTCTATTTAAATTCTGATGTCATGTTTAATCTTGTTGATAACATAATTAATGGATTTGAAGTAGAATTCAGTGATTCATTGGAATTTGATGAAACTCAATTGATGTTTATTTCAAAATATTTAGTTCTATCAAAAGAGAAAATGAAGAGAGCTACTTCAAGAGAAAAGAGCTACTTCATCACAATCTACAAGTTTATGGCTTGAAGAAAGAAAAAAACGCTTGACATCTTCAAGCTTTGGTTTTGTTATTATTAGGTAAAAAAGTATATTTCCTGCCTCTATTATGAATAGAATTTTGAAAAACAATAAAAAAAGCTCTTGCAACAAAGCTTGTAATTGGGGTAAAATAAATGAAAACACCGATTTATCATAAACCCAAAATGGCCTTGGCTCGGTACAAGCCCTGATGGAATTGTATTTGTAAATGAAAAAATAAGGGCTGTTGAAATCAAATGTCCTTATTCTAAAAAAGATTTAACTAAAGCTGAAGCTTGCCTAGATAAAACAGTTTTTCTTTCTGTTGTTGATGGTAAAACAATGCTTAAACAAAATCATGTAATTTTTATCAATGTCAAGGTGTTATGGCATTATTAGAGGTCACAGAACTAGATTTTATAATTTATACTGAAAAAGATGTTTTTATCGAGAGTATTAAATTTCTTAAAGAGCAATGGGAAAAAACTTCTTTACCAAAATTAACTAAATTTTACTTAGAGTTTATGCAAGAAAATATATTTGCAGTTTAGATTAACTGTTTTTCTATTTTACA
Organism: Hydra vulgaris; assembly: GCF_038396675.1. Taxonomy (NCBI): domain Eukaryota; kingdom Metazoa; phylum Cnidaria; class Hydrozoa; order Anthoathecata; family Hydridae; genus Hydra; species Hydra vulgaris. Next base: position 54,691,410 of record NC_088925.1, read on the forward strand.
AACATTTTATTTATCTGAAACAGGTTGTGGCAAAAAGTTTGCTAAATAACAACAAACTATCCAAGTTTCATTAATTTCTGGTGCCATAGACAATTTAAATGGTGTTTGTAAAATGTGATAATTTTTTATTCGCTGTATTGCTCTTTCTACATGAATACGAACAGCAGCAATTTTTCTAGTTTCATTCTCATCTTCTAGACTGAGTTGAGCTTTTCCATTTAGAAATGGTGATATATTTAATGAAACGTTTTCTGGTAAATCATCAGCAATACCAAAACCTCTATCTGCCATTACACTGTCTCCTGGTTCAAGCAGGTTGTATATGCCACAATCTTTAGTAATTTGTTTGTCCGAAAATCGACCACAGTATAAGTCAGAAACAAAAGGCATGGCTCCATTTGGTGCTATTCCGATTAATCCTTTTGCTGTATTTTTATGTTTATAATTAGAAAAAGTTGCAGACTGGCTTCGAAAAGATGTAGGCATTTCGATAAACAGTTCAGTGCAGTCTAAGATTACCCTTGCTGATTCATATTTTTCTTTAAAACATTTTGGCATTGTTTCTTTTACAGTTTGTTTTGTTGCCCTAATTGGTAGCATACGCATTTGAGAATGCAAAAAATCAGTCATGTCACTATGATTCTACTAACATGACTTGAGGATATGTCAAAGCGCAGTGCCATGTCTTCAACCAAAAACCTAAGTCGAAATCTTGTTAAAACTAAAAACAATTCAGACTCTGAACTCATTATGCGTCCTCTTCCATTTTTATTGTAATTAAAGTCTGTTGTTTTTTCAATGTTTGTATTTGACCCCCAATATATAAGTTTGCTTGCAGCAGGTTCTAAATATTCTAGTAAAACTTTAAATAGATTGTATGATTCAAAGCCAGTATAAAATACAAAGTAGGCTTGATTATGTTTAAATCTGTCAACTGTAAATTTTAATTGATTGATAGTGTGATTTTGGTTCATAATAATATTTTTCATTTCTTTCTTTTTAGTTTTTATAATGTTCAGTTTGTCCTTTAGGATAATAATTTCTTTTTTTAACTTTTTAGGCTCGGTTTCTTCAAATGAAAAATTAACATCATTTTTTTCGTTTTCAATTTCGTCTATTTTTCTTTTATATCCAATAGAACTATTTACTGTGATTCTAGGTTTTCTTATGTTGTCTTTAACTTGTTTTGACAGTAAAGATGGACAGTTGTTCATATAAGTCTTTTTTCCTCCTGTAAAGTGGACTGAACAAACCCGATGAGAAGTAGAAGGAACAAAGTTTTTCCTACTAATTAAAGATAGCCATTTTTTTCTCAAATTACTTTCTTTTGGGATGATGTAAAACGATAAGTTTTTGTTTTTGAGCGAATTATTGTTGGATAATGGAACACAACAAGTATGCCACCGCGGTATTTTGTTGTTGATTCAACAGTAATATTTTCTTTAATAGAATGAGTTATTAGTTTATTACAAGATATTGTATCATTTGAAATCATTTTGAAAAGTCTTTTTAAATTAAATGACTTGACTGTTTATTTTAAAAAACTTTAACACAGATTTGTTTATTTTCGGTGAATACAAAGACCAAAATGCATTACGGTTTTTATCTATTCAGGGAACGGTCCATTTAGCATTTAGAATTCTAGATAGATTTTCTTTAGAATTTTTCAGTCGGGTCTTTTCTCATTTTCAAATTTTCTTTAATGCAGACTAAATTGAAAGTACATTCCTATTGTTCCTATAAGTTTAATGTGCAGCTGATAAATTTTAGTCTTTTCTTCTTTTCAATTTAAAAGTATTATCAAGGTTTTGCTAATAATTATTTTCTTCCAATATTGTGTAGTGTAACTGCTTTTTGATATAGCTAACGGTAACGATTTTTATTTATAATAATTAATCAAAACCTTGATTAAATTAAGTAATAATTATAATTGACTTATTTTACTGTTAATAAACAACCTGTAAAGCAATAATATAAAGTCTTTTAATTAATTGCATATTTTTGGAATACTCTATTCTTTTTTATGTTTTTATTTAATAGCATGACATTTTTACAATTTTAATTTTAGAAATTATCATAAACGATGGTGCGTCTTCACAAGTCAGGATGTCAAAAAAGGAAAGAAAGACAAAAACATATTATGAATGAAAAAAAAGTATGCGTACGCTCTTTGAAGTTGGAGTTTTTTGTTGGGGAAAAAATTGAAACGTTTGAAGATAATGAAGATGATTTAAATGGGATTGAGACTGTAAGCCTTTCTGCTTTTAATTGTGGTCAGGTCCTTCTTGATATTGGTAATGTTTTGAGTGAAATTCCCTCTCAATCTGAGATAGAAAAGTATGTCACAAATGACCATGTCGATTTTCCTAACATATTACCCAAAGATATTAACAATCAAGCTTTTCCTCAGACAATTTTAAATTTTACGAATGTCAACGGTGAATTTCATAAAAGGGTCTGGCTGGTTTGGAGTCAACATAAACAGGCATTATTTTGCTTTCCATGTCGATTATTTTCTGGTAATATTTCCAAAAGCTCTGTTACTGAGAGAAACTTAAGTTCATGATCATTGTGGCTTCACCTGGTGGATATGCAGCAACTGGTAAATGGCGAAAGTTGTGTAACAGGATTCCAGAGCATGAGAGGAGTAATGTCCACAGAGAATGTTACCTAGCTCGGCGAGAATTAGAAAGACGTTTTTTATTTGAAAAGGGTATTGAAACTTATTTGGAAGGCTCAATTAAATTGCAATCAACGAAATGGTCCAATATTCCTAAAAGAGTATTTGATGTTATCTTATTATTAGGTGAACGTCTATTGGCTTTTCAGGGATCCTCCCTGTGAATTTGAGATGTAGATAATGGCAACTTTTTGGGTCTTATAGAGTTACTTTCACATTGAGACCTTTTACTTTAAGAGCATGTATTATCAGTGGAACAATCTCAGCGAAAAGGCAAAAGACTTCAAGTTCATTATCTATCAGCTGATACTCAAAATGAATTCATTGCAGAATGCTCAGATTTGATGCGACAGCATATTTTACAAGGAAGAAGATCAGCTAAGTATTTCGCAATAATGGTCGATGCAACACCAGATTCTTCACATACAGAGCAAACAACATTCATATTACGATATGTAATATTAAAAGATTCACAATATCAAATTGTTGAACGATTTCTAACATATGTAGATTGCAACATTAAAACTGGGGATGAAATATCTCAAATGGTAGTGAAAACATTTCAACAAAACTCCATTCCTCTCTCAGATTGCAGGGCACAAGCATATGACAATGGATCAAATATGGCTGGACAATACAATGGTGTGCAATCCAAAATACTTCAGTTATATCCATTAGCACTATTTTCCCCTTGTGGATGCCACACACTAAATCTTGTGGGAAATAATGCGGCAGAATGTAATCCTGAAGCTGTAAGATTTTTGGAACAATTCAAACAGTATATAATTTGTTCAGCCCAAGACCTGAACAATGAGAGATATTATCAAATCACATCAGCGCCGGCCTTAGCTTTTTTGACAGGTTGGGCAAAACTTGTGAACGCGCCCCAAGGTATATATGGGTGGGTTGTTACCATTAACAACGAGACCAATGCTCTAAAATGATGAACAAGAGTGCTAAAAGGAATATATAGTTTAATGCAAAGAAATCCATATTGTGCATCAAGTTTCTTAAGTAATTTTTTACTAAAATTATAAACTTAGACTTTTCATGATATGGGTTTATAGAAATGAGTGACTAAATAAATAGACAACACAACGCTGCTTTTAAAATAACAAATGTTTTTATTAAACATATAATAAATCCTCTAACTAAATGAACAAGAGTTATTAAATTTTAAAATGTAATTTTTCTAGCTTTTTTGTCAGCAAAATCTCTTATCAAACTAGAAAAATCTAAATTTTCAGCTATTTCTTGCTCGAATGATAACATAGAGAATTAAGTCGATCTTGCAACACGGTATTTCTTAAATATGTTTTGATTAACTTCAGTTTAGAAAAACTACGTTCTCCACTAGCAACAGTAACAGGTATTGTAAGAAGAATGCACAGAACAAATCATGTATTTAAATATAACTCTTGTGTAAAATGTTTTTAATAAAATTCGTTACAAAAAGTGGTGTTATCTCTTTTGCATTTATTTCATTTTCAACATTGCTTAATTTATCTTTAATAAAAAACTGCACACTTATTAGTTTTTCGCATAACAAAGCACCATCAATTTCTGATTTTGTATTTACAGTTAATTTTTCTTGTAATTGTTTACACAATTTTAAAAGTTCATTCTTTATGGGCAAATCATCTAAATTAAATACAAAACTCTATATATTTACATATTCATTAAGTTGTTCAAATCTTTCATTTATTGACGACAGACATGTATCTAATAAAGGTTTAAAAAATGTCACTTCAAGTTTCTTCTCGGGATTTTGAATTGGTTCATCAGCAGCATTTTTATCATAATGACGTTTCACTCGTCGCACTTTTTTAAGCGGCTTAAATATTGGATCGATGTTTAAATCTTCAACTAACTTTCTCTTTCTTCAACTAACTTCTCTTCTTCAACTTAGTTTCTCCGCGCAGCGGCCTTGCTCGGAAAGGTTCGTGTTTCGGAGTTAAAGAGTTGAGAGAGGGTTGTACCACGAATAACAACTAAAAAAAAAAAAAAAAAAAAAAAAAAAAAAAAAATGAGTAGCCTCCTCGACTGTATTGGCCCCCCCCTCGGGCCTTGGGGAGGTGAATAATCTAAAAAAAAAAAAAAAAAAAAAAAAACTCTTTGGCATCAACCGTTGTTTGTTTAAAGCCAGACGCTCTGTAATTTTCCAAAAATGTGATGCATTTTTTCAACAATTCAGCGCACTGTACTAGATCCATGTCTTTGGCTTGCATTGCTTTAGTAACGTTTATTTGGAATAGTACATTGTACCATGCAATTAAAGAAACTAAAAAACTATAGTCTTTTAATTGTTCTGCTAATGTTTGCGCTTCGTGTGCATTATTGGGAGTTTTGGTTTCAGTTTCATATATAGTAATTACAGCATCATGTACGCTGCTTATTTGGTATCAGATGGCTTTGCGGCTCTCAATTTTGGCTTCCCAACGATTGTCGCATAATCTTTTTAGAGTGAAGTCTTGTTGTATGACTAAAAAACATTCCAATGTGAAGTTGATGCAGAAAATAATGTGAATAACCTTTGTATTATGTCAAAAACGTTAATGGAAATTAGTGAAGACTGCGCTACGTCACAAATAACCAATTTGAGAGAATGACTTCCACATGGAAGGTAAAAAGCCAAAGGATTAAAATCTTATATTCGCTTTTGAAGACCTATTTTTTTACCTTTCATATTTGCACCGTTATCGTAACCTTGCACTCGACAAAAGCTTATATTCAGTCCAAAATCTTTTAAAGTTCTATTTATGATTTCTGTTAAACCAAGACCTGTCGTGTCGTTAACATTGAAAAACCCAAGAAAGTGTTTATTTATTTTTATAGGATATTCTGATATATTTGCAATTCTAATCCTAAGCGAGAGCTGTTCTTTGTGAGATACGTCAGGAGTGCAGTCAGCAATAAGAGAATAATATGTACTTTTTTAGAGCTTTGGATATAATTATGTTGGTTAATTTTGATGCCACTATATCTATCATTTCATTTTAAATGTTTTTTCACAGTAATGATCAGAAATATCTCCTTTAGAGCTAGCGTGACGTGGTTTAACATGATAGGATCAAATTAGCGAGTAATTGTACCAACCCTAAATATTTGCCGTTATTAACTGCATACAATTTATCAGAAGAACCTCTGAAGGCCATATTATTTGTTGCCAAGTATAAAGTAATGTTTATCAATCGTTCAAGAACACTTCGCCACCTTAAACTCTCCTTGTCGATTAGTTTTTGTTCTTGTTTATCAATAGTGTCACCAGCTTTCATACGTATTTCTGTCTTAATCCTTAGTTGATAAGCATTTCTGTGTAACTTACTATTTTCGTGATTTTTTAATGCTTCTGTTAAATTCTTTTATTTATTGAATCTATTTCCGTTTAACTTTAAATTCATGTTGAAATCAAAAAGTTTGCAGCAAAAACAAAATACCGCATCTTTAGAAACTGAATACACAAACCAACGTCGTGAAATAGCCTAACCATTTGAAAGTTTTCGGTTGTCATAAGCATTTGAAAAATGTCGTCTTCTATTATCGCGTGGATATGTGTCCAAATTCACTTATATTGCACCTATATTAATTACATAATCAACAAATTGAATGTTGCAATGAATTGGCCTCAAACCACAGTTTGAGTAATCGATTGCTATTTCTTTGGTGCGATCCTTTACATCACCATCTTGGCCATCATCATTTTCGTTATCGATATCTTTTTCATCGTAGTAAACATTTCTAACTGATACGTTTCCGTCTTCTTCATCGCTGGTTGATGTATCACTAAGAACATGCGCATCATTTTCTCCTTCCTTTATTTTATTGCATTCATTATTTTGCGATGTAGAATAATTTTCTAGTTTTTTATAATTTTTCTTCAAATTATCAACTTTTTCTGCTTTACGTTTTCTGTATTGAACACCAGATGGTTTCTTATTATTATGAGTTTTAAAAACACTTTTTTCTTTATTAAGAGTACTCTCCATTGATTGCTGCTTACAGTTTCTATTTGTCTAAAATTTTAAAATAAAAATTTACTCGCAAGCTAATAATTCATAAACAATTTCATTATTTATACACACCTGCTTTTTATTACCGTAAAATTTGAAAACATGACAAAACCTGAATTTGAATCACAAATACAACTTTAAATTTCTTCTACAAATTAATAAACAACGCGCTCGCAACTCGTACCGAAAATAATTTTTAAATTTTAAACTTTAAATAAAAGGAACGCAAAACAATTGGCGACGAGAAAGATACAAGTAAAAAAATGAATTTAAGTCACAAAATATATGCTATGATTGAAACAATTTTGATCAAATTATTAATGTTGCATAAAGAATTTTTAACAGTGTATTAATACAATAAATAAATGAATTAAAGAAAATATTTTTATAAAAAAACAAACATTCAAAAAAATTTAGGTTGACTAATTTTTTCTATTTATTATATTGTTAAAGTTTGCATATAAAGTTTGGCGCCCTTGGGCGGGGTCCAGCCTCGCCCCCCCCCCCCCCTCCTAAGGCCGGCACTGAAACACATCAATTGCACATTAAAAGGAATGTCACATACAAGGTGGTCAGATCGTATTGAAAGTGTCAAACCTTTTGCAGCACAACTTTTTGGGATTAAATTGTCATTGGAAGAGCTTTTAGAATTAAATTTGACTTCTAAAACAAGAACTGAAGTAGAAGGTGCCTTATATTATATTAATTCATTTTCCTGCATAATAATGTCATCAATATGGTACAAAATTCTTGTTTCGATTGATTTTTGCATCAAAGTTTTTCAAGCAAGAAATGCAACTTTAGATGTGGAAGTAGACAACTTAAACCACTTACTGAGACAACTTCTTGAGCTTCGGAATAAATGGAAAGATATCTGGTCAAAATCAAAGAATGTTGCAATGAATTTGGATATAGAAGTCAAACTATCAAGAGGACGTGGTGGTGCAAATAGCAAAAGAACCAGAGTTATTGGCGAGCCAGAGGATCAAGGGTTTACAGATTTAAATGAAGATGAGACCAATGAGGAATCATGCTTAGAAGATTTGTTTTCTATGTGGTATTAGATGGTGTTATTGGTGGCCTTACTGTAAGATTCAAAGCAGCACAGAGCATTTCAGATAAGTTTAGGTTAATGTGGAATTATCTAAATATTGATTTGGATACATTGAAAATGAAAGCAAAATTAAGTAAAGAGTATTCAGCAGATGTTAGCGAAGATGTTGTAATGGAAATAAAACAGTTAAATCTATATATTATGCAAATTTTGGATCGAATCAATTAAGCCCCTTTGAACTCCTAAATTTGATTAGTCGAACTAATTTACATGGCCTATTTCCAAATATTTGTGTATGCTTGAGAATATTCTTAACAATTCCTGCTTAACAGTTGCATCCGCCGAACGCTCATTCACCAAACCAAAACTGATTAAAAACTTTTTAATAACTACAATGCTACCAGAACGGTTAGCGGATTTGGCAATGTTGAGTCTCGAATCTTCAATATCTAGGTCAATTGATTTTGACAAAGTTATTCGAAATTTCGCTTCAAAAAAAGCAAGAAAAGCACCTTTGTTTTGTAAAATGAACTATTCTTGGAATGAACTATTTGTTAAAATTCTGTTTTTATTAGTACTTGTATATTTGTTGAGATTAATTATTGTACTATTGAACATAGTTGAAACGTAACGAATAGTATGAATTTTTATTTCAGAAATATCCTTTAATCCAATAATGAAAGAAAAACTAATTACATAAAAAGACAGAACAATAATTCAAAACGGTTAATAATTATTCTTTAAATTAATATTCTTTAGTAAATGAAATAATTGTACCTAGAAATAAAACTGTAATGCAAGATTGCATCCTCATTGTAAACAATTGCCGATTTCAAAAACCAATGTGGAATTAAACCACAATTAATTTAGCAAAAGCATACAGTAATAGTTTAAATATTAGAATTATGGGTAAAGGGCCCAAAAATATCTCTTGCACGGTCTAAAATTATGGCTCTCGGCGGGCCTGTATACATACATATATATATATATATATATATATATATATATATATATATATATATATATATATATATATACACAATATGCACGCATACATATATAAACATATATTTATTTATATATTTATATATATATATATATATATATATATAATTATATATATATATATATATATATAATTATATATATATATATATATATATATAATTATGTTTATATATATATATATATAATTATATATATATATATAGTTATATATATACATATATATATATATACATATATATATATATATATATATATATATATATATATATATATATATTTATATATATAAATAAATATATATATATATAAATATATATAAATAAATATATATCTGCACACACACACACATCTAGTGTATAAATACATAAATAAACTTACCAAAAAAAATGTTCTTTGTCAAAGCTTTTCATAATACAACCCATAGGTCTTGACAGCTTTTGGAATAAAAGTATTTCGATAGTTTAAGTATTATTTATGTAGCTATTATAAAAACAATAATATAATAATTAAAAATTAAATTTTAGAAACTAAATAGACAAAACACCAACACTTAACACCTCTAAACCTTAAAGAATTATAGGTAAACGCAAAGTTTGTTTTGATTGTTACAAACACTGTCTCGCTTTGAAGAATCCTTTTTTCTGTTGCAGATATTTATGAAGAGGTCTATTTTTTACTTATTTATACAAATGTTTATATATATATTTTTACAAAAAACATTAAAAATGCTACTTTAATAATTGCAGAAGCATAAAAATAACAAAAATGTTTTACTTATGAACTTATGTAAATTCTTATCGATGTAACTATTTAATCTTAATTATTTGGGAGCATATAAAGCTCAAAATCGTACTTTAAATATAAATACCATAAAATAAAAAGTGAACTTGAGTGATATTTGTTTGTAAACAAAATGAAAGGCTGTCCAATTTTTTTTATGTTAATTTAATCTCAAAGATTTTTCTCAGATGCCACTACTACTGGTTCATTAAATATTGAACTGTTCCATCAATAGCAAAACCATTTGGATCATACCTTTGCATATAATAAAAAAATTGTGCAACGTTTTTATTTAAACAATACTCAAACTTTAGAGCGGTTTTTGATGGTATTAGAACAATTGCTTTTCCAGTAAATTCATGTATTGTTTTGTTACTGTCATCGCTTTTTCTTTTTTTATAAACTCGCTTAGTAAATAGTTAATCCCTTGCAATCTCCATAGATCAAAAACTTTTTCTATAGTAACCTTTTAATCAATTATAATAACCAACTTTTTTTATAGAAGCTTTTCTCCTCCATGTCACTATCTCCTTTCCTCCGCATGATGAACACAATGCAGCATTAGACAAATGCAGCAATAATTTATATAACCACAATGGCAGCAATAGTTTATATAACCACAAATGCAGCAATAATTTATATAACTAACTTTATTAATATATTTGATTATCTATTTGAGTTTAAAAATCACAGCATAGTATAAATCACATTAATAAAAGATGTATGTGTGTGACTAATACTATATTACTATTATTCTTTTTATGATTATTGTAATTATTTTTATTTTTGTCATTTTATTTTTATTATTATCATTATACTCTTATCATTGTATTGTTATTATTATTACTACTACCACTCTTATTATTATCATTATTAGTATTTTACTCCTTTAACTTTTGATGTTTGCTTTGTTACAGCTGTTAACGATTATTACTATTAGCATTAACAATATATTTAGTAGCTTTTATTTACAAGGTTTTTACTTAAGATTAGTACATGTACTATTTGTAAACTTCCGTGAATGTAACAACTATTTCAGAATATATGAATTGAATTGAATAGATCTATAGATCTGCCATGGAATATACAAAGAAACAATTGGCATTAAACCCGTGGCTTGCCCTTTTGCCAGTCTTCTATGGAGAGCTTTACCTATCTCCTTTAAATAGCCATCTATCAATGGACCAGCTAAACATGGTTGATTTCCAATATTTTTTATTTTTATATAATTAGTGCCATCGTTATTAAATAGGGAGAACATGCATGGGATATATGTAAGTCGATAGTTTATGGATTTAAATGTGCAAAATTTATATATATATATATATATATATATATATATATATATATATATATATATATATATGTATATATATATATATGTATGTATATATATATATATATATATATATATATATATATATATATATATATAAATATATATATATAGATCTGATTTTTTGTCAGAAAGTTTGTTACCTATTTTTTTGACAAAAAGTAAAAATTAAAATGCAAGGATGGAATTTTTTTTATTAATTGATAGACTGCCTGCCCCAACCAAACCCTCAGTCGATGTAGCAGCACTCCCTTGCGAGTCAGGCTATGAGATAGTCGATGTAGTAACACTCCGCGCATGATTTTCAGTAAAAAAAAATGAAAATAAAAACGCTTTATTAAAAAAAACAAATCATTGTTTATATTGTTAAAGACATTCAGAATGTTTTAAAAACATTCAGAATGTTCAAAAAACATTCTGGTCAATTAAATTTGCGTTTTTGTGGCTTTTTTAAAAAACGATTAATTTGTAATTAAATTAATGATTTCGACTTTCGTCCAACACGCAAATGTTGGACGAAAGTCAAAAGTAATTAAAAGTGACGTATATGTTGGCGTAAGAATCACTTTTTTCCTTCCGTGCTTCCCTACGCAACAAACTATATATAATATATATATATATATATATATATATATATATATATATATATATATATATATATATATATATATATAGATTTGTGTGTTTAATTTAATAGTACTTATAAAGTTAATTATTTTATATTACGGGCAGTTGTAGTCATGTAGTTGGTATGCTATTTCGTATAAAGGCTACAATATTATCAAGTTTTACACAGCGAACATGCACTGAACAACTTGCAAAGTGGAACAGTGGTTCCTTCTGAAATGAAAAAAATAGAACCAGGAAAACTTACTAATTTTGTTGTTAGAACAGACCATTACAGAAAAAAGGTTTTAAAAAAAATATCACTCTATTCAAATTTTGTGCCCAAAAGCGCCTTGAGTATGTTCCATTTTGTGAAGAAAATAAAGTCTACCTGAATGTCAAAGAGAAAACAAGAAAAACTCTTTTCAATGAAATAAAGGATCTTATACCTCAAAGTTGTTTTGCAGAAGAAATGATCGGAAAATAACTTTCTTCTGGAATAAATGAAAATAGTCAAGTTATTGATTCGATTAAAAAATTGTGATGTTATAAAATTTAAATAGTCAACCATTTTCAGCTAAAGAAAACATTACTTGATTTGTCGAAAAATCAGTAAATTACTTTTATTTAAGTGATGAACAAATTGATAATGTTTACAAGAAATTATATTGCAATCTAAGTCTAAAGATTGGATACTTCATCGAAAGTGCAGGATGACATCTTCAAACTTTAAGAAATTTTACACACGTACAAAATCATATTTAAACAATCTGACAATTTGTACTGCTTCCATATCAAATATCATATTAGGTGAGTCAGAAAATATGCAATTATTTTCAATGAAGTATAGCATTGCTCAAGAAGTTCATGCTAAAATTAAATATAAACAGTTAGTAAAAAAAGCTCATGAAAATTCTAATTTTGCTGATCCTGGAATGACTATTTTTAATACTCATCCATTTATTAGTGTTTCACCAGATATGGAAGTATTTTGTACATGTCACAATGCAGGATTAGTTGAGATAAAATGCCCATCAAGTTTAATTTTTGATATTTCATCCATCGAAACTTATTCTACCCATTTAAAGGAAATTGATGGCATAGTAAAACTTAAAGTTAATAGTAGCTACTATTTTCAGATACAGGAACGATTGAGTGTCACGAAAAAACTATATTATGACTGTTTTATTTTTTTTGAGTGTGGTTTTCATCTGGAACGAATAAAATTTAATGAGGTTTAATGTGTTGTATCACTTCAATTTGTTTTGGCAAAAAGTTATATCACCCATCCTCTTTGATAATATTAATGAGGATGAGCCTTATTTAGTTATAATTAAGAAGCCTTTTAGTGGATTTATATTTGAAAGTGTTTTGGACGACAATTGCAAGGATCATTATTTAATTGATTTTAACTTTGATATTCCTCTAGAGAATAACATTTAATTTTGCAAACCTTCTAAATATATATTTTTTAATGTTTGTTTTATTTTTTTTAAACAACTACATCATTGAATAATTTTCGGCTCAAAACTTCTTATTGTATAGAAAAATCATGGAAAAGTTTCACTTGTAAAAAAATCCTATATTTCTTGCTAGGTTCATATGATATATAAAAAATAGCCATCTCCTTTTACAAACAGGTTTGGGTTATTACAAAGAAACAGATTTGTCATAATAGGTTTAACAAACCATTAGTATTCATTCTAGTACTAAAAGTTTATTTAATTAACTTATTACTTTAACTACCGGAAATCTAGTACTAAAAGTTTCTTTGAGTTTTTTTTAAGTTTCTTATTGTCAAAGGTGAAGCCGCACAGAAAAGCAAACTTAAATCAGTTAAATCGCATTTATTTATTGATTATTCTATAAAAATAAGTTTCTTATCAAAAAGTAACGTAGTACTAGTAGTTTCTTAGAATTTTTTTCTTTGGGGGAGGGGGTCTAGGTTTCAGTTTATGAAACTATAACTACTTGAAAAAGAAAACGTCTAGTATTGAGATCTTGCCCTCTTGATTACTTTCCATTTATATTGAAAGAATCTGACTTTGAAGTAATCTAAATAGATTACTTTTTTCATTTGCTCAATTTTTGAAATAAAATACTGACATGATTTGAAAGAAAAAAAAGGACAAAAACCACACCTGTCCAAAATTGGTAGAAACTACTTTGAAGCCCTCCAGAAAAACCCTTTGGAGGGATGATTTTGGTATTATTCCTGATCACAAAAATGTAAAATTTAAAATCATCTGTAACCGTCCGTGAAAGAAAATTTGATTTGAAAAATTTCTCTGTTTTAAGATAATTTAAAACAATGGTTTAATATCTCATTTGCATTTTTACAGCATTTTAGGGTAAAATAGCAATCAAATACTTAAATAAATACTCAAATAACAATTTTTTTTGCAATAATTTTAGCTTTCCTGGAATTTAAAATATTTAAAAGTCAACAAAATTTTTTTCGGGAAATATCAAATTCTCTGATACTTTACCTTTAAAATTAGACCTTTATTGAGCAAAATTTTGCTAAAAGTCTGAGAAAAATGCCAAACTCAAAGAAAACTCATGAAGACTGTAGAAAAACAGTTTGTATCTTTTGCTTGAGAAAATGTACAAGAGAGTTGAACAATCAATTGATCAATACAGTTGAAACTGTGCTCCAAATAAAACTTGACATATCAGACTCAAGAGTTCCAAAAGGGATTTGTGACACATGCAGGATTGCTCTTGGAAAGAAGAAAAATGGTGAGAATGTTTCACTTCCTCTTATGTTTCAATTTGAAACTATAAAAGTCAGACCTTCAACTCGGAAACAGGACTGTGACTGCCTGATTTGTCAAATAGGACATATAAAGTCTTATGAAAAACACCCACTGGAGACTTCCTCTGAACATTCACAGTCTTCTTCAAACCAAACAAGATGTTCAGAGTGCTTGTCAATTCTTGGAAAAGGAATATCACATAACTGCTCTGACTTCTCATTTCGTGGAAACATGAGAAAACTAGCAATGAGGGATTCTTTTGTCAGTGAGCAAATTGCAGCTTCAGTTGTTACTGTCAAAGAAGCATCTCCACATGGAACTGTCAAACTTGCACAAAGCAGAGGTGGCCGCCCTTTGTGTCTCACAAAAGGTACATAAATTTATGCTAAAATTACTATTGTGTTATGTACAAGCTTTAAGACTAAGCATTCTTATCTTTAGTTTACTATTTTAAGAAATCACAGACACGTTATCAAAAAGCCCCTTGTAAAAAGAGATATGTTTGTTAGTTATCTCTTATAATAAAATAAAAGATTAGTTAGTGTTTAATGTACCCTTAAATTTGAGATAGGGCAATGTTTAACTAACTACAAAATTTATTTTGTTGCATGACAAAGTACACCAAACTTAACTTACAGCTGAATTTAGTTGAATCAAACATATCAAATAATTATCCAGGTTTAGTGTAGTGTCAAATCAGTAATTGCATATTTTCTTACACATTTAGACTATCACCTAGCCAAAGATCAAAATTTGTTAATTAGATAGTCAAATGCTTTTTACTACTTATGTTTGTTTATCCATCATAATATCATTATACTTTAAGTGTCTATTTTACTTGTAGCAAACAAATACAACTATATATAAATGTTTTCAACTTTATTTTAGGACCATCAAGTGCCAAAAAACTTTTTGGAGACACCCCACTACTGACAGCAGAAGATCTGGTGAATGTCTAAGTCAACACTGGTTTGTCCAATTCGTCAATCAATAAATTGGTGTCTACCATAAACCAAGTCACCAAAAGTCACGTTGTGGAACACAACTTTAAAACAAAGTTTATTGAGATTGGAAAGAAGCTGTCTGCTCATTTCACTCAAACTGACATTTAAGTCTGCAATGACAAATCACAGAGAAGGAAGCAATTGGTTATACACTGCAAAAACCTAGGAGAACTTCTGAAAGATGTCCTGCTTCAAAGACAAGTCTATATACAGCACATTGTGAAGCTTGGTCTAGATGGTGGTGGTGGCATCTTTAAGGTCAGTCTGGGCATTCAAGATATGGAGCAAGTGTTAGAGTCTAGGTCTCCACCTTGCAAGAAAACCTTGACATCACAAGTAGCTAAAGAAAGTGGAGTGAAGCGTCAACTTCTTGTTGCTGTAGCAGAAGTTTCAGAAAACTTCAACAATATAAGAAAAATTTTGAATCATGCAAAATTTTTCTTACATTGTTTACCCATGTACTTGGTGTGAAGTTGACTGGAAGGATTTGTCTGCATGTGGAAGTCCTCGAACATTTAGTTCATTGAGAAAATGCTTCAAAGCATTCCAGGACAATGGTCAGGACTACAAAAGAGCCAAAGATTTTAAGAATGTTGTCCATAAGCCTCTTTTAAGCTTGCCTGATAATGTCCTAGTCTTGGACTTCATTCCACCAATGGAACTCCATCTCTTACTTGGAGTAGTCAACCATCTGTTCAGAGCATTAAAGGAAGAGTGGTTGAAAGCTGATGAATGGCCCAAGGCTCTTCACATCAAGCCTCAGCCTTTCCATGGTGGTCAGTTTGCAGGAAATGAGTGTAGAAAACTCCTCAAAAATGTAGATATCATTCAAAGGCTTGCAGAAGAAGACTGTGCGTTCAACATTTTTGGCATTGTTGATGCACTGAGAAAATTTAATGCAGTGGTGTCTGCCTGCTTTGGAATGAACCTGAAACCTGACTATTATGAAAAACTATCATCATTCCAAGCCTCCTATCTAGCTCTTGACAGAGTAAGTGTTACTCCAAAAGTCCATGCAGTGTTTTACCACATCAAACACTTCATAGAAAAGAATCAAGACTCCCTTGGAAAATATAGTGAGCAGGCTACTGAAGCTCTTCACCACAGCTTCAAGTCTAATTGGAGCAGATACAAGAGGCCAGTAGACCATCCAGAATAAGAAAAGAAGCTGCAAACTTGTCTCGTAGACTACAACAGCAAGAATATCTAAATTGGGAGTAAAAACTATTTTTATTCTGCCAGTAAACTAAGATTTTTTTTTTTTTAGGAATGAGTAATTTAAAACTTTCTTCCTTCTTAGAACACACAGAATACTTCTTTTTATTCCTATCAATATTATGGACATGATTGTGGTTTCATGTGTGGTTAGGAATGCTTTGCAATGTAGAATTTAAAAACTAATATTTACTAAAGAATACATCACTTTATGAAAATGTCACAAAGTTTTTTAGCACTTTACCTCATGTTTTAATCGAGTTATGTACACATATGATATAATTTATGTTTAAATATAAACTTTCAAATTTGAATGCTCTAGAAAATCAAAATAAACAGAATGCTCTTATTTTGTCTCTATTGTGTAGGATGTAATTTTCAAATCAAATTTTTTTCCAAGGACGGTTACAGATGATTTCAAATTTTACATTTTTGTGATCAGGAATATTACAAAAATCATCTCTCAAAAGGGTTTTTCTGGAGGGCTTCAAAGTAGTTTCTACCAATTTTGGACAGTTGTGAAATATTGTTTTGATTTTCATGTATTGTTTTATTTTAGGGTCCCAAAGAATTCCTAGAAACAGGGTCTTCCGCGGTGCTCTTTGATACAGTTTTATCAGAGTGCACCGCCAAAGATTATTTAACAGTAGGGATTATCTTTTTCCGTATATTCCCTGAGTTCCGGATATTTTTCTGAACTTTTAGTTTTTCCGGATATCCAAAAAGTTTTTCATACATACATGTTTAAGTATTTGTATGTTCATATTGCATATACATACATGTTTAAGTATTTGTATGTTCATATTGCATATTGAACAGCTGCTACCGCTGCTGTTCAATATGCAATATGAACATACAAATACAAAAAACACGATTGATTCCAGTTTTCCATTAAAAAAATAAATATCTAGAGGCTAATTTAGATCGAGTCTCTTGTGACAAATACAAAAAGGGGACATTTAATAATATTAATAATAATGTTAAACAATAGGGCGATAATAAGTTTTCGCTCTATCGTTTATTATTTTCTCTAATTTTCAACAAAGAATTTAACCAACCAAGTAATAAAAAAATTCAAAAACTAATGTTAAATTAATAATGAAAAGAGTTGATAATGAAAGTATTTAGAGGAAAGTTGGGTAGCAACGGAAATTTAAGAAAAAAATAAAGACTTTACACTTGTACTAACAGAAAATAAATTTTCATGAGACTTTTTTGAAAGTCACAAACATAAATGTAGGAATAGGAAAAATATAATGTAGGAATATAATGTAGAAATATAATGTAGGAATAGGAAAAAATTTGAATTTTCCATTACTTAACCATAATTTCAACTTTCCATAACTTAACCATAATTTCCATAACTTAACCATAATTTCAACATAATTTAACCGTTAGGCAAAGTCATAACATATATTTATTTAGTTACAGAGTGAGCCATCACAGTGGCGTATTTTTCTATGTTTCAGACATGAAACTTTTATGTTTGAAACATAGAAAAAAACACAAGAATGATCTTGTGTTTTTTACTATGTTTCAAACATAAAAGTTTCATGTCTGAAACATAGATAAAAGTTTCATGTCTGATTTAGCCATTGCACAGTGATCAGGAATAACTTAAATTTAGGCCAAAATTAATTTTGTCAAAAATATTAATTCAAAATTGCTGAAAATTTACTCTAAGATGTAAAAAAAGTAGACAAGGAAAGAAGACTTAAAATATTTTAAAAAGGGTTAAGTATGGTCAGGGGTAGCAAATTTTACTGGACCCCCCTCCCCACCACCTTGCCCTTGAGCAATTTTTACTAATTAATTTTTAAACTAATTATTATTTTGAAAACCAAATCAAAAATTATGAAAATAATTAATCAACATGATCTATACGTTATATATTTCATCTAAATTAAAAAATAAGCTTCAAAATAAATCAGCATTGTCTTATTCATTATGTTCATATACATCTTTGTAATCTATTTCCTCAGTAACTAATTCATAATTTTCTTCATCTTCGTCTTCATTGTCATACTCATTGTACTCATTATCAGTTTCATTATCACTTTGGATTTCATCAATGGTATTTTTATTTGATTTTTTTATCAAGTTCTAGAGCGCTCTTTGATAATTGAATTGTTTTAACTTTACTTCTATCTTGAGAAATTATTTCAGTTGATATTTTTAGATCACTTTTAATAAGAAGATAGTGAAGTTGGTCCTCAATTGTATGGAGT
This sequence comes from Hydra vulgaris, assembly GCF_038396675.1. Lineage (NCBI taxonomy): Eukaryota > Metazoa > Cnidaria > Hydrozoa > Anthoathecata > Hydridae > Hydra > Hydra vulgaris. Next base: position 54,710,090 of record NC_088925.1, read on the forward strand.
CTTGTGTCTTTTCTTGATTGGTGAAGTCTGAGTTGTTTATTATCTTTATTTCTAGATTCTTGAGCTTCTTCTGAATATAATCCAATTGGCAACAAGAACTTTGAAATTATTTCAAAACTGTGAAGCAATAACTTATGCATAGATACAGGCATATAAAACCAATTATATTTTTCACAATAAAGCTTTGTTGTTTTAGTGTAATATTCACTGACTTTTATTGTATCTATCTCATAACTTGAATTTATTATGTTTAAAGTGTTTGCTAAACGTTCTATTGATTCTTTATCTATGCCTGTAATAGAAGAAAATAAATCAATTTGTTTAAATGCTCGTCGGGCAGTATTACCATCATTTGAAGTTCCAGAACCACCTTGTCTAGGAAAATCTACTCTTAACCCTAGCTCTTCCATGAATTTATTTTGTATGATTCGTTTTTTTTTTCCACAAACTTTTTTGTTGTCATTACCACGAATTTGCCATTTTATTATTTCAAGTCTTTAAGAAATGTGTAACAAACATTTAAAACACCTTATCCGAACATGCAATGGAGAAAGACCTAATTCAATGTTATCTATATTAGAAGTTGGAGTTGGTATTGAGCCACATGCAATAGAATTCATTTGTTTAGGAGAAGCTGAACATATATTACAAACTTGTTGTGAAGAAATTGAGCATATTGCATTGCCTTAGTTACAATTACTTCTATACCATTTATCAACTCAAACTCTGAATCCTCTAGTAAATTTATTTGATTTTAAATATATTCTTTTTCAAATTTCAAAAAGCTTCTGTTTCCTTAAGATATTGAACTCGTATTGGTCGACAAAATCTACTTGACGATGGTTTAGTGTTTGTCCAAACAGAAATGTATCCAAATGAAAGATTTAAAGGAACAAAAGTGGTACTAAATAAATCAGAGTCTTTCAAACTATCATTGTCAATTTTTTTCTTATATTCACTTTGACCAGATGCACCATCAAACCCCCATTTACAACTTAATATTCCTTTTGTTTTATCGTTATTCACTAGTTGCATAATTTGATTTATGATTGAATCAATTTGAAAAAAAAAAATTATTGTGATCAAGATCACTTTGAAGTTTAATTTCAGCACTTTGCTCCCTAAATATAATGCCATCAGGATAGCATTCTTTTCTTGCTAATAAAATATCACTATATAAAGGATATATATTTGCATTTCTTTCCTTAGCTGTAATCCTTATTTTCTGATAAGCTCTTTGTGACAAACCAGCTGAGACCATCAAAGCCAAACCTTCTTTTGGAGATAATTTTATAATAGGCTATTCATTTTTAATCATATTAGCTACTTTATTGGGTTGACTGGGAAAAGAAACCAATTGGTTTAAAGTAAAACACAGACTATAGCATTGACTTCTCCTTGAACTTACTATAGCAGATAAGATCAACTTGTCACAAGTATGGTTTGTTCCCATTTTTTCACTCTTTCTTCTTTTTGTTCTATTGATTGTTCCCATTCAAGGCATTTTCTTCCGAGTGTTTTCTTTTCATTTTGATACGTTATGTTATTAAAAGTTGACGCAATGAAATATTAGTCTAATTTTTCTAGAATAACTAGATCTGATTGAAGCCAACTTGCTTCTTTAATTTCAAAACGTTGTCGATTATGATTATAAAGTTTCTTTTTTAAGATTTGAATAAAATTTCTATATTGTTAAACTTCTATATTGTTTAGAAGAACGCAAGTCTGTCTGATTAACTTCCAAAATGTAATCAAAAAGTAAATTTTGAAGCAATTCATTTTTATCGACTAAAACTCTGTCTTTAATAACTAAATAAAGCTGATTTTTAATAAACTTTATATTCATTTTAAACTAAAAAGAGAGATAAATTATTTTAACTGTTGTATGCATATATATATATATATATATATATATATATATATATATATATATATATATATATATATATATATATATATATATATATATATATATATATATATATATATATATATTTATATATATATATATATATATGTAAATTATGTTAGTGTATTTTACAAATAGAGTGCTCAATGTTCTTAAAGAACAGAGCAATAATTAATTAGTAAAAAACACTTATCTAACTTTTATCTTCGACTTGAAGTTTCACCATTGCTGGATCATCAGGAAGAGTTACTAAATCTCAAAAAAAATTTAATTTATAGAAAAAAATATTTTACAGGAAGTTATAAATTATTATAAAACTATTATAAAATTATTATAAAAATTATTATAAAAATTTTTTATAATAATTTATAACTTCCTGTAAAATATTTTTTTCTATAAATTGAATTTTTTTTTAGATTTAGTAACTCTTGCTGATGTTCCAGCAATGGTAAAACTTCAAGTCGAAGATAAAAGTTAAGTAAGTGTTTTTTACTAATTATATATATATATATATATATATATATATATATATATATATATATATATATATATTAGGGTGTCCCAGAAATGCACGGTAATTTTTTTTTTTTTTGAGTAGTTGATGTCTCACCCTCTGAAAAGTGTCTCTTGGGTACAATAATTAAATTGGTGAAGTTACAGCTCATTTGAACAAGTTTGAGAGGTCCCCCTTTTACTATCGAGTTAATTCAAAATCCATATCAATAATCTTAAACAATATGCACAAAATGAGTGAAATAAAGCTAGAAATGCAAACTAGTTTAATTATCTCACTGCTGACATTAATTAGAGTTTAAAATATTATCAACAATTACCTATAGAATGATAATCTTTATTAGAGAATGCATAAAATGTATATTTTTGACCAGTCAACTCGCTATTTTAAACAAAAGTTTAGAAACAAATTTTACTTTTACTTATTATTATTTTCTGCTGTGCTATTGTCACATGACCAAATGGCTATTTTGTTCACTTTTATTTTTAGTAAACACAATTTGCTCATGTTTTATTGTATATAAATTTGTGCAAAAAACAAGAAATACAGCAGCAATTCGTGGGTTTGATAATTATTGTCCTAATAATATAACAATTATGTAATCATTTTTTAATTGTATTCTCCAAATATTTCTAAAATATATTAAAATATTGAAATACAATATTAAACTACTTATACTTAATAACACTTATACTGTCATTGGCACTTGTATTATTTTTTTAGGGTATGGCTAAATCTACAGCAACCAGAAGCAATAACATATGGCCTATCGGCTTTCCAAAAGAAACCATTTCAGGTGCTCGCCTCCCTTCAGGCCAAGATCTCATTCAAAATTTTGTATTCTATCACCGTCTACAGAAGCTAAACAATAATAAAGCCGCACAACAAGTGCACGAGCAACTGCTCCCATTTTGGTTAAAATCAAGACTGCCTGTACGACAAAAACATCACATAATCACAGAAATTTAAAGATCTGTATGCTGACCAAGTTCGTTTGATGAAGCATCGTAAGAGAAATAACTCCACTGATCAATTGAACCAAAAAGAATACACAAATAAGTTGAGTCAACTTTTCGACATCAGCCATGCCAACGCTGAACAGTTGATAAAAACTAATGAAGACAGACAGTTTTTGAAATTACAACAACAATCAAGAACGGGATCGATTGGGTCTGTGGACAAAAAACTTATGGTTAAAGAGAAACGAGTTGCTAAACGTCAAAAACAATTTATCAGGGATGTCGATAATGCAGCAAAAGATGCTGTATCAAAAATTGTTTACCGTGGACGGAGTGGGTTATCATCAACAGCAGAGTCAGCTGCAGACCAACAACTGGACAGTGCAACACATTAACAACATCATCCTTTTGCCATGATTCTAATTTAAAATGATAAATCTGATGACGAATTTCTTGTACAATCACCATGCTCAAGTAAAACAAATTCTACAACACAACGCAGAAATGGCAGAGACATTATTCTTCCAAAGTTGCAGCTGTGCTGGATAGGACAAATACCAGCATTAGAAAGTCAACTATGATTCTTGCATCGGCATTCAACGAAGCTGGTGTTCCGATATCAGAGACAATATTTTCAAAGAGTACAATGCATAGACATCGTCAGCGCCGTCGTCAACAAGCTGCAACTCTTATAAAAGAAAATTATGTTCCCTCAAAATCCATTGTTCATTGGAATGGGAAACTTTTGACCGATGTTACTGGTGTGGTCAACTTAGATCGGTTACCTGTCCTGCTCTCATCACTTGTTAATGGCACTACAAAAGTTCTTAGAGTGCCAAAGTTAGCATCTGGATCAGGACGAGCAGCTGCTGATGCAGTTCATGAACATATAAAATCTTGGAAGTGTGAATCAATGATTATTGGCATGTGCTTTGACACAACAACTTCCAATACTTGAAAACTCAATGGAGCTTGCACTCTTCTAGAAAAAGCCATGGAACGTAATTTATTATGGATGGCTTGCCGTCATCATATGTTTGAAGTGCTGCTTGCCGATGTATTCAATGTTTGTCATGGACCATCCACTGGACCAGAAATTTTACTTTTCAAAAGGTTTCGTAAAAAATGGACAGAAATGAATCACACCAGAAGCCAGATCAACCCCTTTAATAATTATTCAGATGCAATTAAAGCATTCATCAAATGTCAACTTGAGGTCAGACATTCACGAGATGAATATTTAGAGTTTCTACTTCTTGCTGCACAAATGGTTGGGCTGCAGCTTGATGTAGCCATTCGCAAACCTGGTGCACTGCACAGGGCACGATGGATGGCAAAAGCCATCTACGCATTAAAAATTGAACTATTATTCACCGTAAATAAAACCATTTTTAACTTAACAGCTCGAGAATTACAAGGTATTCAACGTTTGAATCGGTTTATCATTCGTGTTTATCTTCAGTCATGGTTTTCATGCAGGCTCAGTGCTGATGCACCTGTGAATGGTAGATCGAGGCCCACATCTGATGAAAGCAGATCGAGGCCCACATCTGATGAAAATACTTACCACAAATTTTTTGAAACATCTAATATTGATGCCAGTTTTCTTGATGTACCTGGTCAGATACTCCTTCTTTCCAAGTTGCAGCAGTGTTTGTGAGGAATCTGGTTTGCATCAATGACTCTGCAGATTGGGGAACATTTACAACATTTCAATGAAACCATCACCAAAGACAAAGAGCAGAAAAAATTTTTGATTCAAGTAGTTGAACAGCATAGGAAAAACTTTGCAAAATATAATCGTGAACTGCTAGCTAAAATTTGAATTATTTGCATAATCTACATAAATGCTTATTAATTAATATTCAAACGAATTGAAATTCAATAAAATCTTGTTTTTCAATCATTTTTGACCTAATTTTTGAAATTAAAAAAAAAAAGGTATTGCAGAAACAAATCATAAAACATTTACAATCATATCATATAACACTGTATCAAAAGTTGGTAGCGAACGATCAAACACCAAAATCGTTAACTTACGACCCCTTGGGGGACCTCTAAACATTGTCCAAATGGGCTAAAATTTGGCAGGTAAACTACTGTTACCATACAGACATATTTATTTGGGAGAGACATCAATATTTTGAAACTTCATATTTTTGGGACACCCTTATATATATATATATATATATATATATATATATATATATATATATATATATATATTCTACAACAGAGATAACTACATAAGCTATGTACTAGAATAAAATAAAATTAAAAATACTCAGACGTGTCAGGAAAAACTCGCAAAACATGAAAGTTGCTAATTTTTTCTATAAAATGAACTTTTTAAAACTACACTATTTCCGAATGGGGCAAGTTGGGGCAGCTAACTTATACAAACTCTCTTTAAAAAAAGAATCGGCTTCGTGAAGGAAGTTTAAGGTAAAAAGTCCTAGCACCATAAAAAACAGTTTAAAATCGTTAAAAAGCATTTTTTAAATGCACTTTTTACAACTTGTATAAATACATATTTAAATTTTCTTTTATAAATTAAAATAGAATTACCCATTATCTTTGCATGTTACAAAAACTAAAATAAAAAACTTTGTATATAGGGATAAAATTAAGTTTTAATAATGATAAAAAAGCTGTTTTCGATCAATTTCAAACGTATATTAACGTTTAAATATATTATTTCAGTATTTCTTTTTTATACCATTAGAATCATAAGAAACAGTAGAAAATAGTTAGCTAATTGAAATTACGTTATTAGTTAGCTTATTGAAATTACGCTACGCTAAAAAACTATATTTTGGCCAAATTTTCAGTGTTTCTGAACAAATTGCTCTTATCCATTATTGAAAAATTTCAGAACAAGTTGAAAATGCAACATTAAACCTAACAGCCAAATCTTGATACAAACTTCCTAATCTCAACTTCATTAAAACAAGCAAGAATTCATCTTTAGAACATAGTTTTCTTGGTCTTCCTATTTGTTTATGGTGTTTTGGTAAGGTTCTTTTTGCATTAGATACAAAAGGAGACTTAAACCTTCTTTTTACAAATGGTAGCAAGAAGTCATGAAGCTTGTAGAATAGTTTTATGGTAGATATATTAGTATAGAAATTGCATAACTTATCATTTCTAATTATTATTTCATAAGTATATTTTTTCATTATTGTCTTGATAATTTGATTAGAAGGAGTTTTATGAGGTTTAACTTGGTACTGTATAGTATCATTCTTTTTTTCAACTTCGAGAATTCGTGAGCCTTTAAATTAAATATGAGTACTGAAAGTTTTCTTATTATTGCTAATAATTCAATTGAAAAAATAAACATGTAAAGAAACTTATTTTCCTTTTTAATTAGTTGATTATCATTAAAGCAATATATGTTTGTTTTGTCTGAACTACTTACTGATGGCAACGATGAAAAAGTAGGAATAGGATTATTCACATAGGTTTCCAAGTGCAGTAGATATAAAAGTAGACAGTGGAGTCATACCCTCAGTAAAACTATTTTCTGGTTTTTTAGTTCTGATAATAGGTTTATTTAAGAGATTATACGGATTCCCCTGGTTATAACAAATCTTTAAACTGAATTGATCTATTCTCGAAGAGCCGGACGATGTCATATTCTTTGCTATATTAGTTTTTCGTATCTTAGATGGAGGAGATAGAATCCATGCCCTGCGTTTTGTATTATAGTCCATTTTTAGCGTAGGATAGGGATTACAATCAGTAGGCATACCATCTGCAAAGTGAATTGAACAAATACGAGAATCTTTAGAAGGACTGAAAAGTTTATTACTATCTTTGTCTATTCTATTTAATAACTTATTCCAAGAATCTCTTTTTCCATAATTTTTCTTTGAGGTTGGAAACGGATAAAGTCTAAACAATCAATTATTTCAATTTTAAAATTATCTATTTTAAATTATATATCAAAAACTTAATAAATTTTATTGCACTTTATATTAATTTGTATATTTTACATTATAAATTTAAAATAGATTTAAGTTTTATTGAAGAAAAATTAATTTAAAAGTGCAAATATCGCAATAAAAGAAATAATTAACTGCTAATGATGTTATCAAATGTACAAGTAAATATATAAATTCATAAACATAAATTACTTTATGAAATAAATAAAATTATTTGTACAGCAGTGAAATTTACAGCGAGCATTTGTTTTAGCGTAAAACGAATAACCCTAAAATTTAGGGTTATTCAAATTTAATTTAGGTTAAAGGTTTCTAGGTTTAAAATGTTTAATTAAAATTTAGGTTAAAGAGCTTATTATAAGCCCTATATCCAAATAAAAATAAGTAAGATGTTGGTAAAAGAGTCTACCTTTCATTTTATGAACTTAAGTGAAATATAAAATTATGCCTAATATAGCTGTTTTATTTTTTGTATAGGTTTTATTATTATTTTATTATTAAAAGTTGAAAAACTTGTAATATATTATTAACTAAAGTTTAGCTAATAAGTTTTCCTTTAGCCTAAAGGAAAACTGTTTTTAATGTTTACGCTTAAGTGTAAACATTAAAAACATTAGGTACTTAGCATAATGGTTTTGAACACGAACGCTCGTTAGCGTGCCTTATGCACATATGTTGATCACAATTAATGAAAAAAGCAAATGATTCTACTAAGTAATAGTCTGGACGCTACGAGTAATTATTTTTTGAAAATGAAGTGGTCACTACAAAAACTAGATAAATAGTTTAAGGTTGCTGTCTTTAATAAGGAAAAACTATACGTGCCTTTCTGAATGTGCTTTTAAGGGTCAAATATAGGTGATGATGACGTCACGCTGATATATACTTTTTTAATCGAACTAAAAAATAACCTCTTGAGAAAACCTTATAACAAATAAACAACATCTTGAGAAAATCTAACAAGCGATTCTCAAACGTGTCAACCGTGCGAATGCAAACGGTTATGAAACCAATAGATGCAGCGTGCTAAGAGCACAAAAATACTTTTGTATTAGCCTCTTCTTGACTTGTGTGCAGTGATATAACTTTCTCACTGAAAATCTTAATTTTATACCGAAGCAGAAATAACTTATACCAAGTAAATAAATAAAACAGAGTATTAATTTAATAAAGATCCTGATTGACTTCTTCGAGCACGATTGAATAATTTTATCGAGCCAGATTGGTATTGGTCTGTCTCAAAATATATTGGGTATCTCCAAAATACTAAATTTTTCAAATGTATCTCCAAAAGTTTTGAGTCTAATGTTGGCGAACTGTTGAAAAAATGCCATTCCGTTAAAAGCACATGTTTTTGATGCAGCACTTTGAGGAACATGTAAGTCAAATCCTTCAAAGCGTTCTTGATCCAACGAAGATTTTTTTACTGCTAAAAGTTACTAAAATTACTAAACTTATGCATAAAATGTTATCTAAATACTAAAAGTAGTATTTATAATTTTTGTTGAATGACTAATATGTTCTTAATACACAAATAAACTCGGCTTTCGGCATCTATTTCAAGTTAAACTGCTAATTGAATGAGGGGATTACCAATACCTATACAAACAGTAGTATGAGTAAATTAACTTACGAAGAAGGTTCATCTGATTTGTTTTGACAAGGCTACCATCAGGAAATCCCAACGCCCATTGGATAGGACTCAAAAGAATAATATAGTATTTATGTATTGTGCATTCAATAATTTTTTTTTAACTCATCATTTATTCTAAATTAATTATTAACCAAAAAATCTCTTTGCTCAAAAGGAATCCAATTTGTCATTAGTATCAAAGCTCTCTCTACACATTCGTTGTTGAAATCTTTCCTTGATGGTTTTAGATTTTTTGGTGTTTGTGTTTGGTTGTGATTCCAAGTCATTTTTTAAAGTTAAAATTAATTTTGAAGCAATATGACTAGTAAGTACCCTGCGTTAAATGGTTTTAAAACCTGATTCTCCCTTGGCATTTCTGATCGTGATTGATAGTTTGTTCAATGCATTGTTCAGATGGAACTTTGTTAAACGAATCGGCTCGTTCTTCTTCTACAGAGAAGTTTCCATACCTTTTTTCGAAAAGATAATAAATTATAAAGATTTAATTTAAAGCCATTTTTATAACTAAAATTTGTTGAAATCCAAACAAAATATTTTTGGATTACAAGCTTACATAAACTGTTGATAAATACCTGGATGAATTTTAAGAAGTTGCATCATTTTGGTCCAATAGATAGTTGTGAAGCGAGAATAGTTCGGAAAATCATATGCAAAAAACCAAAGTAGCATTTGGCGTGTTGCCTCTCACTGGTCCAGTTACCAACCTTTGTTGAACGAAGCAGTGCAAAAAAAAAAAACAAAGTTAGGATTTCGATAAAGGAAAACCATGAAGTTGTAACTGGTTCAAAAATATCAATATCTTTTAACACATTTGAGTAAGAGTTTAAAGTTTTGGAGATATCATCAAACGAAGATTTCAAATTAACATAATTCATCAGAAATAAATAATGCATAATCTTGATATCAACATTAGTTTCACAGATATATTAAGGAAAACATATTTACCTCCTTTAAACAGTTAATGAACTCAGGTGAAGAAGGGAAGTGATTCAACGAGGAAAGATTGTTTTCAACTAACCTACTTTCAAAATGTTTTATCCTCAGCTGGGTTAGTTCATCTTTGAGATATTGATAAATTCTAACGGCACAATTATATTGCTTTCCCTTCAAAATACGTTCTAATGAACTTTAACCTTGAAAATAAAAAAAATTTCTTTAGAATTTTGACCTTCTTTGGTCCAAAAAAATTTGCCGGAAAATTTGCTTCGTGATAAAATGCCAAAAAAATGTAAGCAGATAAAGGAGTCATTCACCAGCGGTATCAGCTTCTTTTATTCAGACTTGTAACCAGATATCATTAAATCTTTTGCTAATATACAAGAAAAATTAAAGATGTGTGAAAAGCGCCTATTTGGAGAACAATGAATCTTTTAAGATCAATATGAGTAGGTTAATGAGGATTTACAACACTTTCGCATATATAGCTTGATCCATTATAACGTCAGTTTCTGAGACCAAGATTTTTGGCTTTAGCTTTGGGCTGGAGCAGAACTTCAAGCACTGTGCTCAAGTTTGAAGGCGATGAGTTAGAAGCAGGCAGCTAACAGTGTAGATATCTTCTGATATCCTTTATGTGTAATTAGGTAGTTAAATCCAGTCCAACTTGGGACAAATGTTATCAAAAGAAAGAAATCAAAAGAAAAATGTTATCAAAAGAAATCCAGCTTTTTTACCATTAATATGCTGTCTTTTGATAACGCGTTTGTTTGACGTAGGTGATCTAGTTTTTCCTGATTACGCTTTACATACAGAGGAAACTCTTTCTCATTTGCTTAAAAGGATCTTTCTCTTTTTCTTAAATTATTTTGTTAACATCCAGCCCGTAGTCAAAATTTTCAATGACATTTTTTTTTTTTTTTTGAGATCCTAAAAGAAGAAATCTAAAGGCGTCAAGTCGCACGATCTTGGTGACCAATTTACTTCACTGTTTTGAGAGATTGTGCGATCAGAGAACTTCACATTCAGTAAAGCCATTGTTGCATTGGCTGTGTGACAAGTCCTGTTGTAACCACAGATCTTTACAATCCACATCATTTAATGCATAAATAGTTGGTAATCATGGCACGGTATCGCTCGTCTGTCACAGAATTCCCGGCATCATTTTTATATGGCCCAAATGATTACGTTAGCAGACATTGCACAACATACCGTGACCTTTTGTGCATGGAGTGCCATTTCAACAATTTTCTTTGGTTTTCCATCAGCCCAAATGCGACAATTTTGTTAATTAATGAATCCTTTAAGATGAAAATGGGCTTCATCGCTAAAGATGATTTTTTGAGAAAAAGCAGGATCGTGCACAAGAATTGTGCACGATCCTGCTTTTTCTTGAACCTCTCAACAACAACATTACATGGAATTTTGACAAAAGATTAGTGCATGCACGCTTACAAAATTCAATTAACTTAAGAACTCAAGCCTTATGACCATTTAAAGCGCCGTAAATTCGTCAATTGGGTACGAGAGCAAAGGGGAGTCGATGAAGAATTGAGGTGCCTGGATTCTCGGCCACATTCTTGCGTACTGCAGCAATATTCTCATCTGAACGGCGTAAGCGAGTACGAGTTGTTGTTTTCACATCTGTCACTGACCCAGTTTTTTAAATTTTGCCACAATTTTTCTAATTGCACTGATGGTTAGTCGATTATGTTGACCAAAGAAATCGCGAAGTGTTCTAATTTGCATTTGTGGTTGAACAACCATTTTTGTAATTCTCTTCAACAATTTTAATGCGTTGTTTGTTTGTTAATCTTTCCATTATTTTAATTGCTAAAAGCTGTAGTTTTAGAATCTGGATGAAGAAGAAAAAAATTATTCATCGTTCGAATATAATTTGCATTAAACTTTTTGTCCGTCCTAATGAAACACCCTATACATGGGGCTTTTAATCTGTTAAATGGAATATAGGGACGTTAATGAAAGCATCATACAACCTTTTTCATGATTTTCCGGCTAGAAGAGCTGATTATGTGAACTGTTACTGAATGTGATAGTTTTCCTTAAGTGTTTCGCTCAACAAATTGGGTTGAAGACCAAAAAGTTGCAAATAGACTTTGTTTAATTTAGAAGAATCTTAAAAAAATAATCAAGTAGTGGGAGACTTTTAAGTATCACGTATTGGGAGACTTTTAAAACTAATAAGCAACCAAAATGCAAGAGCTGTGACACAGTGTTAGGGGGAATAAAAGATGAGTTAACTTTGACTAAATTGAGGTTTTTTGGTTACATTGTAAGTTTGTTGCAGAAAATCTTACTGAGATATCTAACCGGTGCCCCAACGATTCCCTTCGTTTTTGAAGATTTATTATCAACTGTTAAAAGTTGAATTGGTTTAATTATAAAACATATTTATAGATATTCTTAGCAGCATCGACAATGCTAGGCAACTTCAAAAATTTGATTTCACTAAAAAGGAAAACTTTCTGCCATTAAAAATTAATGACAATTGGATTTGCTGCAGAACGTGATATTACTGAATTGAGGAGAAAGGATGCGTTATCTCAGGATGTTATCGACAGCTTCATTGCCGTCTCGTTATCATTGGAATCCTAGAAAATTTATTCGAAAGAAGTTTGAATCGACTTTCTTTTCTGGAAGCAACTGTTTGCATCAGTCCAGTGTCAATTTTTTCTAAACAAAAAGCTGATTCTCTTTATCAGATAAAATCCGTTATAAATCTAAATCTTTCTTGCTCGTATGTTACTTCAAATGAATGTGATCAAGCTTTCATACAATTTTCAAAGTTGTTAGAGGAAAGTTCATCTACTCTTTTACCTGCATTGAAAAATTTTCACGCAGGAAATTCTTTAGAAAAGTTTATTTTGTAACCATTAAAGTTGGTGTAAATTACAAGGTTTTGTCAAAAGTTCTGCTTTTATATTTTATATAAAATATTTATTTTAATGTTATGAGCAAGCATCAATTGAGTGAGGCTTCATTATTAACAGTAATTTTGTCAGTGAAAACGTTAAAGAAAAGTATCTTATATCTTGTGGTACTATCTTATATCTTGTGGTACTATCAAGGATTTTATGGTGTCAAACAAATTGAAGGCTCGCGAAATAGAAATAAACAATGAAATGATGAAGGCTGTTCGTAGTGCCTCGTTTCAATATAAAAACTATTTTAAGGAAGTTAGAAAACTCAAGCAAAAGAAAAAGAAAATATCGTGATAATTCTTTTAGATCAGGAAATATTGGGACTTAAGAAAAAGCAAAAAGTATTGAACGAAGTATGTAAACACACAATAAGGATTTTATTACATTCACCAAGAAAGCTGGCAAACAGCAGGATGTCTTAAATGAAACTTCTTCTTACAAAAAGCAATGATCGTAAGCGAAAAAGTGAGGAACACAATTAAGAAATAAAGATGCTTGAAAAGGCTTTAGTTATATTTCATAAGAAAAAAGAAGTCAATAACGAACAATTGTATTTTACTAACAAAAAATTGTTTGATTTTTATATCCAACCTTTCAGTATTTAACAATTTTACCTTTTTACAATCAAAAATCTGGAAAAAAGCAAAATTTAAGCAAAAAAATCAGGGCATTTTGTTCTTAAATAACGGTGGCAACCCTGCTTAGTCATTTCACTTTCATTTGATCCAGCTTTTCGTTTAATACTTAACCCTAGTAACACGTGTTTAAAGCATCGATGATGGTCGTTTGTTTCGTCATAAAAACATCTTCACAAAGAGTGTTTATTTTGACATTGCCTCTTTTACTTACTTTAGAATGAAATAGAATTTTAGCAATAAAAGTTGATGCAGAAGAGGTGGAATTTCATTCTTAACTCTTGCAACTCGTTTTCATAAGGAGGCCATTCAAAGTATGTTCTTTTTTTCCAAAACCTCGCTGTAAATTTATTGTGCGACATGACCGATAAGCTGTTTAACTAGTTTTGGAATACCTTTTTTTCAAAATTCTCAATCTTTTTAAAAAAACTTAAATGATTTTCCCTTTCTCAATGTTATTGTTGTATAAGAAAGAAAGAAAAACCGTAATTTGGTGAACACTACTAAACAGAGCCGCCAAATTCTGCAACTACAGCTTCCTGCAAAGAAGTGACGGATCCAGGGGGGGTTATGCATCCTCCTTCACCATAATTTAATATAGATAAGATTGAGGCGATGTATTTTTAAGAAACACAAAAACGAGCCTTTATTAATCACAATTTTATCTTAGAATAAAAAGGATTAAACAGAAAACTGGCTATTTTACGAAAAATTGGGATTAGAAATTATAATGCAATAATTTTTAAAAAAAAAGGGTAATAAATTTCTAATAAAAAAGCGTCATAATTTTAATAGTACTATTTTAATTGTACTTTTAACTAGATTGCAAGCAACTACTATGAGAGTTTAAAGTTAATGGAAAAGAAAATAAAAAGTTTATAAAGTAAAATAACAATTACTAGACGACTTAATAGACTGCAAATTATGAGTCAAGATTTATATTTCTCTATTAAATTGTAAACTGTCCTCTAATATGCATAGGCGCCAATCCCGGGAGAGACAGGGAGATATGTCCCGACTCTTTGCTCAGGGGGGGGGGGCGACTATTTGATCGCCATTCTCTTTTAAAAAACTAAAGTTCGCGCCGGAGTCTGTTTTTCTCCGATAGATAGTAGAGTACCAGGAGTTATGGTATATGCCAATACTTATGGTTCCTCTTATTTATACGCAGTGTGCATTTTTGTGGGGAATTTTTGTATGTTTCCCTGAGGCACTAAAGATAAATTAAATTTGTTATATAAGATATATTTCGTCTTACACGTTATATTTCTTACGGTCATAAAGTAATTCAATATAATTACAATATATAACATAGCATAGCGTAATTCCAATGTGGTTTAAAAACTTGTTCATGCTCAATGAGCCGCTAATTACTCTCAAACAAATTAGACGAGATTTACAATATTTTTACTTATTCTGAACGATAATACATTGTTTTGGCGAGTAATCGCCAAAACAATGTATTATCGTTCAGAATAAGTATGACACTTCGTATTTTAGAATTTTTGCTTGTTTATTGATTTTGGTTTCCGGCGAAAATTAAAAGAAAACATTAAAAAAAAAGATATTTCCGGCTATTTCAAGTAAGGATTTTACTAGCTTTTTAGCATGTTATGCACCACATAACAACGCCCCACGTGGTGTGATCTGGACTTCAAAGGTAAATTCTACTATGTTTACATAGGGCTCTTTTACAATAGTTACCTTAATACACTCAACTCTTTAAGACCTTTCTAAAAGTATACTACGCTATGTATTATTGCCGTCAGAATCAATGTTAGATCTTAGAATACGTTTGATTAGTTTAAGAGGTAAAAAGTACCATGTTTTCAGAGTGCTTTTAGGTCAAATTTTCTTGTATCAGCCATTTAGGGGCACATTATGTTATGTTGACTTAGTGCACTTCACCCCTTGCGGCCAACTTAAAAACTATTTGACATAGTATCATTTTCAAAACAACATGGAAGGTTTTATTTTATAACCTTTTCCTTGTTGTTGTAATTAAACTTTTATTGTTTCTTTAATGTTTACTATTGTGTAATATTCAACAGTGTTTGTTTTTACTTATTCTCGGTTTCATTAGTGTCTTGAGTTGTATAAATATAGGGCAGAGCTGTTGTTTTGTTTTTTTTTTACTTATCTTTGATTTATTAGTAAATGTGTTGTAAAATTTTACAGCAGTGCTAATTTTTACTTATTCTTGGTTTCATTAGTATATTGTGTTATATAAATATATGGCAGAGCTGTTGTTTTTTACTTAGTCTTGGTTTTGTTAGTATACTGTGTTGTAAAATATACGACAGTGCTTGAGGTCTACTCATTCTTGGTTTTATTAATATTATAATTTGTTGATAACCTCAAGGAACCATTATATTCACGTAGTAAATGTTTATAGAGATGGCTTTGCAAGGAAATGACGTAAAACATTGTGGTAAGTAACATGAATTTCTTAATTACACATTATTTGTCTTATTTATACTGTTTTACTAGGAATGTTCATTAAAAAAATAGAAAGACAATAATATAATGTAGCCAAGACGATTCTCAGGCCCGGTTCTAACAGTTTTCTATGTGTAGGCGAGATGCAAATTTGCCGCCGCAAAAATTAAAAATGCAATAATTTCCAATTTGAAGGAAAATAGAAAAACACTGAAAATCAAACTTTAATATATTTTTACTTTATTACGAAAAATTACACAAAAACAAAGTAAATAAAAAATCTGAATTTATACAAAAATAAAAAACAAAACAAATTCCATTCATGAAAAAATAAAAAACAAATCGTAATTAAAAGTGAATTTTCCTAGCTTTTAATTCTGCGAAATCTTTAACCAAATCTTCTATGTCCAAATGATCAGCAATTTCTTTCTCGATGGAAATCGTAGCTAGACCAACTAAACGATTTTGACACATTTGTGATCTGAAATAGGATTTTATTATTGTCAGCTTTGAAAAGCTTCTTTCAGCACTAGCAACTGTGACTGGTAACGTTAGTAGTATGCGAAGAGCTATCGAAAGGTTTGGGAATACTTCGACAACATTAGATGTGTAAATACATTTTAATACACTTTTTGGATCGCTATTGGAAGTACCAAGTCGTCTCCCAATAGCTTTAATTTCATACCAAAGTTCGACCCCGTTGATATCAGATTGGCCATCAGACATAAGCGCTAACTGCAAGTCCTTACAGTGTTTCAATAACTCATCATCCGTAAAGTGTTTGCTGCCGATATTGTAAAGAAACCCAAATAACTCGTTATATTCCGATAATTGCGTAAATCTTTCATTTATTGCTTGAATTGCGATGTCCAATATTCGATTGAAAAAAGATACTCTGAAGTTTTGTTCTGGTGATACTATCGGTTCATCACGACCTTCGTATGTATATAATTATTTTCTGATTAATTTGATCAATCGTAGCCCCTTATTTAAGTCTCACCTCCAGTCTCTCCAATTTAGATATGCAGTAGTGTGGCCACTTGATGTTTCATGTCGTTTAATAATAACAGAAATATTTTTCCAATCTCGGCAGCCGTCATGCGATGTCAGGGAGAATTTATTCGGACTAAATATCCTACAGCAAAAGCAAAATACAGTGTCTTTCGTAATGGAGTACACCAACCAAGTGCGTTTAATTTTATCGCCATTAGACATTCGGCGATAAAAATGAAAGCTTGAAAATTTTCTACCTTGTTCATCTTCGGGAAATAAAGACGGCAATTTTTGAATTGGACCATACTTCATCAGCAATGCTTTAAATTTACCATCTATTTAAGGCCATTTTGCCGGATCATAAAATTAAGAGGCAAATCTTTATTGGTTTTGGGGTCTTCACCACTTTGATCTTCATTGTTTTCATTTTGTCCTATATCATCGACGTTCTGTACAACAACTTCACTTAAATTGGAGATAAATTCCACTTCATCAACATTTTCTGGTTCTTTAGCAGTTATATCATTTCCAGAATTTCTATATTCATTAACACTAACACTATCCGCATATTCTATTTCTCCACCCCTTTCGATTTCAATTTCAACTTCATTTTGGTTTGAAGTTGAAGCTACTATAGGTGCCAGTGCTTTTTCGCTTGATGACCTGCTCAAAAAGTGCAACAAAGCATTCTTCTGTTTGGCAGAATTTGCTTCACGTTGAAGCCTAATTTTCTTGTATTGTGACCCAGACAAGCGCTGTCTCTTACCACGGTCCATTATATTGTATCGTTTAAAGAATTTAAACTTAAAAAAAATATAGCATTGATACATATACCTAAATTTTTATATTTAATAATAATAATAACAATAATAACAAGTTTATTCAAATACATGAAAAAGAAAACGAAAAAACAAACTTTAACTACTTACTTATAAAAATTATTGTTAGACAAATATTATTCAATTTATAAAAGGGTATAATAATTTTTTTTTTCAAAGTTAAAGTTCGTTTAATAATACACTTTTATAACAATTTACAATAGATATCTCAAAGATAACTTCAATAAAATTTTTAAGAAAGTTTCTTAGGAATATTCTGGAACTTTAATTTACTTAGTCAACGTATTTTATGAACCTATAGAATTCGTTTGTTTGTATATTTGGCGGTTTGCTAACATCCATCCCTGAAAAAGAAAAAAGAAACTTTTTTTTACTGTTTCTTCTTCGCCAAATCCCAAATGTAAAACATGTATACAAACAAACGCTTTTATTTCTATATTATTTATTTGAAAAAATTAGTATGTAATAAAGTTCCCGTAAAATACAACGCCGCCTAAGCAAAAAATTTGTGGACAAATAGGAAATGTTATAATCTACAAAATCCATAACTTTAAATTATAAAAATGGAGTGAGTACGTAGAAGAACTTGGAAATTTTAAAAAAAAAATTAAATAATTTCTTGTTACAAAAAAAAAATTAAAAAATTTTTTTTTTTTTTGGGAAAACACAAAATAAATTAAGAAAAAGCCGCTCTAGAAAAGTGCCGCCGTCGGCTGTCGCCGACGTCGCCTACGCTTAAAACCGGGCCTGATGATTCTATTCAATAAAATATAATTGGTAAATCTGCACTAATTGGCTAACCTATTTATTTCAAATTGTTCCTTTTTTTTCATCTTAGAAAAATAAAGGGAGGTTATGCATAGTTAGGTCGAAATGTTTAAAACTTAACCAACTTACAACTAAACTAGCAGTAACCTTATTTAATTTTTCTTAGGGAATGACACTTTACGAATTTTTAAAAAATGACTATTGATGGTACAACCGGAATTGTATTTTATAATGTAGAAAGGAACAGTTTAAAAACAGATGTAAATCAGACTTTAGAAATAGGTGGGCAAAATAGTGCAAACTTGCCTAATTTTATTTTCGTAAAAAATCTTTCTAAATTGTGTTGTACATTTAACAGCAAAGGATGTGTCATTTATTAGGCCCTTTAATGTTGATAATAATAACAAGAAACTTGAAGGTTTTGCTGAGATAATATATTTTTGCAATGATTCAGATGAGTTCCAGCACTTAGATCAATCCAGTGAGTACATACTATTTAATGGATCAAATTATTGTTTCTTATTGGAATGGCCTGTAACATCCTTATTTTTCACACCCGACCTCCTTAGTCACAGGTCTCGGCTCCTTTCTGGGACCTAAACCTTAATGTTTAGTATACATTTGTTAATTTCACTTTTACAGATCATGGTTTAATATATAATGAAAAGGACGTGATAATTTTAGAAACTAGTGAAGAGGTGTTAATGGATCAACAAATGGCATAAATAAAACATTAGGTAATATTTTTTATCATGTAGAAATTTTATCGATTTTAGAAAACTGAGTTCCAATCGAGAAGTTTAATAATTAAAAATTTTTTATTTTTGCAGGAGTGGATGTCATTGTATATGAAGTCATGACAAATAATTAAGAAGTTTACAGTGAATAGGCAAGTCTGTACACAGCAGCCAAAATCTTCGCTAGTCAGTAGTCATTCAATTAATTTTGAAAAGGACGATAATAATTATAAACGAAGCTCTCATTAACTAACAGCTTCGGAGTCTGATTCACAAGTAAATGGAAATGACATAGGAAATTAGTCAGCTATATTTAAACGCAAAATTAAAAATGCGATAAAAATCAAGCAATCTGGTACAAAACGAGTGAGACATTAGAATTTATGTTTATGCAACAATAGAAACACAAACTGCGCTTCAGGAGAAGCGTACATAAGCAAAAGAGGAAAGACTATTTCAGAAAGGGAAATCAGACCACCATGCTCATGTAAATTGAAATGTTACAAAAAACTTACTGACGCACAAAGGATGGAAATATTTAGAAATTACTGGAGTTCGGAAAGAGACGATGATAAGCGCCAATTTATTATTGCATCTCTAAAATCGGAAGAAATAATTATTCATCGAGCAAAAAACGCTAGTTTCCACGTTTTTTATCAATGATATTGATATTAAAGTAAGCAAGGTTATGTTATTGAACACTTTTTCAATTTGACAAACGTTTATCAGGTGGACTGATTAAAAAAGACGGCAGGGGCAAACATGAGCCAAAGAATAAAACTCCTCAAACTGTGATTGGCACAGTCACTAATCATATCTCCTCCTCTCCATCTTACGAGAGTCACTACAATAGAAAGAAGGATTCAAGAAAATACCTGTCACCAGAACTAAGCATTGAAAGAATATATGAATTGTACATTGAAAAGTCTAAAGAAAATGGTTGCAAAAAAATGATTTTATTTTTAACAAACATTTTAACCTGGGATGGATGCCAACAAAGAATGATACCTGTGGCACTTTAGTAGCTGCAAAAAAAAAAAAAATAATATAAACATTGAAAATATACAAAGGAGCACGACGGCCATCTTACAGATGCAAACATTAGATATAAAATGAAGAGTGCCGACACTGCTCAAGCAAATACAATTCTTAGAGTTTTGACTATAGACTTACAAAAGTGTCCCAAGACCTTCGTTGACCTGTGGCACCTTATTTTATAAAAGAAAATTGCGGACCTTTAATTTCAGTTTATGATTCGTGTGACAACACTGCTCATTGCATGATGTGGGACATAATTAACGCAGGACGAGAGGAAGAAAAAATTTCTTCTGCCTTGCTAACCTGGGCAGATGCAACACTTCCAGGATTTAAAATTGAAAAAATAATAATTTGGTCTGATAATTGTTACGACCAAAATAAGAACATGATAATAATCAGCTGCTATTTTTAGATGATGATCAAGTGGCCACAAATAAGGAAAATCAATCACAAATTTTTCTTAAAAGGCCATACACACATGGAGGCAGACCCTTTAAATGCTGTCATTGAAAAGAAAAAAAGATTCGTGCAAAATTCTAAGAATATTTTACCTCCAACTCACTGGCAGCAGTTGGTGAGACAGTGTTCAAAAAAATACGTGGTCCATAACATGGAGCTTAATAATTTTTAAAACTTCAAGTCACTGTTCTATGCTTCAGGATCACCTTACATATACAGGAAATTAAACAGTGATAAGAGATCATTTCTACTTTTCCAATGTACCCACAATTATTCAAATTTTTATAGTACAAAATACCAATGTTTCTTGGCGAACTCAAGCTTAACTGGCTTATAAACGTTACTAAAAGAAATACTATCAAATTAAAAATCATTGATACTTGAAATGATTAGAGCTAGGCAAGCTGAAAGTAATTGCTGTCAAAATGCAAGAAACGCTGCTTGGCATGAAAAAATTTATTTATACTTAAATTAGTACATTATGGTTTCCGCAAGCTTTAGAAGATTAGCAGGAAATTATATATATCATAATTCCAATACCAATTTTTTGATATACAAAGTGGTGCAGAGTAACTGCATGTTTTTCGAACCGCTAGTACGCGGCGACGGGAGGGTGTATTAACCTTGAACGAATGTTGGCAGACGACCCAAACAATGCCGTTTCAGTCGCTGTGGAGCATTGAAGCGTACAACATCGTGTGTTCGTTGTTGAGCAGTTTTTTAGAATGATTCTGTAGTCACAGTGCAACGTCTTTTCCGTCAATATGTTAGAGTTGGACGTCGAGGTGCAGTGCCTGACCAAAAAACCGTACTCCGATGGGTTGCAGCGTTTGGAAGTACTGGTTCTGTGATGAAAAAAAACCACCTGGTCTTCCCCGTTCAGTTCTTACTCCGGAAAATGTAGACCGAGTCAGAACGGCAGTCGTTTACTAGTCCTAGACGATCGACTAGACGACATGCTGTAGCGCTGGGTATGTTACGTCGTTTGTTTCACCGCATCTTACATGATGACCTCAAGTTCTATCCGTACAAAATAATGATTGTCCAGCAGCTTGATGAAGGGGATTTTGTACAGCGCAGAGAGTTTTATCGCATAATAGATAAAAGTTTACGGAAGATCCCGATGCTACATTCTTCATGAGTGATAAAGCACATTTTCATCTTGGCGGTTACTTTAATGTTCAAATTGTTGGTGTTGGGCATAGAACCTAAAAGAATTACACCAAAGACCTCTGCACAGTTTAAAGGTAACAGTGTGGTGCTACATTTTAAAGTTGGGGATTGTTTTTTTGAAGGGATAAGAATTGCAGTTACTGTTACATCAGTTCGCTACGTTGAAATGTTACAGCCTACATGAGTGGTATATAAAAACCAATATGGGTGGGGCACTTGCCCCACCCATATTGGTTTTTATATACCACTCATGTAGGCTGTAAAGTAAGAAAATGTAGTTTATATTTATGAACACACAATATAATCTGGGTGTTCTCTAGTTTAAATATTTATTAGAATGTAGCATTACACTGCGATGGTGTTAGACCATAACGAAGACACGCAACCGTTAATCAAAGATACAACTCTAATATTTGGAATAAATGGAATTAGGTATGCGGAAATCGCGTTTTACGGAACCGTTAAATGTGCTAAAATCTTGTGCGACGCTTTTTGAAGATTGCTTTTAGAGATAGAGGTTGTACCAAATTTTGTTGACTTATTTTTTAGAATTTCATATAAACATAGATATTTTTTTCAAAAATAGAATGATTTAACTTGAATATGTGTCTTCTGATTACAATGACGAATTTTATAAGCGGGTTTATTGATATTCAAAACTGTTATTTACTTTCTGTATCGAGCAAATATTGAAGATAAAGCCTGACAAACTCTATCTTTTTCTGACACTCGAGTATGCTCATCTTTTATGTTCCTGCCAAATTCAGAGGCGGTGACATCCTATTTGGGCGTACAATTTGGGTACCTAATTTCCTTTTTTCTAAAATCTTGTTCAGACTTTTGTTGGTTTATTTTTCAGAATTTCATACCAACAGAGATATTTTTTTAAAACTTGAATGGATAAACTTTAATAATATGTGTTTTCTGAATAAAATAATGAACTTTATAAGTAGATTTATTGATATTCAAAAGTTTTGGCAAAAGTTTTTTTTAATTTTAAACTATTAAAAAATATTGGAAGTTGTTTTTATGTTTGTTTATTTTCTTTAAATGGATCTCCAGCTGCACCCACAGGTATGCTTACATATTAGAATTTTTTACAAATAGTAAAAATATGTAGCATTAAAGTATTGTTATGCTTATCTCATAAAACTAATGCTAAGTTTTCTTTTTACACTTAGTTGTGAATTTAGTTAAGCATCAGTGTATTTTTCAGAAATATTCTTATTTTAAAAAGAAACTTATTTTTTGGTTTCAGAACTTACTTACCAAAATTATATGGTGTATAGGCGCCAGCACCCGGGACCACATTCACACTATTCATATCTTATGTGGTTGCATTATGGTGGTGAAGATAGGCAACACTTTAGTTGGTATCATGCTCTTCCATACCCGGGTGCTGGATACCATGGAAGAAGAGCTAGAAGAGGAAGAGGAGCTGGAAGAGGCAGAGGAAGAGGAGGTGTTGTTGAAGCAGGCATATTTCAAGATAATCAAGAAATCGCGAATGGATGGGGAAAAGGGGGAATATTTTTAATTACAATGTCTACAGTTAGTGAAATAGGAGATTTTATATGTTTATTTATATGTATATGTTATATTTTATATGTATTATCTAGCTTACATGAACATCTATTTACAGATACTATTTACACTAAATGTGGACATTGTAATGGTCTTTTAAAAAACAAAAAAATGTATATATCATTATAAATTAGTCTTTTGTTTTTGTACTATCAACAAATATTAAAACTTGCAGATAGGTGGTTGTAGGAAATACTTAAGTTTTTAAAGCATTTTTAACATAACTTTTTTCTTTTTACTTAATGAATTGTTTATCTATCCATTTTTTGCTTTTTACATTGTTAATTAGTTAAATGTAGAAAAATTAAAGTAGTTCATTTCTGCTTTAAAAATCATTTAAAAAACTAATCCAACTAATATAAAATCTTACACTATTATGTAATACTTAGTTTTAGTTTCTTTTAAGCAATTTACCTTTTTCAATATTTTTCTTTAAATTCTATAGAAAAATTTAAAGAAAAAAATGAAAAAACAGCTAAAGCGGAAACATACGTTTCTAAGAAGCGTATCTTTCCGCTATAGCTGTTTGTTTTTTTCATAACTATTTTATTGTTTGATTTGATTAGATGAAGTAGTACTATTTATTTTACAAAATGTAATTAGTATTTTTTTTTATATATTTTTCAAAATGTATATACAATAAATTATTTTGATATATATTTCCCTTTAGATAATTTTAATAATAAAATTAGATATATAGAAATTGATTGGACTTAAGGAATTCACACAACAATTGTTTTTAGTGGCAAAATACGTATCATACTTGTAATACTTGGCACTGCCAGTGATAAGGGTTTTAATTTTTAAATAAATAATAATTTTTAAGGTCATAATATATATTAGCTTCAAATAATTTTAATTGCTAAAGTTTTGTGCTTGAAAGGTAAAATGACTCCACACAAAAAAAGGACTATATTTAGAGGAGAATTCAAAAAGTATTTAGCAGATAGTTTTTAATTGTCATCTTACACAAATAATGAGTGTAAAAATGGACATGTACTGTTTCTTTACAGTACTAATAATCAGGTATTAACCGAAACGACTGCAAAAGTCAATGAACATTTTAACTAGAATAGTTGCTCAAATCAAATCAAAATGTTAGTGTATAAAGCCGAAAAATGAGCATGTGTTTTTTTAAAACAACATAAAGATTGTGTTGCATTTTGTATTGAGCCCTTTGCAAGTATTGCACCAGCAGTTACACTGTCATTACAGCCAATAATTAGTAGCACTAATTACACTATCTCGTGTTCTTCTGTTGTATTAGTGTCAGAACACCCAAGTGCTTAATCTATGATAAGTAATGAACCCCTTTGTTCCACTAGCCATATTGTAAATTCAAAAACTAGGTTGACTTTAAGAGAAAAACCTATAACAAAAAAAATAAAAGCTAGGTTGTCTCATTTGTCTTCTAGATTAACTAGTTCTTCCAGAGATAACCGTAAGAAGATAGCTTTTTTGAAAGCCAAATTAATCAGCTTTCCGTATAAATTGAAAGTTTTCAGGCAAAGTGTTCAAAGAAAAGATCAGATTATTAAAAATTCGAGAGCTGAGGTTAGAGACTTAAAAAAGAAATTAAAAACATACTATTACGTAAGCAAATTCGCAATTTTATTGCTCAAAAAAAGGCAATGAAAAATAAAGAGAGAGAAAAGTTTAAAAAATTAACTCTCAAACATAATGCTGATATTAGAATAAATACAAATGCTATTAATAGCTTAGAAAATGATATGACCCAGCTGGAGGATGGCAATTTAATTAATACAATTACATTAGATGATAAAACTTATCCATTAAAAATGAGGATGATAATTTACAGCATGATATTGTCCAACGTCCCAACAGCTAACATTCCATTTTTAGTGGACAAAATTGCCGAATATTTAGGTGTTGTGTTTTCTCACATTCGTCATCGTAGTACTGTTGACCAAATGGCTCGTGAGCTCGGCAGTATTGCAGACCTCCAAGTAGCAGAATGGACCATCAATAATAATTATCTTACTCTTGGGTTTGATGCAACAACACAAGAAGGCGTTCATGTCAACAATATTCACTTAACGTCAAAAAATAAATGCCAGGTTATTGCTATCGACCAATTACCGGGTGGGACAGCTGTTGATTATGCAAACCACATATGTAATGAAGTTGATCATACTGCTTTAGTTTAATCAGAGTTTCACTTAAAGCCCTATGATGAATCGCGTTCTTTGATCATTTCAAATATATCAAACACAATGTCTGATAGAGTTTCGGTTAACCATCTTACAATTACAAAAGTTGGTTAAATCTGGGCTAAAAATCTTAATGAGCTAAACTGCCATTTGCACCCTCTCGACACAATTGCTACTTCGTGTCGTTTAGCAATAAAGTCACTGGAAACTGAAACTTGCCAACTATTTGGATATTATTGTATGGCAGTGAAAATTGTTTTGGCTATGAATAAGATGAGGTTTAAAGACGTCAAAGGCGATCCACAAAGATTTGTAAATTTTTTAGACAATAATGAATTACCACAAGGTATTATTCTGAGGTATCGTGGAAACCGTCTTCACATTCTGTTCCATACTTGTTTTATATTTGTAAAACACTATAAAAAATTTATGAATTTTTTGACAACTGGAGCAGTAAAGCGAAAAACTTTACAAAAAATTCTGTGGGAAGCATTTTGTAATACAACTGCTATAAAACAAATGTGCGTTCTTGCGTTATTTGGAAAAATTCTTACAGGACCCTGAATGACAACGTTTTATGTATCATCTGAAAGAGCAACTTTTGATCATGTTGGTGGTATTGCAATAATTAAAAAACTTGTGCAAACAATTGAAGATTGCAAATGTAATCCAGCTTTTGCAGAGAAACAGACTTTTCGCAAATACTCTTCTTCCAAATATATTAGAACCAATAAAAAATTATGTACAATTGATGCACAGGTTATCGCTATGACTAAGGCTTGTCTCATTGCAATAAATGAGGTTTTGAATAGACAGTATAAGCGGTATTTTTCAGTTACAATTACACAGGCACTTCTAGAGGAAATAGCAAGTGCACGGCTTCATAACATAGACAGTGAGGAGTTAATGGGAATGTTCAGTGCTGCTAAAGGAAGATCCCCTAACGCAACAATTGACTTTATATCTTGCAAGTTAAGAACCAAGAAGAATACGACTGTGGATTATCTTGACAATCTTGATGACTTTTCGAGAGTAAAGGTTATTAAATGGGCTATTCAGGCAGCACGAAAAAATCGAATAAAAACGTGACTCCAACATGCTGAAATAATAACTGAGATTTCTAAAAGACAGACTGATAAACGACAAAAAATGGTTGAAAAAGTGAAAAGACAATTAGAGCGACAGTTATCTTTACTAACTATCAGTGAAAATCTGAATTTGTTTCAAAATTTGTCTACTAAGCAAATTCATGATTTGAATGATGTCATGTGTGAAAAGATTGTTGGGAGAAATCTATGTCATGAATGGTTTGATACGAATTCAACAATGATAGTTTCGTATGATGGCAGAGTGGAAAAACTTAAAAAAAAACACAGAACGACATCATTCACACTATTTCATACTGGACTAAAGATGAAACTGATTTTAAAGCTATTGACTATTGCATGAAAAAATTCCAGCTGGTTGCTGATATTGTGTCGGGCCAAAATAATGTTTTCATAATTTGAATGTTGCCATATAACATAATACTTGTGCAATAACAAACTATGCAACTAATGTCAAAACATGGTTAAGTGTTGATAAGCTGGGTCATATCACTTTCATTTTAGAAAAGTACTGCAAGTAGTGGAACTTGCAGAAAAAAGTACAGCAAGTATGGAAATTTGCAAAAAAAAGTACCGCAAGTAGTGGAACTTGCAAAAAAATACAGCAAATCTTGCCATTATTTTGATAGACGGCTCTGGCTTACGTTCTCGACGTGTCTATTGTTACAATGGTTATTATCTAGTTTCATTATTGGAAATTAATATCCTAATCATTAACTAAAAGCCAAGAAAAAACTGAATTAAAATATTATTTAGAATTATTTTATAATATTCGTGTATTCAAAACTTATTCTAATATTTTTAATAAAATCAATAATGTTTCTCTTGTTTTTGGTGGAAGTCTGGAAGGGAATTAAAACAAGTACTTTCATATGAAAGTGAATTAATATTTACACCTTTAATAATGTATTTATGTTTGTCTAGGTTTGAGGTGGAGGGACACAACCTGCTCCCAATTTGATGTGCGCAGCTAGTATATGTTTTAATCTAGTAAAATATAATTTGTATTTTTTATACTAGATTTAATTTTTTTAAATAAATAAAAAAATAAAATGAAATAATCATTTATAATTTGAGGGTGTTTAACCCAATAACCCTCCCCCAACATACATCTTTTTTTTAGGTCAGCCCCACCCTGACTCAAAAATCAACCTCTCATATTTATTCTAGAAGGTAATAAAAACAACTACTTGCATAAAACTAGCAATTACCATAAAAAATACTCTTTTAAAGATGAATTATTGATATTATGAAGTGAAGGTGGAGTTTGGGTGGCCCCTCTAACCTACCAGTTACGCCCTGAGGGTGTAGGACAGTGTTAATGTGTAGGCTATTCTTATATCTATCTATTTACACTAAGTTTTAGGCATTTATACATGAATTGATAAAGTTATAATAATTTTAGTTAAAAAAAAAATTTATTTTGACCACAGTTTTATCAACAAATCCATATATAAAAAAATAGGAACTTAAAACGTCATGACTTTTTGTGGAATTGTTCGAATTTAATAATTTTTTCACTTTTAAAATATTCAATTGAAGCTCTATTTAATGATATAAAACAACCTAGAATTTAATCAATAATAAATTTCATGTAGCATACCTAATGGAATGGAAGCTAATTGTAACAAATTTTTATGTATAAATATAACTAATTTTAACAGAAAAACACTTTTTCATGTTGGAAACTTGTATTTTTTCAGGGTTATGATGGTTCGGTATCCCCCGCGCCCCCTAGAGACGCCTAATATTTATGGACTAATAAAAACCTGTAGCCTACTCTTACCATCTATCTTTTGGTACCAAGTTATAGATATTTGTATAAGATTTGACAAAGTAATAACAATTTTAGTGAAAAAAAATATTAATTTGGCATCAGTTTCTTCAACAAATCTATATAACTAAGATATGCTACTAAAAATGTCATAACTTTTTTTAGAATTGTTCGTTTTCGATAATGATTTTTCACATTTGAAATACAGTATTGAAGGGCTTTCAAATAATATATAACATTCAAGTACACGCTCAATTTAAAAATTTCAGTCCACGTACCTAGTTATATAGATAAGGCAGCCGTTATCCCGATTTTTACGGAGAACACAATGCTTAACTAATTAAAACTTTAATAGCGTTCTTCAGCGAAAAAAACGGGACAATGGCAGCCCGTTACTTGAATTTGTATTTAATATTTTTCAGATTATATGTCAAATCAAATTGTTATTTATTTGTTACAAACCCATATTACGGGTTGCTTACTGCTAGTATATATAATTAAATTTAGAATTTAAGTGTCTAAAAAGGTAAAGAAATTGAATATCTTACTTTTTTCTACCTTTCGATCTTGTTCATAAAAAGTAATGGCAAAAAAAATACTCGAATTCGGTACATCCCCTCTCTCCTACTTACGTAAATAATAGAATATACTTAATACTTCCCAATAAAATTCCTTGAACGACTACATTTCTATTAAAAACCTTTAACCATATGATTAGAAGGTCTGACATTTGAAATATAAATACAGAGACCATCGCGCAACCCGATGGTTAAGGAAAAATGTTTAAACTAGGTGGTGCTGAAATCTTAAAAGGAAAAAACTTAAGCATTTGACTCAAAACCCGACTGATTTTATTCTGAATATATTGTGAAAGTCTTAAGTTATATTTTGATGCCAGGCGGGAAATTTAATGGCGGCAGGCCGGCTGAATATAGGACTAGAATGATGAAAATTAGGAACTAATAATTCTATGCTTATTGTTTACCCTCAGTATTCTTAATAGTGCAGTGTTGCTTTGAATGCTTGAATTAGAATTTATAATTAAATCACTGAAGTGAAATTACGGAGAGCTGAGAGAGTCGAAATAATGACTGTTCGTCAACAGTTACAGATTACATTGCCTCTTATAATAACATTGTTTACATTGATATTTTGTTTCAAATCAGACTGGCTGTTCTGCACTTTGGCGTAAAGATAAAATTGTTTTGACGTAACGCAGTATTACTTAGTTTATTTACTTTATTCAAACTCATTCAACTGTTTCACGACAAACTCATTCTTATAGTTCTCCTCTTTATTAATGTCATATTCAATCAGTTAAAGAGTTAATGCGGCGACTAATAATTTCCTTAATCATTCTAATCTACTGTTCATTGAAAATTACTTCAGTTCAAATTTTTCGTTGTTTTCATTATTAACTTTTGTTAGTTCTGCTTAAATACCATAATATGGTTTATAAGTTGCTACATAATAGATATATTGTCTATATTGTATTTTCATATTTTGTAAGGCATGTATGTTTTACATAAAACATTTTTATGCATATTTATGTATATATATGCATATTTATGTATATATACAGATATATGTGTATATATATATATATATATGTATATATATATATATATAAATATATATATATATGTATATATATATATATATATATGTGTAGATATATATATATATACGTATATATATATATATATATATGTATACATGTAAATACATGTATATACATATATATATGTATAGATATATACATACGTATATATATATATATATATATATAGACATGTATATATATATTAATATACATATATATAAATATACGTATACATATTCATACATGCGTATATATATATATATATATGTATCTACATATATATAAATATACGTATACATATTCATACATGCATATATATATATATATGTATCTACATATATATGGGTTTATATATGTATGTGTGTGTATATACATATGTATGTGTGTATATAGGCGATTCCATGTGAAAACATCCCGGACATGCAACCCTAAGTCTCAGATTTTGTTGATTTATAAACCACTTAAAGCCTTTAGTAAATAATAAACAGCCTAATAATTTTATCGTTTATTTTCAATCAGTTTCTAAGATAAAACTATTTTGAATTTCCTTCGAACCAGCAAAAATCCGACATTTTTAAAAATGGTTCTGGCCCTATTTTCTGTCATAAGTGTGTTGGAAAGCTAAAAATTTATACCTTTACGTATTTTGGGCCAACGAATCTATTAAAACAACATCAAATATTTTAAACAAATATAACATCTATAATTTAAAAAATTACCACAATTTTACTAGGACGAGTCCGATCTCTATAATGCTGATGTAGTTCGTTTTTTTTTTATTTATTTATTTATGCTAATTAGATAAGTTATAGTTATTAAAAGAAATGAAAAGTGGTCTTTTTTAAACAGAAATAAAAACATAGTCAAATCTACTTAAACTTGGTGCTTTAAAACAGGTATTTTGATCAATTAAATGAGAAAAGAAAGGTTTAATTTGACAGTTTTGTAACTGAAACTGTTTTGGCAACATTAAACTGTTCTTTTAGTTGATGTTGATTAGCTGTTTCTGTTTTCTTTATAATTTTGTAAAATCTGATACTTAAGAATTATAGTTTCAAAGGAGAAGAATTATGTAAATGTAGATGTATATCACAAATTTAGTTGTTTTTTTTCAGAGGTTGTATTAGATACCTTAATCAGAGTTTGTTTTTTTACATCTTCGCTTCAATCAACACTGCATACAACACTGATTTAAGTTGAAAGTTACTAGCAGAAAAAAGATAAAGATTCTAAAGCAAGATAACGATTGACGGACGACTAAAGGATTGCAAATTATATGAATCAGTAAAGCAAGATAAAGAAAGCGAATTCCAAAGAAACGATGTTCAAGTAAAGAAACTTGACGAATAAGCGTTTTTGTAGACTTAGTATTAGTCACAGAAATAGGATAAGACTTATTTAAAGGACGAGTAACACGAAAATGAATTTTAGTAGATAGCACAAAAGACGCTAGCTCTTTAGAGCAGTGCCCATTAAAGTATTTGTAATAAAGAGAAAGAGAAACAACATTACAACGATGTGATAATCGTTGGAGGTTGGCTGCAAGAGCAGGTCCAATTATGTTTACAATGCGTTTTTGCACCATGTCTAAACGCAAAAGGGCAACATTAAAAGATCCGCCCCAGATATAGCAACAATATTCCATACAATGCCGGATTTGAGAATTATATAGATAAATAATAGAATCCGTAGTAAGAAAGTGTCGAGCTCGATAAAGAGATGCAACCATAGCAGATGCTAATTTCACAACTGATTTAATAAATGGTTTCCATGAAAAATTGGAAGTAGGAGTTAATCCTCGAAGACAAAGAGTAGATGACTTATCAAGAACATCACTGTTCATAAATATAGCTAAATCTAAGTTATTGCTATAACGATTAGCTGAAAAAATTGAGTTTTATCTGTATTGAAGTTCACCAGCTACTGTGAACCCCATGCTGTGGCAAAAGTGAGATCCTTTACAAGCTCAAATGTCCCATCCAAGCAATCAGAGAGTGTTGGTTTCTTATCACGACAAGAATCAATGGTAGTATCATCAGCAAACAATGTCACCTTAGTTGTGACAATATCAGAAAGAACTTTAATGTAAACTAAAAGGAGTGCAGGGCCGAAAATAGAACCTTGAGAAACCCCTTAAGTTACAGAATAAGAAGGAAAATGCTGTCGAAGACAACTTTTATACTACGATTGGAAAGGAAAGATTTTATCATCTTCAAAATGTTGCCAGATACACCATAAGAAGAAAGCTTATGGAGAAGACCAGTATGCCAAACTTTATCAGAAGCTTTTGAAAAGTCAAGAACGATGCCCTTAGCATCTCCACCTTTATCTAATGCACGATAAAACCTATCAGTTATTACTGTTAGCAAATTAGCAGTAGAACGAAAAGATAGAAATCCATACTAATGGTCAGAAAGTAAGTTATTACAATCAAGATAAGAAATTAAGTAATTGTTAATTAAAGTTTCAAAAACCTTGCTTGCGATAGGAAAAAGACTAATGGGACGGTAGTTAGACAAATCAGATCGCTTTTCAGAGTTTTTAAAGATACGGTAACAGATGGCGCTTTTCAGCAGGCATGAAAACAAGACTCTGATAAGCACTTGTTGAATAGTTTTGAGAGTATAGGCGACAGCTCCGGGATCACTTCTGCAAGGCAATAACAGGTATGTTGTCGGGGCCCCAAGCTGTAAATGAGTCTAGACAAGAAATCACTTTAGATACAGAGCTGGACTGATACAAATGTCAAGCAATAGATCAACCTGCTTGTTGGCAATATCCGGTAAAACGCAACTAGTGGAATCAAGAGATGATATTGATAAATGTTTTTTGCAAACAATTCAGCTTTGTTTTTAGATAATGTGACAAAGTCTGAACCATTCAAGAGAGGTCAAATTAAAGATTTGCCTTTATTGTTAATCCTATTAAAGATTCTCCTAGAGTCGCGAGATCCTAATTTTTGAGATAAGACATGAGATTTCATGACTTGAGAACAGCGGGCTTTGGCGTTAAACAAAACATTTTTACAATAGCTTTTAGCAGTAATGAACAGACGTTTGTTTTCTGGGGAGTCGCTTTGCTGATAGATAAGGAAGTAACGATATCGATTGGCAATCGCAACAGCACAGTGAGGAAAACCATGGAAAAAAGTTAGGCTCGACTTTGAGTCGTCGAGAGAGAACAAAAGATTTCACGCCAGCCTGAATTCACAAAGAAGCACATTTGACGAAAGGAAAACAAAAGATTTCTACTCGAGGGCTAGCACGAAGAAAATCACAGGAAAAGTTCTCGTCAGCTTTAAGGTAGTTGTAAGAGACACAATGATAGGGGGAGTCAGGTGATTATGAAGAGTGAAATATTAGTTTTAGAGAGATCAAACTGTGATCAGAAGCACCTAAGGGTGAATGTGTAGAAACTGAGCACTGTGTAGGATCAGAAACAAGACATAATTTGTGTTTAGAAGGTAAATGAATCAGGTTGTCTGGAAAGCGAGTTGGAAAGTTGACTATTTGAGTTACGGATTGGGAAAATCAAAAGTTGTGGGCTTTAATGCCTGCAGAATCACTGACACTAGAGCCAAGCCATTCAGAGTGGTGAGCATTAAAGTCACTGACAACAACCATATTACCTGATGGATAAAGGTCATGATAAATGGTCAATATAATCAGAAGTAACATCAGAAAGAGTGCAGTCTTGAGATGAAGGAGAGCGATATAGAACAAAGAGAAAGGCGATAGAGTGATGTGGTGCTAAGCGAAAGCACATTAAAGAATAATCTGAGGATTCAAACCTAGTTTCACGACAAATGGGTGAATTCTTACGATTGTAAATGCCCAGACCAAGCATGTGACAATTGGAGTCTTTACGAATTAAACACCAAAAGTACAATCAGAGACACCAACCATGCGCAACATGGCACTGTCAATACTTTGATATTTTTTAGCTGTTGATGTAATAAGCCTCTCTGAAAGCTACCACAAATTTCGGGAAACCTGACTACCAGCCGGCCTCAGAACCATAAAACTGAGTTTTAGAGCTGTACCCTCATTAGGTGATAATGAATGAGTTGCCTATTCTTAAAAACAGAGACAAGCAAAATACATGCATCGAGTCAAGAGGATCCAGCATTTAACATCCTAAACTGGAAACAATGTGTTAAAAATACATCTGCGCCAGCCTAAAAGTTGAAGAAGGGATGCGAGGCTGGTCAACCGATAGAATCTGTTTATCCTTTAAGTCTTTGCCCATGAGTCCTTTTACAAGACAGTAACTGGATGTATTTAACATCTATCCAAGATGAGTATTTTTATCGAGGCACCATCTCCGGCCTTTACTTAACCAAGAGCCCCAAGGCAGGGGGTGTTTTAAGTCAAAGTTTGCATCTCCTAACCTTTTCCTATAAAGGCGTATCCTAAAAGGCAGCAGGACATGAAGCAGATTGTACTGGGTTACATGTTACCAGTTGCATGATAACCTTACCTGAACTGCAATTTTAAAGTTTCAAGGTATATAAGGTATATATACATATATATGCACACAGTTTGTTTTTTTTTTACATCTTTGCTTCCTTCAAGGCTGCAAGAAACCACTGCAATAACAAGAGTTGGAAGTTACTAGTAGAGAAAAGAAGAAGTTTGTAGAGCAAGATAACAATTAACAGAGTTATTTTAAAGAATCAGATTGCAGCCTTAAAACAGATAATAAAACATCTTCAAATATACTTAACTTTGTTACTTTTAAAACGTTAGTTTCGTATTTATTTAACTAAGATAAATATACTTAAATAAAAAACGCTTTAAAACAAATAGAACCTTGCAAAGAAATTCAAGATATAAAATTAATATACAAAACTTACGAATCAAAAACTCAAAAAATCAAAATTTATTAGTTTTGGTGTTATAATTGGTGTTAAAAAATGGTGTTATAATCATTTATATCAATGATATATGTTCGCCCTAATTTCGTTGTTGGGACTGATTATTGCAATTAAGCTCGACAATGGAACCCAACAGACATTATCTCTCTGTAGCCAAATTTTGTGAGCAGGACCGTGAGGGTGCATAAACTTAATTTGAATATCATTTGTTGTGATATCTATCTCTGTAACCATGCCCATCCACTAAAGGAATCGTACTTGCATGCAACAAAATCATTTGGTACAATTACAACATCCGACTTACTGCTTAGGACAGTATAATTCTGTCAGCATATTGATGTTCGCTTGTTCTTTTAAAATTTGTATTAAGTTTTGAAATGGGTATGTAATGATAATAACTTCTGGTACCTGGAACAGATTTTTTTGTTTCAAATCGCTCCTTTAGATGCTGTCGTCTTGAATTAACTGTTTCTTTGGTAACTTTATATAATATGATTGTGCTTATATTGGTGATGCAAAGCTCAAGCATATCATCAACTGTCAATATTTGGTTTTTTAATGATCTTTGCAAACTTGCTCTTTATGTTATTCTTTTAATGGTACCACCTATCCCATCACATAAGGAATATTCATAGCTTGTTGCAAAAAATACCCATTTAGCTGTAATCTCGGAATCTTTCTTATGGTGGCATAGATTTATAAACTTTTTATAGTTTTATAACGAGCAGAACGTCTATCAGAATAATATTAAATTTTATTGACACTAACTAAATATTCTTTAACGTACTCAATAATTTTCTTTTGAAATTCATACGCAAAGCATGTATCATGATCATTGTCATCACTTTCACAAAAATTTCCTTAAAATATATAACAACAGGATGTAACGTACATTGTTGTTTATTCCAACGATAGCTTTGTATTTCATCTTATATAACAAATTGATAGTTCTCTGCAAAATCTGCCTGTATAATACATTCACTGTAACCAAAATTTTTATTTACCTCTTTTAAATAGCGAGTTAGGCACTTAGCAATAAATGAATGTGAAGTTGGTTGAATAATGTGAGAAACAACTAGTTCTTTACGTTCAAATAATTTAACTGTCTGAGTAATTAATTGTCAATCAGTACTTTGCCATTGATTAAATTGAATTTCTTTTTCTTCGTTAATCTCAGTCAACTCTTCATCCAAAAATTTCTTTTAGTTATCATGACCTGGACATTTGACACATCTATGAACCATGCATTCATTATTGTATGTATCACAAACTAATTTTAACATTTAATTTTTGTATGTAACATTACATTGGACAGCACTTACAAGCAATATTAAGTTTTGACGGTAAATGCAAACACGTACACAGTGTGTACCGTTTGGTCCCACACTCATACACCTTTGGACGCAAACTGCAAAACTTCATATATCCTATTTTAAAATTAGGGTATTTACTTATAAAATCAAAATAAAGCTCATGAAGGTTGCTCAACAAAAATCTTTTTTGTTGTGAAGGATCACTTTTAACCTTAACGCAATCTTTTTTGCCAGGCATAATTCTAGAATGTTCATCTTGTTGAATAAATCGTGAATCAAAGCTGTAAGAAAGTCAGGTACTCTATTGCCTATTTCCTTATTAGGTATAGCAACAAATCCATTTTTTACATTTGAGTTTCCTAGCACGTTGTATATGATATTCAGAAACTTTAACATATTCTTAAGCATATTTTCTGGACCATTTAGGTGTAAGTGATGATATTTGAATTTTTTTTTTTAATTGTTTAACTTCAAGCTTCTATTTTATTTTAAAAGTTGCGGCTACACTTAAGTTATCTAAGTTTACTTCATAAGCACTTGCTACTCCTTCCATTTTTAAGAAGGCTTTGACTAATTTTCTTTTAGCTGTTACAACTCGTTGATGCTTTATGACTCCATGAACTTTAATTGGTAAGACTTCAATTGATATAAAAGAGTTGTGTAACTGTTGTTTATTACAAGATTTACCAAGATTAAGTTGTTTCATTGGATTCGTTGGTCCAAAATATGTAAAGGCACAAATTTTCAGCTTTCCAACACTCATATAACAGAAACTAGGACCAAGCCATTTTTAATAATGGAGGATTTTTGTTGGTTCGAGGCAAACTTAAAATAGCTATATCTTAGAAACCGATTGAAATTAGACGAAATAATTTTCAGGATGTTCATAATTTACTAAAATCTTTAAGTGCTTTAAAAATCAGCAAAATCTGTAGATACGTGAGTAAAAATTCCAAATTGTTTAAGTATTACGATGTTATATATCTTAAAAAAAAAGGATTATACAGTATTTCAAAGGTGAAAAATTATTAAAATCGAACGATTGGTTCAAAATTTATGACGGTTTAAGTAGCGAATTTTCTATATATCGATTTGTTGAAGAAACTGTGGTCAAAATAATGTTTTTCTTCACTATAATTGTTATAACTTTGCTAATTCTTATCAAGATACAAATATCTTGGTGTCAAAAGATAGGTGTAAGAGAGGTTTACAGCTTTATGTTAAACTCTAACCACCGGGCGTATTGGATGGACAGAAGGGGCACCAAACCACTACCTCGCCCGTTTAAAACTGAACACTTTTTATAGAAAAAAAAATTTTTTAAAGACATAAGCAATATAAATAGACAAAAAAGTTGTTTTCACTTTATAGTAAACCACCAAAATATATGAGAGGTGTATGTTAGCAATAGAGGTGGGTGTGGTGGCTATGGTTTGATACACCCTAGGATCAAAAACAAGTTGATTTTATAAATATTAATATCTTTATTAAAATGAGTAAAATTAGTACACAATATAAAATAATGTTATACGATCTTACGTAAAAAAGTAGTGTTTTTATTACGTAAGGGGCATATGTCCACCACCTACCAACCCACCCACCCCCAACCTAAAAAAAGTTATTATATTCAAAATTTGAACATTAAATTTAAAAAAAAATTATAAAATTGGAAATAAACTAAAAAATAAATTCATACTATACAACCAACATATATGGGAGATGAAGGTAAAACTCATAGTAGATATGTCGATGATGTTTTAGTACTATAATATCAAAAAATGTTTCAATTCTTGAATTATCTAATTGAATATTTAAAGTACAACAACAACGAAGAAAAAACATATTCCACTAGATTAAAAGATACATTTGTGGTGCATCCATGGTCATAAGAGAGTGGAGTATAAGGGAGGGCGTATCCAAATATGTCATAAGAAAATGTCATTCTAATGCCCTTTCCACTTCTAACTAAAAATTATTATTGAATAAAAATATATATGACTCAAAAAATTATACAACTGCTATTGTGGGACTATAAGTCAATTGGCTGTAAAAAACGTGTCATCTTTCTAACCAAGTAAAACAAAAACCTATAAAAAGTCTTTCATGTGATTATTACGTTGACAGAAGTAAGGACCATACAGTATTGTTAACGAGCTAGCCATTTTGTTTGGTTGACAAAAAAATTCCCTCTTTCAAAATAAATGATAAATAAAATGTTAAAAAAGAAAATAGTAATATAATTTAATGATAACATAATATATTTTTGTCTTGGCTTTTAGTTTATGATTAAAATGATTAATTCCAGAAATGAAACTATGTTTTAATCATTTTTAACGATAGACACCGCGTGAAAATAAGCCAGAGCCGTCTATCAAAAAATTAAATGTCACAACACTTGCTATTTAATTTAGGCAAGTCACAACACTTGCTATTTAATTTATGTAAGTCACAACACTTGCTATTGATGGTATTCTATCACGTGACGTTAAAATTCGCGGCCGCCATACTGTATGGCAAATAAAGTAAACAAAGCGAACGTTTATTGACATAACGTATTTAATTACAACTATTTAGATAACATATCTTGTAGTGGATAAATTTTTAAAGGTTATTTTTGAGTAAATTTATGTAGAATTTGATTCTCTATCTCACGATATAATTAATTTATTTTTGCTTAAAATAAAACTCTATTAAATAACTTGTTTTCAAAAGTGTGTTTTAAGTAATGTGCAATTAAGTAAACTGAACATAAAGTACTTCAAACCATTCAAAAATAGACTAAATTATTTGTGTTTTACATTTTTAAGATCTTCTGTTAAGTTTTATAAAACATTCAATTCTTTTATATATATATATATATATATTTTTATCAATTAGTAACTAGCATAACTCAGAAACAGCGAAAACATTTTGGTTTTTTAAGCATGTTAAATAAGTTTATTAAATTGTATTATTATTTTAAAATGCTATGTATATAAATTACTTATTTAATAGCTGTAGTATGTTAAAAGTATTTAATAGTAATTAGTAACAATAATAATTGGCAACAAGCAAAACCACAAACTTAGAAGAATGTGTCATTTTAGAGGCAATCAACACTCGTGCAAAAAACGTAAACAAGTTGCAAAGGATCCAAATGATTATAATTTTATTATAAACTTTGAGTTGTTGAAAATATATGTGTATCTTTTTGCTGTCATGTCAAGAATGTTTTTCATAAAACATTGACTTTTTATTGACTATTTAACTTATCACATGAGTGCTGTTCATAAGTTAAACTTTGACTTTAAAAGCTTGCTTAAAAGCAGTGTTTTTAATTAACCGTTCTTTACATTGAATTCTACTGGAAATAAAAGTATATATAGTAGACGAAATTCATTGGAAGATCTACATTAGCTTTAAGATATGTAGGAATAGGCACAAATCAAATTAAAAATTTTTTTTGAAATAAGTTGCAACATTTCAATGACTTCTATTAGTAAATCTATAGTAAATCTGTAAGTATTAAAACATTTTCAAGGAATATATGTATCCATTCAAACAATAATGTTTAGAAGATCTTTTTTATTTCATTGATAAACGTGCAATGATTTTCTCAGA
The DNA here is from genome assembly GCF_038396675.1 of Hydra vulgaris. Classification (NCBI taxonomy): domain Eukaryota; kingdom Metazoa; phylum Cnidaria; class Hydrozoa; order Anthoathecata; family Hydridae; genus Hydra; species Hydra vulgaris. The sequence continues at coordinate 54,750,059 of NC_088925.1, forward strand.
AGAGGTGACTCTTTTTTATTTAAAGATGTTGTTAGTTGTGGGCCTTATGTATAATTCTATATACCACTGAAAGTAAAGTGTGTTGGACATGTGCAGATTTTTAATGATTTCATTGAATTCAACGATGAATGCAAACAACTGGAACTTAATAATTAATCTCAATAATGACTTAACAACATAACCTTTTGTTGATACTATAAACAAACATGATTCTGAACGTTTTAAGTTATCTGGATTTTTAAGAAATCAATTTTCAAATACACCTTAAAAATATGCAAATAGACAAAAAATGCTGGACTAGCACGTTTAAAATAATATACATGACAACTTCTTTTAGAATTGTGTACTATATAAAATACAACTTCTCTAATTCGAATTTGATAGGTGAAATAAAAGTTTAAATTAAAAGATTTTTTAATTATAGAATATTTTTTATTTATTTTCATTATACATTTAAAAAAGATTGTTTTAAAACATGTGTAAAAACATTGTTTTTTTTTTTATAGAAACTATAAATTATTTTATCCTTGTTAGCAAAACTATGCCAAGTACTTGTTTTGTCAACGGTTGCTCAAGTAGAGCAGACCGTGGCAAAATGTCTTTCCATAGCTTATATTCTTTCCAAGTGAGAACTTGCTTTGGTCCAAACAAAGTAATCGCAAAACTTTACTTTGCACACAAACATTTGTGTTTGAACCTGGTAATAATGTGCATGAGATTTTTTCAAATGCAGTTTGCCATAAACATTCTCCAGTGATGACTTTTTGACTACGCAACCCTGAATATCTATATCTCGAAGACAAAATGGGCATTTTATTTCTAATACTCCTTTGCCACAGCAATTACAAGATACTAATGAATCTGGAGTTGCTCCTAAATATGAGTTGTTGTGGTCGATATGTAGGCCACTTTTAGAAATTTTTAATTCAGTATGCTTGTCTTTGATTAAGTTAGTATAGCAATCTAGAGCTCCTGATTCGTGCTGACACCCCCAGTCTGTAGCCGCTGTTTTAAACTTAAGTAATGAAGGATAGCATATTGATTTTACAGTGCTTATTGATGGTTTTAAGGGCGAAGTAATGCATGCTTTCTTCATATTTGAAGAAGTTATTCTGCCTGCGTGGAATCTAAACCACATTTGGCTTGCAGCTTGACTTCTAGTCTGCTCTTCTACAAGTTGACACGCTTCCTTAGTTGTAAGCAGCGTGTTACTAGTTAGAATTTGAGTACACAACTCATCTATAGCCTCAAGTGTTGCTGATGTGCCTCGGTCTTTTCGTAGTTCTACAGAAACCCAGGGGTACAAGGAAGATAATAACCTAGGAACGTAAGATTCAACAAAGTTAGGTACTATTGACAGTAAACTTGGTTTAGCGCCAGTGTCATGTAATTTTTGAAAAAAATTGTTCATTTCCGTAATGTTGGGAGGTTCTACAAACGGAAGAGGCTGTAAATAATATTGTCTAATAGGTGTCTGAGATAACTTATTATCAAGATTCTTTTTCATCGTTGTTGCCGATGTAAAATCAATGTCTTTTAGCCTAGAATATGTTACTTTCTTCACATTTGATGGTAGCATCCAGTATGCTGCTTCTTCAGTAACAGTTCGGCTTTTCTCTAAGCGCACAGAAGCATCTATTGCAAAGAGCGTGGCACTGACATGAGTACATGTTTCAGCTAAACCTGCCATACAGTTGCAGTGTGCAGCTAAAATGTTTCCACTCTTTTCAGCAATAATCCAAGGTTGTAGTGGTGGCCGGCTGATACTCTGAGAGTGCCTCACCTAAACAATGAATGATATATATATTTGAATATATATATATATATATATATATATATATATATATATATATATATATATATATATATATATATATATATATATATATATATATATTTATATAGTATTTTAATTTATAGTAAGTTTATTTTAGTTTATAGTAAGATAGTTTATAGTAGTTTATTTATATAGTATTTTAGTTTATAGTAAAATCGTAATCATTTTGAACTTCTGTAACTTTTTGTACGCTTTTTGCATGAGTGTTGATTGCCTCTAAAATGACACATTCTTCTAAGTTTGTGGTTTTGCTTGCTTGTATTGAATTATTGTTAAAAAATTATAAACACTTTTAGATACTACAATAGAATAAACATCAGCATATTATTTATATACAGAGCAATTAAAAATACTAAAACCATTTAATACTTTATTGAGCATACTTAAACAACCAAACTATGTTTACTGTACTATGAGTCATGTAAATTAATTCAAAACAAAAATTTAATAAAATGCCTTAGAATACATAACATAAGGTTTTTAAAATGTTAACACAAATAGTTGTATTTATTTTTTTGGTTATTTATTAAGTTTGAGAATGTTTCAGATTATAGTATTTGCAATTTACTTAGCTGCTAAGGTTAATTAACTTGTTTGGCAGTGTTTAGAAAACAAGTTATTTAATATTGAGTTTTAGTTTAAACAAAAAAAATTAATTACATCATGAGAAAGAGAATTAAATTCTATATAAATTTAATCAAAATAATAAACTTTTTAACAATCTTTTTCTATAGGAACCACATTAACAGATAGTAATTGGCCTTGCGTTAAAGCTCCTTAAGCTAATGCGTTAGTTTGACCTACAAGATGGCGTCGGAATAGTAATGTTTACATCGTGACGTCAATAGAACACCATCAATATAATTGATGCAAGTCACAACACTTGCTGTATTGTAATAAACATACATTTATATTATTGTAGTATTATAATAAACATACATTTTACCAAAACTGTAACAAGAAAAAATTATATTTATTATAGCAATAAGCGGAAAAACTATTGCATTTGTAAACGCCCATGCTTAAACCAATAATTGCATGCAATAAAACTAGCCGCGAAATTGAATGATTTAACTACTCGTGCTTTAATGTAACTTGTGCTCCAAAATGAATTTGGATTTGTCCGAATAGTTTAAAATCATATTTTGTACTATTTAGTCAAACATAAAATTATTATTAGACATTTTTTATTTTTGTACGACACTTTTATTTAAATTTATAGTCTGAAATCATTATACTGTCAAGTAAATCAACCTGGGTTACAGGTTTAGTTGAAGTTTGTAGTAGATATTTTTTTAAAAGCTCAATAGCTCTTTCTATATTGATTCTCACAGGAGTATTTGAAAAGATAAATCAATGTCTTTTACAGCCATTTGATTTTTACATTTTGTAAATGCTGGTGTTATTAAAAAAGGCTCTGTTTGTTGCTAATTCTTCTTCCACTAAAAGTCCTCTATCTTTGTATGAGATTATATCAAAATTTGAATTTTTATTGATTTTAGACGCAAATGCTGGCAATTAAAGTCATTCTTACGGGCAAATTCATTTTGGAACTTGTTATTTAGTAAACTTACGATCTGATTTGGGTCATTTGTTCCTATCTGTATCTATATGGGCCATTTGTTCCTGATCTGTTGTTGGCTATTCACATATTTGTAAATTAACTTTTTCTTAGCCATCAGCAATAGGTTTATTTCATAACTTTGTCTAGCTTTAACTTGATTCGTTTTGTCTATTTTGCAAATTTTTTTGTTATTTATTCACAAGAGAAGAAATATTTCACCCCAAAGATCAGTTGCAAAATCTAAGGGTCTTTTTTAATTTTATAAATTTTTCAAGATCATTGTTTATCCAAAATATTCACTTTTTTTTTAATAATATCTGATTTTTTTTATTGAAATGTATTGCTTATACGCTGCATTCATGTAAAATATCAACATATACATTTCTTGGACTGATTTGCCATTAAAACACGTTAAGCAATCCACTTTGGAAAACGATCTGTTTTTTGAATCGAAATTTGCTTTCCTATAATGTCGTACAATTATTCCTCATTTAAAAAACTTTTCTGATCTAACAAAATTTTGTAACTTAGAACTAACAGCCTTCTTTCAATATTTCCTAGAACTTGATGTGATTTAATTCGGAATAATCTTTTCTCTTGTGTTGTAAATAATTAATCAAGATTGTTAAAGCATTCATTGTTTGATAATTATAACTTTGGAAAAAAAACGTGCTGAATGAGAAGGAATTCATATCATAAAATCTGTACTCATGAGAGCTATCATTGTTTAAATCAATTTTTTAACACCATTAGAGCATTTAATGTTTGGAAAATTAAAGTAACCCATAAATTATAATATCCTTGATATTGCGTTTATCCACATAGCGTCTTGCAGTTTCGAATATCTCATTAAAGATTTCCATATTAATTATTTCATTTGGTTTGTATATACATCCTATTAAATAACTATCATTACAGATACCAAATGCATCCCATATTTGCTCAATTTTGTCATAACTCAGAATTTTATCTTTAACTTGATAAGATTCAAAATTGATATCTATGTATATTGCAACACCACCACCAATTCTACCACCTTTACGAACATTTCTATTCAAAAAGTAGCCTTCTATATTTGCAATCGAAGTCTCTCTGAACCAAGTTTCCGCTACTTCGATAATACATGGATTTACATCACTACATAATACCTTGAACTCCTCCGTTTTATTATTGCATTAGTTGCATTCATATATAAACACGTAATGTTGTCAATCAGCTTGTAGTTTCTTAAATTCAACAATTTTGTTTCCACGAATAGCATATCAAAACGTAGAATCAGTAGCAAGTTGAGAGTTTAGCTTATTTCTTTCTTGTCTTAATTAAAAATCTAGTATTCTCTCTGCTTTAGTAAGATCAAGTTAAATACAGACGAGCTAATAGAAACCATCAACCGACCACGTGGGATCCCACGTGGTCGGTGGATGGTTTCTATTAGCTAAACAATAATATAATATCTCATAGTTATATGATGGTCGGTGGATGGATGGATGGTTAGTAAGGAATTTATAAATGTTTCGTACTATTTATGGTTTACAATAACGGCCTTACTTGTATGAATAGGGCTTAGCTTTTATAATTATTTGTCATTATGTTTTTAATGTTGTTAGCGTTAGCGTCTGTTACACATTGCGATTGGTGTGGCAGAACAGCTTGTTCTAGTTTGTATAATGAATGTATTGATCACAATTTATTTGCTTGTGATATTTGGAATATTTGCGGTTGCAAAAATACAATTCAGTTTTCAGATGGGAGACGATTATTACTTTCCAATTCCTCCAAATTTCAAGGCCAACGGACCTCAGTTTAAACAAAACAAGGTAAACCCTAAACAGTCACTTCAAGTGGCCCCTGGTTGGGACAATCAAATATTTGATGTTAACGAGAAAAATTTTAAAGATCAAAAAAGTGCTCGCATTGCTGAATCTGTTGTTACTGGTTTAACCGGTGCTTTAAATCCTAAAACTGTTCTTAATGTTGCTAAAAATGTTAAGGCTGTTGCTGGTATTGCTAAGGAAACTGTTCCTTATATTAAGTGCCCAATGTTAGGAAAATATTGAAAATTGCTATATTGCCAAAAAATAATATTAGTTCGACTGAATATATTGCTTTAAAGGAAATGGGTAAAACCCGCCCCACTAATATATTGGAGAATATGTTATATTCTGATTCTGATTGGTCTCGAAGTAGTTCGCTTAATACTAGTAGTGTATATTCTAATTCCACTAAGTCCTTGAATGTTAGCGATATTAGTACAGCATCTGAAAGTATTGAAGGTTGGAATTACGATCCTGATTATCAGCCTGTTCCTACTGATGATTTGCCTGATTATATGCGTCTTAAACCTGGTGTTCCTGATATTTATGACCCAAAAGAGATTCCTTATATCAAGGAAGCTAAATTGGCGAAGCAGTTGTTTAAACATAATTTTGAACCTTATCAGTTTCCTAAGTTTTATGATTACTTACCCAAAATGGCCTCTCCTTGGAGTGTTGTGAAGGAGAGCTCTGCTATATTAGACAAGGTTTGGGGAAATTATTCATTTGATATTGCTGCTGCCTATGGTGCGGACAAGCCTAAGAGTATTTATTCATCCAAGAGGAAGAAAAGGTTGGTCTCAGCGCGGAAGTCACGTAAGTAATGGCCGAACAACCTCCGAGTCACGAAGTGGGCGCATCGCCAGATTTCGTTATCGAAAGAGGATTTGATTGTAGTAAAGGTTTTTATGACGAGTTTTGTGTTGAGCAAAATATTTATTGGTATTGTGATTGTACTAACGATACTGTTCAGAATGTTTATTATTTTCTTGTTGATTATCCTAATTTGTGGACTAATATAGATCAATATTGGATGACTTCTGGAGGTATATTTTATGTTGATAAATCAGTTGAATGCGAAGTTATGGATGTTCGTGTTGAAAACCAACTTAAGACTACCCAAAATTCTTCTGTTCCTCTGGAAATGTCTAATATTGGACTTAGATTTTTTGATATCGAGGGTGATCAAATGATTTCTGATGTTATATATCCTCTTGCTGATGCTGATGATATTATTAAAATATTTAATTTAAAGTTATCTTCTGCCGATAAGAAACCGTCTCCTTTGCCTACTATCAAGTTATTGGAGAATTCTTTGTTTTTCGATAGCGTTGATGGTAAACCTGTTCAAACTAGATTTGGCAATGTTATTAGTACTAAAGATCCCCGTTTTATTGAGCGTAACAATGTTGCCGAAAAGGTTATTTATAAAGTTGTTTGGAATAATGATATCGGTTTACGTAAACCTATGAAACTTTTGCTTAATGATCCTTATTCTGCTGTTAAATTTAAATTTACTGATACCTCACTCGATAGAGGTGGTCAATTTATAGACACTAATGCTAGTATAGAGCGTCAGAAAGCTAATGGGTTCTTTGATGAAAAATGGAATGTTGTTAATACTTATCCTTGTGATTATCGTATGGGTCATGTTCATATGCCGAATTATGGACTTAAAAATCTTATTGGTCGTGCTATTACCTCTGAAGATGATCTAGCTCGGAAAAATGTTCGATATCCTGTTCAAATTGACCGTTGGTATACTCAGCGAGAGGGCATTGGTGATGCTTATAATACTGGAAATATGCATTCTATATATGCCCCTATCACACCTTATTGCTCCGATTCTAAAGAACCTTATAATATTGAACAATGTTTTGATGTGTTTTTGCAACCTTATGCAGAGTTTGATCATTCTTCTGTATTATTTAAGAATCGAGAAAATTACGATATTGCGGCTGGTGATAAAATGGTCGAAACTACTTATAATACTTATTGGAATAATTTGCCTACTGTTATGCCCTTTAGTGGTAATAAATGCTGTAAACGCTTGTATTTTTGTATTGATCCTGCCTATATTGGAAAAGACGTTATGCCTACTACTGTACGTGGTCGTTTAAGGTTGAAACATCGTATTCAGATATTCGATAAAGATTGGACCTATGGTCAAACCCGTGTTTATCCTGTTAACCCATTATATAAACGTCCTAAAATAAAACAATTTAGATTTTGGTAAAGATGCCTTGTATTCTACTGTTACAATGGCTAATCCCTTTGTTAAGGGGAATCCTAAAATAACCTTTATGAATAGTTATCAAAAAATATTTTATCCCTCTTTTTCTTCTATGTTTGTTGGTTTGGCCCCTTTGTTGGACGAAGAGGAACCCGCTGAGAAAAAAATAAGACTGTAAATAATTTTATAGAATATATTCTTTAAATTTATCTAACACGTCGTTTTCTTCTATATTGCGTTGTGTTTTTGATAGACTTAACAGGTATAATAGTTCATCCCCACATCCGCTTACTGCTATTAGCTCCTCGTGCGTAAATATGTTTGTTAGTGGGCAACCAAACCATAATATTGTGCATTTGTTCTCGAACGCCGGCTAGTCGCTGGGATGCCATTTTAATATATCGTATTTAGATGTACTGTTCATTGTTATTAAGGTCGGGTGTGGGTCTATTGCCAGCGAGTCTTTGTATTTTACGTCAGTTGTTAGTGTTTTGCTACCTTCTAATAACTGCTTCATTTGTTGTATAACGCCTAGGTGTTCAAACACCATTTCATCGCAACGATATACAATCGCGTTTGATAGCGATTGTAGCATGAAGGCTGAGGGAGATGGTCCTGTTAGGCAGTTAAAATACCCTATTTCATGTGGTAAAAATTTACTGAATAATAGATTTGCGAAAAATGTTTTACCTGAATCTGATGGCCCACACAGGATTAACCCTCTTTTCTTATAATTTAAATTAAAGATAAATGAAGATAATAAATGCCTTGTGACTCAGTAGGAACATTATTGCTCCTAATTTAGCGTCATTGTCACATGGTGTTATCCTAGGTGTTAATATGTCGTTATTTCGTATCCGTAAGTAGTTTTGTCTGAATATTGTTTTCTTTGTGCTTTCTAGTACGCGTACGTCGATTTGGTATTCTAGTTCGCGTAGTTTGTTGTCTGTCTCTAGTAGGTTATCGTAGTGTCTAGAATTTATTACACAGTTGTTTATTAAATAGGAGCAAAATGTGTTCTTACGTGCAGCTGCAGCGTTTCTTGATGTAGTTGTTTTCGTTGTCACAATATTATCGTCGATTACCCATCCCAAGTCGAAGCAGATGTGGGCATGTAGGTATTTAAATAATGTTTGTAACGTATGTAATGGCGTTTTTATAGTATTTGCCGTTAGCAACGTGCTTAATTTTAACTTGCATCTTGCATTTTGAACACTGGACTCCAAATCGTTTTGCGTGTCGTCTCTGGCATCCTGTACATTTCCATCGTCTAATTTTAATGAATCGTCTTCGTAGTGCGAGCAGCTCTGTATTTGGCTTACATCGTCCGTAGTTGTGTTGTGCATATATTTCATGGGTATGCAATTCTCCATCAAACTCTGATGCGTTTCCGTCGAAATATTTACAGACGACATGGGATCGCGTAAGTATGAGAACATATTGCATTTTTGTTTCCTTTTCATTGAACCACATGTAGGGATTCGGTTTGCCTGTATATATGACATGGTATATTTCAAAGCCATGTTGTAAATCGGGATTATACACAAATAACTCCTAAATATTATTGATATATCCTTAAATAATAACAATTACAGTTAGGATTTATACATACTTTACAACAGTAACATGTACCATTTTTACAATAGTTACAATAATTATCGTTTGTATATTTACTTACAGAATTGTCCAGTGTTATTAGTGGGCAGTTCACTCCTCGCTGAGGTCCATTGTCGCAACAAGGTTGCGCTTGACATTCAGCAGGGCTTTCTGGTGGTCCTGCAACATCACCTTCGATTTCGGAATCCGATTCGACTTCAATGATATTCGTTCCAATAGATTTAATTCTTGTCTCTTCGTCTTTAATAGACGCTTTATCGTTTTCTTTGACTCGCTCTTCATTTGTCGGAACGATTTCTGTATTGTTTCTACACTGTCGTCCAGTTCCGGCATCATGTAACGGTTCTGAAGGTCTGTTTTCGTTTTCAGAAATTGTTCTATTTGCATCTCTTGTTTCTTCATTCGCACTAACCATTGCGTTATTTCCGACATTATTTTCATTTTCTTCAGTCGTGTACGTATTTGGGGAGTTTGGTTTTGTGATACAAGATTTCACGTATGTCCTCGACGTCGTTGGAGTTGCAACCTCTGCTGATGATATCGTTGTATTGTTGCTCCAAATTGGCGACATATTCTGCATCTCGTCGTTTGGACATTTCATTTCGTTCGTTTCTTGAAAGTTTTCGTTTTGTCGATCTTGATTTGCTATCTGTTCTTTCAAACTTAGACATCTTTCGCAGTTGTTATTAATACAGTCACAGAATAACTTGCAATAGTCGTTGTCGTTGTATACACTCATTATGAATGATATGTTAATGTATAAGCGTTTTATATACTGCTGGTAATCTCATAATTGGGAAAAAAACAAAAAGTTTATCTCTTACCATAAATAACTAATCCTATTGTTTCTAGAACCATGACTAATACGAAACATTTATAAATTCCTCTCAGACCGACCAACCAACCCTTGACACACCCCCACCCCGCCCTCTATGAGATCTCATAGTGGGCGGGGAGGGGGTGTGTCAAGGGTTGGTTGGTCGGTCTGAGAGGAATTTATAAATGTTTCGTATTAGTCATGGTTCTAGAAACAATAGGATTAGTTATTTATGGTAAGAGATAATTTTTTTGTTTTTTTCCCAATTATGAGATTACCAGCAGTATATAAAACGCTTATACATTAACATATCATTCATAATGAGTGTTTCTCATACTGGAATTTTCTAATTCAGCTGAAATCGGCCCCGGTGTTTCCTTTTTTATTACCGCAATCTTCTCTCAACCTCTGCTAAGATTATTAAATATTTCCGCAACCTCGGCTCCAAGATTATAATATAATTCCTCAATTTTTTTTTTATTATTATCTTCAATTTTTCAGATTGCAAAGATTTTTCTGACTTGGCTAATCCATTAACAATTATAAGAACCAAAGTTTCATTTCATTCATTTTGCTTATTGACAGCTGCATTTACTACCGATAGTTAGGTTAAATTAAATTAGATTAAAATTTATTAGTACAGTGATACAGTGTTTAATTTACCTATTATGAGTATATATATATATATATATATATATATATATATATATATATATATATATATATATATAATACAATTATATATATAATACAATTATATATATAATACAATTATATATATAATACAATTATATATAAGACCATGGTTATAAAACAAAACGAAACAGTAGTTTGTACGGAACAGTAGTTGATAGAATTAATTTTGAAGCTTTGATATTTTTTGGCGTTCAGACGTCAGACGGCAAGTTATTTCAAATATTAACAACCCAAAGTGAGTGAGAATATTTACGGACATCAAATTTACATTTTAATGTGCGTAATTTGAAATTATGTCATCGAATGTAAATAAATTTGTTAATTAAAAAGAAACTTTAGTTGCTCTGGTAGTTACTCACTCCACTAGCTGTAATCTATCCGGAATTTTTAAGTGGTGGGAATTCTGCGGAATTCTCTTTCAAACACTTCACTTTTTTCTCTAAATCGGAAAATTTGTTCTTTTCGGTTACTTCAAGTCCTACTTTGAAAATTTATTTCATCATTTCATCAATCTGCTTAGCATGCTCTATTTTAAAAGCATTTAAATTCCCTCAAAACAGTTAGAGAGTGCACCGTTATTTGAGATCGATACTATTAAATGCAATACAAAATATAAATGTTTTTATAGCGTATTTACAAGTTTTATGGCTTAAGACAATAATTAACTTCTGGCAAAATCCATTCAAACAAAACTGGTATGCTTAATCCAGTTTAAAACTTTGCTAGACTTTAAATTGCAGAGAATTCTGAGTCCGTCATTCGACTTTAATTATTCAGCAAATTATTGGTCGGGCGACATCCCGCGTGTCGCCCTACCAATAACCTGCTGAGTAATGAAACAAAAACCCGATCAAAATGCATAAATCCGTTTTTACAGAAGCAAAAATGTATTTTCACACCAGCGAAGTGTGCTAAATTGGTTCGAAATTTCTATTTAAAAGGTTAACAACCTTTTAAATAGAAAATTATTATCAGAATTAAATTCTGAGTCGAATGGCGACAGGTGGGATGTCGCCCGACCAATAACTGCTAAGTTATTGAACAAAAGCCCAATTAAATTCCATTAAAACTTTTTTTACAACAATAACGATGTTTTTTCACACCCGCGTAATGTGTTAAATTGAATCAAAATTTAATTAAAAACTAATAATAAAATTGATTCGAAAATAAATTCGAAATTAAAGTGCAAAGCAATCAAGCAAAAACCCAAATAAAATGCAATAAAACTGTTTTAACAACAATGGCAATGCATTTTACCTGCAAAATACGATAAGTGCCATTACGCAGAATGCCTGCGAGGTTGTCGTACGGAAACCCTAACAAAAATCAATTAACAACTTTTATTGTAAAAATTGTTTGATTGTCTTTTTGTATAACAAGTTTTATTGTAGAAATAGGAAGTCACTAAAATTTTTAAAATAATAAAAAAATTTATTCATAACCACTTATATATATATATATATATATATATATATATATATATATATATATATATATATATATATATATATATATATATATATATATATATATATATGTATATATATTCGGCTGACTACATATATAATATATATATATATATATATATATATATATATATATATAGTCAGCCGAAAACCGTATGTCCATTTATATATATATATATATATATATATATATATATATATATATTTATATATATATATAGTCAGCCGAAAACCGTATGTCCATTATTTTGTAAAGACATTCTGCCAGAATGTCTGATTAATTTTTTAAATATTTTCAAAAGTTGTATCATTCTTGAGACTATATTTATTGGACACATACCCCATTGATTGTTGAATATTTGTTTATTATAAACTGAAAAAACACTAAGGAAGGACATACGGCCTCTTGGTTCTCGGCTGACAATATCTTAAGCTGACCAACGTCCTTATTGCGGAGAGCCAAACGTAATTACAATTTCGATTTTCACGCCGCTCTTCCGCTAAAATAGGACGCTGGTCACCTTTTATATATACTTTCGGAAAACATGAGAAAGCTTAGGATATAATTAGGTTTACAATGAATACTGCTTTATTATTACTACACAAAAAAGATAGATAAAACTAAATATTTGTATCCAGTTCCCTTTTTGTTTAAATAGATTGTTTTAAAGTTAACATGTCAAATAGTATTATCGTAATGTCCTATTTATTTAAAAATCCGAAATTTTGTTATAAGTAACAAAACAACTGTAAACACATTTTTCTATATAAATAGATTGTACCTTTTTAATCTGAACTCTTGAAAATGTTATTGTGTTAGTGATTTTTAATGTGCAACTGAGAGATCGTCTAACATTGACTTTATCTATTCTGTTTGGTCATCGCAGAACATGAGGTCAAAAATATTATTTACAAAAGTTGTCTGGCGAACAAATTGCGTATAAAACAGTCATTGACAAGATTAAGAAAAGCATGGCATGATTGTTTCTTTTTGTAGATATGTCTCCAAAATCAGACTATTATCTAAAAGTTAAATAATATCTATAAGTTTTTACTCCTCTGCAAAATCTGTTAAAAAATTAGAAGCACCCGGTTTTTTTCCATCATTATACAATCCAACAACAAATGTTTTTAAAAACCCAAATTGACAAAGTATAGACCACTCTTAGTAGTAACTTGTAACAGTAGCACTTGATTCGAAGAGTAGTAGACCGTTCCACATTAGATATAAAATTAATTTCAAAATAATTAAACTCTCAAATTTCCAATATATTTTTAAAACCTTGTTTTATTCAAATGTCATAAGGTACATTAGGATAACTTTCATAGTTTAAAGAAATATTGCAGTCACCTTCTCAACTTGATTTACAAAGTTTTACATTACTTGAAATTGTCACATAATAAAGATTTTACAAAACACTTCGTAAATCTTTATCATAATAGAATGTGAAAAATCTAAGACAGTCTTTCTAGAACTTTGCCAGTCTGTGGGTTGCTTTCTCCGAAGTAATAATGAGCTTTTAGTTTGACTTGTATGAAAAACATTATTAAGGTATCTTTATATATATAAAACTATTTTAGTATTTAATCTTTTGTAAAGTGGCATAGTTACAAATATATTATAAATAATATTACCATAGTTATTACTTTGTTTAAAGCAACCTTCGAGGCACTAACTAAGCTTAGTCAACATAAACAACAACAAAAATACAATCACTATCTAAACTTGGTAAATATTCATTTTAAACAATTATATATACTTCAAAAAATACAGTCACTATCTAAATCTGGTAAAGATCCGTTTAAATACAATTGTATATACTTTAAAAGCCACACATAAATTTGTTTTTTCTTATTAGTAGATTCAGCTTTTGTTTTTGAGGATCGCATTTTGGAATTTTTGCATGTACTTATACCGGTCTAATCTTTTGTATGTACTAGTACATTTGATGCTCTAAACTAATTTAGACAGTAGACTATTTCACTATTGAGACTTCTTCATTATTGTAAAATGCAATACAAAGTATTTAAAGAATCCTCTCAATTGAAAATATAATGATATCGTTCGTAACAGATAGGCGAAGACCAAAGTTAAACTTTAACTTACGTACATGCGCAGATGTAAAATATTTAACAAATTAGTTTGTCCAGACCATAGTAAACCTGATTGGACATTTAAATAAGTCTTTTTTGGAGATGGCCGAAAGAACGAAGTTGGTACGCCCTATGACCGCTAGGAATACTCAAAAACTGAAATAATATTAATAAAGTAATAGAAAATATACTTAATAACAAAACATTTTTGATTGTGGTATTAAGAGCTTATTAAATAAATTAAGGAGATTCCATTAATGTGAACATAACCCAGAATAAGAAAGAAAAACAAATTTTGCTATTACCATCTATCAGTAGTTAAACTTTTTATTTTAATAGGTCTTTTTATACAAAAAAATATACAAAAGTCTTTTATACAAAAAAATAATTTTATACAAAATCACCTTTGAATTTAGTTTGTTATTTTAATGTTGATTCATTTTAACTGTGGTTACATTTTCACAAAAACGCGCTGTTTTGGGTAACGCTAAACAAATAGTTCTAAAACATTTCAAAAAAATTTATTTTGTCTTGTTAGAACTGGGTTTTTAGTTTTTTATTTAAAAGGTTAACATCTAACTGCGCAGAGGACTCAGGCACGAATAAAACGCGTACATTGTTCGTCTTGTTTGCGTCTGAAGCGTGTAGGACCTTATCGGAACCGATATGAATTTTTTAGACAAGCGCGTTCAAGATGTCTAAATTACATTCGGAGAGTATGCCGCTTCAAAATAAAATAGAGACCAAACAAACATGTTAATTAAAATTTAAATTTCGTTTGAAATCATCGCTTATTTTTCTTTTTTTATGGTTACCTTTTCATATATAATTTTTTTGATATTCTTCGATGCTTGCGCCATATTTTATCTTAAATTGTAAGAAAATAGAACTCAAAATAAAAAAAAACAAGTGATTGACCGAAACCGAAATTTGAGCTAAAACCGAAAGTATTGAAATTTCGGTTCAGTGAAGCCAAAACCGAATTTTGAGAAAGATTCAAAGACAAAAGTCTGTTTCTATCATTTTAAAGAATGTCTCCAGCAGTTAAAAACAACCTTTGAACTTCGGTAGATGTTGGTGGTAGTGTAAGGAATATCTTTGCAACTTTTAATATGGTTTCTCTTTATACTCATTTCAAAACTAAACAGCATGTAGATGTTGGGCTTGAATCTGGGATCATGAAGTGTTGCCATTACGAAATGATCAATGGTTTTGAGTCAAAAAAACGTTCCTCCGTTGCTTTCTTTAGAGCATTTTTCTTGCCCATTACTTCTTCGTGATCAGAGGGAACTTCAGATGACTTTGGGATAGTAGTCACAATTGGAATGCATGCATTCTTTCCAGAGAGTAATTTGGTGGCTTTATCGAAATTCGCTAAGATGTTTACCAGCTTTTGACACAGGTTCCAATCCTGTACAGTAGACTCAATGTTGCTGGAAAGACGGATTAGCAGTGTGGTAGCAATTGCAGATTTCAAGTACAGAATTCTTTCAATCATGTTATAAGTTGTATTCCAGCGTGTTAGGACATCCTTTTTGAGCCCAAGCCTGCCGAAATAGTTCATTTGAACCTCTTGTTGTTTGTAAAGCTCAGCAAAGAAGGAGTTTAAATAAGATACATGAGTGGAAAGCTTTCGACATTTTTCTATCAAGCTTACAGCATTCTGGAGTAGAAAAAGTTCCTTTTTACTCACTAGTTGAAGTGAATGATTAAGACACCCAGCAGATTTGTAAAAACACTGTCGATCCTTGAAAGCTGCTTTTATATTTGCAGCATTGTCTCTTAAGCAGACTGTGAACTTGCCCTTTAGCTCCCGTCCTTTAAAAATATTCTCAAGTCATTGAAAAATGTTTTGAAGCAGTATGTTTTTCATCAAACTTGGAATATGACAGGCAGAATTTGATCCGCTCCCGTTTTTCTGAAACGTAGTGAACCATCATGCCCAAGTACTCATGATGAAAGGATGACCAAGCGTCCAAAGAGATGGAAACAGTTTCAGCATTTTCTTTCGTTAAGCATAACTTTCGTTGCAAGCCTAATCTTTTCATAGGCTGGATTTAGCATGCTGCGGTAGTGTTTCTCACTTCCAATATCATAGTGTGGTGTAAAAACTGCATGATGGCGTTAAAATCCTGGATTATTTACATTTGACCAAGGTTGTAATTCGAGGATAGTCATTTAAGTATACATCTATGAAACTCCAGAATTTCTTCGGAGTTCGAATCAATTTTTGAGATATTGACATTGCAGCCAGGCATTGTAAATTGCAACATATCAGTCCTTTGCCGTTTTGATCCGATGTCAAATATGGGTATTGTTTTTTTTTTGTAATAGGCTCAAGTTGATCTGCAGTTGGTGTATTTTTAGGACTGCCGGTACTTGTGAGTATTGCTTTTTCAGCTTTTTTAGGAGATTTTTTAGAGTAAGCTGTGGGTGTCGACTTCTTAATTGTCAGAAAATCCGCTAAGTGATTAAAGTTTTGGATTGTGCGATCAATGATTCCACAAATAACTTTTCTTTTGATGAAAGTATTAATTTTGGTTGCTTGACTTAAATGTTAATTCATTTAAAGAATGATTTGAGAATAGTAATTTGAAACTATTATGTAACGTGATTTTATTTAAAGTTTCCACAATTGTTATATTTAAAAATTGATTTACTAACCAAACGATAACCTTTAAGAAATACCATTAAAAAATCTATTAAAAGTTTCTATTCATTTCGGTAGCGGTTTGAACCGAAAATTCGACCGTAACAGGAAAAGTAAAAAATTGTTAAAGCAGAAATTTCGGTTTCGGCCGAAGCCGAGAGTTTACGTTCACTAATAAAAACTAACTGTTCTAACCTAAGAAATGTTCAAAATAAATTAGGATGTAAAGATAAAGTAATTTAAATATAGCTTAAGTTTTGATAAATTTAAACTATCCAATTTGAAAAATAAAGACTACATCTATTTTTTATCTTCTAATTGCTTGTAATTGCTACATTTATTTTGTATCTCGGAATTGCTAGTTAAGTGTGCGTTCCACGGCCTACTTAATAACAGGCCTGAAAGACGCGCAAAAAAAAAAAAAAACTGTAGGCGGATATTTTGTAAACAAATATGTCGATTTAAACAATTTTGTAAACAAATAAGTTGAGTTAAAATTTAAAATTCGCTACACTAGCTGCTAAATTGCTTGTTTTCAAATTTTGAGAGCTGTTTATTTTAAAAACCTTTTACAATAAGATAACATTTTTTAATCGATTACTAAAAAAAACAACACTTTTCTTTAATAATATCTTTTCAAATTTCACAAACCCTACAACTTCACAAAACATATTTTACATACATTTACATTTCTGCTCCGCAATGATCATTTTTGTGACAATTTAAGTACTTTTAAAGCTGGTTCTTTTGTCGATCGAGGTGAGTAAAGCTTGCTATAGTTGTTAAATAATATGTTAGATAGTATTTTTCCATGAAACTTATCTATGTTTTCAAATCCATAAAATTCTGCTACCATCATTGTTATATTTATAAAACTTGTCCTACAAACTGATGACATGATGTGATGAAAAAATACATAGCAATAAATCACCCATTGACACATATTGTCTCCAGGTATCTTCAAGCCTCCTCTGTTGATTTCTTTAGTAAATTCTCCAAATTCGTTGTAATAGAACTGCGTATCATATTCATCTACATCATTTCTACTGATGTATCCTGCAATATAAACTAAAGCCATTTTTACAGACTTAGACAAGGCTAACTCCATATTTGAAAGATTATGAAACACATTGAAGGTATTGTCATCATTTAGCAAAAATCCACATTTCAAACAAGCATGTTCACAACATGTTTGAATTCCATCAAAATCTGTGTTTAAATCAAGGAGAAGCTTTGTTTTCTTAATGTTTACTTTTTGTAAAACTTGTTGAACATTAATAAAATATGTTCCACCAGAACCTTGACGTAGCTTACTGAACATTTTTTCAATGGGATCACTAGAAAAATTTCCTAGACATACATATTCGTGTGAAGTGCTGAGGAGATGCTTAGTTAACTCAACCAGTCCTCTACTCGTGTATGCAAGAGCAAGAGCAGTATCTTTGGTAAGTTGTTTTACTCTTTGTCCTTGTTTTTTAGGAACCATTTTTTCAAACATACTTGCTATATCAAGTAAAAAATCTAATCGTTGATCGTTAGGGTTATCAAAGACAGCCCTTTTTAAGTCTTTAGTTTTAACGTCTTCGAACTGACTTTTTACATTTAGGATTTTGAAAAAGTCTACAATTTTTTCTATAAAATCAACAGTTCCACCTGAATCCTGAATTTCTGGATGAATTTTTAATGCAGTTAACGTTTCAACACAAAAAATCTTAAGACATAAAGCAACATTCTGTCGTTCTATAGGTTTTGGACAGATAGAAATTTCATTAAGCTTTGATAGTTTCACAATAGAATTATTTTCTAACTCAACCAGCTTCTTCAAGTCAACCCACTTTGCAGTTTTTTCAAGGCCGCAGTCAGAATACTTTAACTCTTGCATTTTTTCAGTTAACCAATTGTTTCTGATAGATTTGATTAGATGTACATAATCATAGAGCAAAAAAATGTTTTCAGTTGTGCGCCATGGAGAAATCAAATTGAATTTTTTAAAGAATGATTGATTTACTTTATTATTATCACATAAAATTGCAACAGTAATGCCATTACATGAACGAATCAAATTTAACATATTTACAACTTGTTCATATTGAAAATCAGCACTTAAACGATACACTGGCAGTGCTTTGTACAAAAACCTCTTTCCTCCTAATAATGAGCAAATCATAAAACTCAAAACAGTGGTTGCAAAATGTTCTGGATTATTTACTGCTTTTCCAAATAAGTTACCTCCTTGATACGTTAGTTGTGGTTTTACATAAACTTCATCGATTATAATAATTACATTTTTTTGACGAGGATCTTCTAGTTGCATAAAATATTTGTTGAGGAAATCAAAATCCTCTAGCTTACTAACCTTAGATATAAGTTTACCAAGTGTTACAATACTTGGCATTTCATAGTCATCTCTAATACGACTGTAAAGAGATCTTGAAATTGAAAAATACTCAAAAGCCCTACTTAGAATTTCTGGAGAATATTTTTTATTACCAACAAATGTTAATGCATGCATGCTAACAACTTGTTGTAGGATAATGTTTTTTTTATGATCCATTTCAACGGAATGTAAATATCTAATAGCTTCTAAAATTTGTAAGAAAGATGTAATTTTATGTATTCGATTACTGCACAGTGGTATAATAGAGCATCTAGATCCAAAATGAAAACCTTCAAATCGCATATCAATTTTAACTTTTAAAAGAAACTGTGGAATAGCAGAGGTATCAATATAATCCTTACTTTGGATTATTAAACCATCATCCACTGTAAAAGATGTTACTGGAAATGGAATAACTTCTTTGCTTACTTTTAGGCAAAGATCATCAAAACAACTAATTTCATACAAATCCAAGTGAGCTGAAATTTCATCAGGTTTCATGTTACGCGTAGATGGTAGTGATTTTGTTGTTGTTCTTTTTGTTGGTGGAGGTGTAGGAATTTGACTTTGAAATACACAGATGAAAATAGTTGGTGGATTTAAGGGACGAATTTTACCATGAATTTGACAAGTTTCATAATTAACTGGCCAATGATTTTCACAAATGAATGTATTTGGACTATTTGGAATGTTTTCTCTTGGAATAGATCTAATCCATCTTTCTCTTTCTTGAGGATTACGGTTTTTGTTTGGTAATCGAAAAAGTTTAACTTTATGTTCTTTATCATAGTTTCCTCTACAACCAGTCACACAACATTTAAAAGGCATGATATAGTAATTTTTGTTTTGAAAGATTACTAAATACATAAAATACAAATAAAATAATATTGACTATCAAATAATTATAAGCAATTGATTTTGAATATATATTGTGTAGTATATCATATTATGTAAATACATTACTGCATTATATCTATATACATGACTGAATATATATATATATATATATATATATATATATATATATATATATATAAATATATATAAACACTAAAAATATAACTAAAAAAACCACAAAACTTTCTCCATTTTTGTTTTGACAAACATCCGCCTACAGTTTTTTTTTTTTTTTGCGCGTCTTTCAGGCCTGTTATTAAGTAGGCCGTGGTGCGTTCTCATAATGCACGCGGTCATTAAAGAAAGATCTTTAAAGCAAGTTAAAACAATTTACCTTTTAAAGTTTAATTATTATTTATTAGTTTAGAAATATTAAATAAAGAATCATATTAATATAAATAATTATCCTTAAGATCATAATATAATTTCAGAAAGTATAGAAAATAGTTTAGCAGTTTATATATGACATTTTTATTAGATATTAAGTAGAAAGTATCACTCCTTTTTATTTTTTAATCGTTTACATTTTGTTTGTTTTAGTTTTTCTTTCAGCTTTATTTTTTTAGCAGTTTTGTTTATGTTGAGCTTTCATTTAATTATTTAGAAGATAAATAGGGTATGGATGAGGCCTAATTATTTTTAATGCAACAAAAAAGTTATACTAATTATGCTATTTTCATGAAATTATTTTTTCTTGCTTTGAAGTTTCTATGATGCTATTAACTATTTTTGTTCTTTTTTAGAAAATTTCGAAAAATAAACCAAAATTTTGTGCTAGCACTGACATGACATGCCACATGTTATTGTACGTAAAGGTTAAATTTTGGTATGATGATAACAGTTCTTATGGAAAAAAAATAAAGGTAAAGCGTATTGATTGTATATATAAATTTTGTTTACTATAAATCTTTTTTATATTTTCTCGTGTCATTTTTTAAATTTTTGCTGGCACATGTTTATAATTTGCATATATGCTTTTTGATAAGTATGTGTATTTGGTAATATGTGTTTTATAGTTGTTTTATCAATGTGTTTTTATAATAATGTAAAGTGTTTTTATATGTGTATATATATATTGTGTTTATAGTTGATACATATGTTTATATTATGTTGTTTTCGTGTTTTCAATGTGCTGTAACTTTGTAAATGTGTAGAGCAAGATTTGTCATCCTTGCCAGCCAAGTGATGTACTAAAAGTTGAGGGTTACATGGCAGTGTTAGTGTCAAACTGTTACTGCTTTAGGTCAAGGTGTTTTCAACTCTTTATTATGAATTTTTCTGAAAATACTTAATAAAGTATTTACTAACATTTTGCGTAATGTTGTTACTTATGTTTTGTTATAATATGAATGTTATGTTACTTAAATTATGTTATATGCATATTATATTAACATATGGTGTGGGATAGTGTTGCGTGTTGTTGTTTTGATGTTGTTTTTTATTATCTTTTGAGTTAATAGACATTTGGCTTACCTTTACGTTGCACAGTGGGTCAGATATCGAAAAAGCTGGTCAAAATATGAAAACATTGAATGATTTGCCTGAAATTTCATGGCTAATATGTTTTGAGGTTACTAATTAAAATTCGAAAAAAAAAATGAAAGATCCAATACGACGGACATATATGTTAAAAAATTGTTTAAATTGTTCATAAATGGGTTTTAAGGATTCTTTTAGGCCATAAAATAAGAATTTGACAAAAAAATTTAATATCAAAATGGTGGATTGCATGAGTCCATAAATGGTAAAAAATGGATCAAATGATGGAAGATGGTGTTAAATATAGAAAAAAAACATTCTGTTTTAGTTACAATCATTTTGGTTCTTTTTAATCTTTATCTGTCTCTTTGTTGAAATCTTCATTATATTCAAAGTCTGTTTCCTCGGCATCTGCGTCAGAGTCTTCATAATCTTCTGCTACAGAAACCAAGAGGGCAACAGCCTCTGGCAACAAAGTCCTCAATTTTTTTGGTATTGATTGATGAAATGTAGGGGTCTGTGGTTGCCAACAATCTCTTGAACACGTCCTCCATAGTCTTAGCTCTTGAAACTTTTCGAGAAAAACCCAAACGATATTGCTTTATTAACTTATTGGTTGATTCTTGTGCATCCTCGGACAGTTGATCAATGGGTAAAATGGCCGAAGAAATAATGTCTGGTTCGTGGATCAGCAATCTATGTACTGATGTTGGCATTTTGTACCAGGTATATTCTTTGATAAATTGTCTTGCAGTTGCTGAGGCGTAACCTCGAAACTTTTCAACGTCGATTTCATGTCCACTCGAAATTGTTTGCAAAACTATATGAAAACGGTGGATTAGTTCTTCGGAAACACCAATTATCAAGGATGACGTTTGTGTGTTTTCAAAGAAACGTCGAGCCGTGTTTCCGTCGTTCATACTGCCCAACCCTTGCTTTGGCTTGTCGACTAAAATTACTAGTTGCTGTTTGAAAGCTTTTTGGATGCTAGCTTTCATTGTTGCTTTTTCCTGCGTATCTTCTATACGCGCTTACCATTTTTTCGTTTTTTTTTTTTTTTGTGTTCCAAATGAATACAGCATTCAAAACATCGAATCCAGGCGTGTAGAGTTGACAGTCCGTCAACTCTACACGCCTATCAATGTTATTAAATTGCTTGGAAGTTGCCTGCAGAGATAACACTGTTGCGCGGATTTTGTGTTGGTGATAGCATTGCATTCTTTACCATCTAAATGGTCATACTTAAACTGTATTAAATGAAAACATTTTTTATATGAATGGTTGTTTTTAATGGTTGAATCTGGATTTTCGATCTGTTTGCCTAAATACCTTTTCTCATTTTAAATAGTTTCCTCGGTTTCCTTTGTAAATTTCTGGTCTGCAAAAAGAGGATTGAAGTTGGCTTAGGATTACTCCTTTCGTTTCTTGATTTACACTTACAAGTTGCAATGGAACAAGCGAAGTAAAAAATAAATTTGCATCTGATATATTCCGATCTTCAAAAGTCATTTTATAAATGCTTTGTCCGGATATTCCATCAAAGCCCTACTTACAAATCAAAGTCATATTCAACATTTCTGAATCACTCTTATATGTAATATTGTCTTGGTTCATCAGTAAAACACGTTGAACGGTGTGGTCTAATAAAGCCTGCAACTGTACCTCAGCTTTTGATTCGGTCTGGAAGGTAGCAACATTTTTTTGCTGCCAATACAGCTGACTATGGTGGTTAAAGTGTATTTAAGCCTTTTTTTTTTATTTTGCTAGATTTCTCAAATCTTTCGTCACATTTAAGTCTAATAGAAGTGCTAGAGCTTTATTTGCATCATAAAAGGCTGGCAATGATAACGATAGTTGCAAGCCTTCTTTGTATTTTGTTGCCTTGAATGGGCTTGACAATGTAACGTCATTCACAATCTTAGCAGTGTCTGAATGCCCTGAAGATCGAAGGCTCATTTGCGTAGCGAACGATAATTCGAACTGAAATTCGTACACATTTCTTTAGTCCTCTTTCTTTTGGACTTATCAGATAAAATTTCGAAATTTCCGGTGGGCCGACTCGTTTATTTATTTACAGTTCCACATTTTGCATCAATCTGAAAATTTACTGAAGTTTTTAACCAGTTTTCGTTCTTTTTGAAAAAGTTATCTTGTCGTTGAGCTGCTTCCTTATATTTGCTTCTAAACTTTGTCATTAAAACAGAAGTGGTAGGTCTCATGTCGTCGGGAATTAAAATTGCATATCCAATCTTTTCTGTCAATGACTTTTCCAAATGTTCTATGATCACTTGCAAATTGTGCAAAATATTCTTTTGTTATAATGAATATCTCTTTCCTCGCAAGTTCATATACGGCAACCGGTGGATCTGAATTTAAATAATTTATGTTATATTTATTTAAAATTTATTTACTCAATATTTAGTTAAGTTTTAGATTTTTTTATTTTAATAAAGTATATAATTGTATTTATACCGTCATTTAAATGAGTTCTATCTATTTCCAAATCTAAAATGTCTAGAAGCATTATTAATATTCTTTATAATGCTTCAAGACATTGATTATAATTAAAATTGTACAAATGTAGCTCATAATTAAATAATTTTATTTTCATTTTTCAAGATGTCTCAATAACGGCATTCTGCAACTGTCATATAGAAGCTTAAAAGTGGAATTGGTACTAGTAGATAAATTTGAATGTTAAATTACAAAAATAATACTGTATACGTACAAACACAATGTAAATAAAAGAGGAATGTCGTGGAAATCGTATCTTATCTCTTTTTTTAAGGCAAATTTTTTGATTTTATAAAACATTTTTCTGTATTAATTTAATTAAAATAAAAAAACATTTATAATTAATGACTTAATAATAATATTTTTGTTTTTTAATTAGTACATATCTCGTGAAACGAATTCCATTTTAAAAATATTTGTTTCAGGTGCACACAACATAAATATTTATCTGTGAAGAAAATACAATTTTTTAGCTTTAACGGTTGCAAACACAACAGACAAAGAACTGCCGCGTTCGACCTGCAATATATCGCACGAAATGAACAGCTGATCTTCTGCACAGCCAGCATTAAATAGTCCCAACATCACTAAAGCCAACCTGATCTTTACATGATTTTGTTATAAATATTTTGGAATCATGATGTATCAGCATAAAGTATTTTCTAAAAGCTAACATGAAATAATAAATCACAACAACTTTTCCCTGTAAGGCACAGTGATTTTCATTTTTTGTATATAATGTTTTTCTAAATTATTTACTTATTCGTTACATTTCTTATTTTAGATATATCAGATGATGTATTTATGTGGTATAGAAGAACAAATTATAGTAAAGTTTTGTGAATTTTTAAAAACGTTTGCTAATAAATTTTTAAAGAAATAATATTAAAGTTTGGAAGCAAGGGTTTGCAACGTTGCTTTTTTTAATATTTTTTTTTTGTGTTAGTAGTATGTTTATTAATAGAATTGCAGATTTTTAATAATTTTTCATTATTATATGCTAATTTATTTATTTAGATTATTTTTTTAAATAAAAATTTATACGTTAATTTTTTTTTAAACAACTCCTAGCTGATATATATATATTTTTTTAAAGTGATAAGGTTATTGCATAATTTATTTTAAATGACAGTTTGTTATATATAAAAGTTATGTGTGTGTGAAAGTAGAAAAATAATTATATAGAAAACACAATCTTCATGATTCTTTTTTAGGTTTTTGTTACTGCTTTCAATTAATAGCGAGGTTTAAATGGATTATATTAGGCTAGTAGCAGATATTAGTTTAAAAAATGGAAATTTTATCAGGCAAATTAATCGTCATCAGCAAATATTTCGAACCCAAATGAGGAGAGCGTGGTTAAGCGAGTTAAAAATAATTGTCGCAGAAATAAAAGTGATCGGCTTAGGCAAGATGAAATTAATAGTCAACAAAATACTAGATATGCTGCTAGATACGAAAGAATGCATTGCATAGCAAGAAGTAATACTATTCCAGATTATTAATTATTTTGTAGAAATAAGTTATATTTCTCAACATTTTGGGGCTAAGAGATTTCCTGATCAAACGCATTTTTTATGTTGCTTTAATGGAATGGTAGTTTTGTCGCAACCTTCACCATTTTCACAAGATTTATTTAAAGGATGATATGCACATGTAAATGCGAATCTGAAATTTTTACAATATATTAGAAATTATAATGCCTCTCTTTCTTTTGATTCGTTTAAAGCTAATGTAGTTCAACTCATGAATCATGGGCCGCCATGTTTTATAATATGTGGTCAGGTTTTTCATTGTATAGGTAATCTTAGGCCAAATCAAGATGCTCTGCCGACATATTATTAACTATACATCTCTGATCCACTTTCAGCAGTAAATTTTAGAATGCAACAACGCGGTAATGATCTTTGCTTAAATGATTTAATGTTTCGATTGCAAACTATTATTAGGGAAGAGGACCAATTTGCTCTTGCATTTAAAAATAAGGCTGAAGTGGAAGTTAAAGAAATTTATCGAGCAGCTATAGAAGGTCGCTCAGTGTCAGTTGTGAAAATATCTTTACTTGAAGGACAAGATAGATGTCGCTATAATCTCCCTTCACATAATGAAGTTGCAGTAGTAATTGATGGTGAAGATGGTGCGCCACCTACTATATCAAGTATGTCTGCCAACTTAAATTCTATTGTTTTTCCTCTATTTTTGCCAAGGGTTGATGATGGTTGGCATTATCAATTGGATGACAACCCTAAACGTGCTACATTTGTTAGAAATCATGTTACATTATCTCATTCCTACAATTATAAACTTTCGGTTTTCGGCAAAAAAAAACTCTATAGCGACATGCTGTTGATGCGTATGTTAAAATTTAAGGCCAGCGCCTTGCTTTCATCAGAAATAATCTAAACAAACTAAGAAGCTTTCAGAATGATGCCTTACACGAACATATAAACAACCTTGGAAATGATCATAATGTTGGACCAGGGCGTGTTGTAGTTTCTTAATTTATGTCTTAAGTTTTTAATTTGTGTTTAATTTGTGTTTAATTTATTGTTTAATTTGTGTTTAATTTATGTTTAATTTATGTTTAATATGTTAATAATTATGTTTAATTATGTTTAAATGATTAATTATGTTATGTTTAATTTATGTCTTAAATTTATAATCTATTTGAACTTAATTTATGTAATTTTTTTTGTGTTTTATTTAATTTGCCTAAAGGCACATGAAATATAATTGAAATAAATTTTTGGGGTTTTATTTAATTTGCCTTGGCAATGAAATATAAAAAATAGAAATAAAAAGTTACTTAAAAAAAAGTAAAAAGTCATTTCTGAACATTCGACGTTTTTCCTTTGAAAAATGTGGAGACACCAGGCCATTTATATTGACCTATCTTTGTTTTAAATTGTCGTTGGACAACAGTTTTTATACCTCTGTGTAGATACTGAAAAAACTATAAAGGTCTCATACTTAACTCATTTTCACAAAAAACTGGACAACCGACCTTTGTCTTTGTGGTACAGACATTTAAAGTTTATTTTAGTTTATAGTTTCATTTAGTTTATAGTTGTTTTAGTTTAGTTTTATTTAGTTTTAGTTTAGTTTTAGTTTTTTTCCTACTTTAGACAACTTTTTAACAGATATGACATTTATTATGCGAATTACACTAAATAGAGTGCAAATATTTTGCAAGTTCCACTACTTGCTGTACATTTATTTTGCAAGTTTCACTACTTGCTGCAAATTTACATTGCAATTTCTACTATTTGCTGCAAACTTATATTGCAATTTCCACTACTTGCTGTACATTTACAGATGTAGTTATACCTCATTATATTTACAGGTATTGTTGTTCACAGTTCAGAAATTTACGGTTTAAAATTACTATCCGATTAACCCAAAAATGTTAGTAATTATAGTAAGTTATAGGGCATTTGGACACCTCATTTTCAAATTTTAAAAAATCTGGGAGGTATCACATTTTTAGAAAATTTGCTAAAAAGTCTTTATTTTTGTATTTACATAAACTAAATATACTGACAGCATAGCACAGTGGGCCGGATATTAGACTTATGGTGGACAAAATTATTTTGATAATTTTTTTTTACTAAAGTCCTTTAAATGTCTAAATAAACACATTATAATAAAAAATATTCGCTTTTACTATAAATTTTAGTTAAATAATTGAATATACTGAAAATAATAGAAAAAACTTTAAAAAACGCGGGTTTGTAATTTTTTATATTTGAGTTCTCATAAAATGCTTATGAGGTTTTAATTATATTTTATGATGAAATATAAATTCTATAGATTAATTATGGTAGTAATTAGTAAAACTCTAGTCTAAAGAATTACATTTTTTTATTTTTAAATCTATTACCCCCAAATTCTGAATAACATTATTTTAAGTTTTTTTATACTATATAGAAAAAAGCCTACTTGTAGGGAAAAAGAAAACAAAGCTTGTACTAATTTATATATTACAAATCATTCAATTACGGAGCTGATTCTTTCAACAACTCTTGAACTTCACTGGGAAATTTATGCAAACTTTGATTGTTATTTAACTTTAGTTTTCTAAGAGATGTTATAACGGGATCACTGGATACAAGAAGTCTATTAATCAAATCTTGGTTTATATCTTTTCTTGAAGTCTTTCTGCTAAAATGTTCCCGAAAGTTCTTGAAGTCTTTATTTCGCGCCTCAATGGCATCTTCAGACATTATTCCGATTGGTAGAAATTGTCTTTCAATTATAGCATGACCATAAACCAAAATTTTGTGGACAGATTGTGACATATAGTACGATGAATAATTGGATATATAAAGTTTTAGAGCGGTTATGCAAAAAACTTTAAACTTTATAGTATCTATTTCATATCCTAATGACAAAGTGACTAAAATAATATAAAAATAATATATAAGAGTTTCATCAACTTTTAATATCTCGGCGGTTATTTTATAGTTGGCAAAAGCTCTGCGGGAAGTATTCCCGTCGTTACTAGTACCTTAAAATTTTGAAAATTATATCTTATATTTAATATATTATATGGGTATATAATATATATTTTATACAATACAAAATTTGACTTAGCCAAACCTCCACTTTTCGGAAAATCCACAACCAATCCTAATTGGTTCATAAAATCGGTCTGAATTCGGCACTTTACTTGCTCTACCGCTAATTTATCAGCTACGGCTCTAGCCTGCCATTTTCCGGTTTCCTTTTTATATCCAACAGGAAGTATTAGTTCAAAAAAGTTTATCCAAGCGTGTAAACTAGATAAACCATATTTAAGCTCTAAATTATTGGTGTCTAAATTCATAACTTTCTTCAAGTTATTCATGTTTTTTGGAGATAAACCACAAACTGGACAACACCGTGTCGAGTTTGCCATAGTTGATAAAATTGTTTGAATTTTACCATCTACCATGGTCAGCTCAATAAAACATTTTACAGCTAATTCTTTCCCAGCAAAAGTAATGTTAATAACATCACAGTTCTCAATTTCGTAATCAATATTTTTTTTTTCTTCTTCCACAACATTCTTAGTTTCCTTTTGAAAAGAAAATCTAACGGGTCGACAATATGCAGTTGATGACGGCTTTTCGTTTCTCCACACTACTACGTTTTTATTATTATAAAATCCGCTGAGTTCTAATGGTACTATGCAAGTCATAAATAAGCACTCTTCATTTTTTAGATTTCGTTCAATGTTTTCATTATGGCTAACCTGCTTGTAAACGCTTTGCCCTGTAGCACCATCAAACCCAGCTTTGCATCTAAATGTCAGTTTAGTTAGTTCTTCTAACATTGTTATTAGCACAGGAGCTTGTATGTCACACAGTCTTTCAAGAGTGTGCATAAGAAGGTCTTTTAGCAGTATGTTTACGGCATACTCATCTACACAAACGTTTTTGGGATAACATTTAGATTTTGAAAACCGTATATCATTATATAAAGGATAAATGTGGCAGCCTTTTTCTTCTGCGCCATTTCGTAAAAGCTGGTATGTTGATTTTGATAAACCATCATCAACAACCAATGCTAGACCTTCATCCGGTGTGTACTTCATAAGATTTTTAACTGGTTTTTCATCTGAAATTTCGGCAATTTTTGTAGCAGTCTCGTACTTAAACTCATTTCTATATTTTAATTTTGTTGCATGAAGTAATTCAGAGTCAGATAAACTGTCAATAACATTTTTGAGCTTTCTCTTTTTTGTTTTGTTGCATGAGTTTTTAAAAGAGCGACAAGGTCTTCCAACGTCATTAACTGTAGAATTTAGCGTAATGTACGTAAACTGAAAATCTTGAGCTAATCATTTTTCATTGCTTTTTTCAAAGTAATTTGCATCATTATTTGCAGCTATTCACTTTTTACGATATACTTTTATAAAGTTTTTACACTCACAATCGTTTAGTGTAATATCTACTGAAGATAGGAGAGTTAATACTGATGAAAAAAATGATTTATCATTAGGAAGTAGTTTGTTTTGTCTTATAAGTGTGTGAATCTTACCAATTTTCATATTATAACTGAAGTAAAAAACAAAAAAAGTATTACAGGGTCGTCCACAGTTATTTTCGTCGCGTCCATATTTATTTTCGTCGCGTCCATAATTATTTTCGTCACGTCCATAATTATTTTCGTCGCGTCCACAGTTATTTTCGCCGCGTCCATAATTATTTTCGTCACGTTTAAAATTATTTGATATTATAAAAGATTTTTTTATTGCTTAGAAAATGAAACAAATCTATTAGTTTATTTTAAAAAGTGTTATAGGTTTAGATTCACTCAAAACACGTTTTCAGATAAAATATACGTATACTATTTTAATAAAAATTTTACAGTTTGAATGTGAAAAAATACAAATAAGTAAATAAAGATATAAATACAAATATGTAAATGCAAAGATGTAAATAAAGATATAAGATAGTCAATAAATTTCATTTAAATGAATTCATTCCGTTGGATTCCTCTTACTACCCATTCACGCATGTGTGTATAAAATCCTTGTAGTGATTCATTACGAGATGTTAAAAGAATATTTGATATTTCCATTTCCATATCCCCCGTTGTTGCTGGTCTTGGAGTAATTCTATTGTATCTATTTTTTATTACCCCAAAAAGCTCTTCAATGGGATTAAGTCGCGGACTATAGGGTGGGAGAAAGTGAACAACACACATATCATTTTGAATTGCAGAAGTTACAATAGCTGAATGATGAAATCGAGCATTATCCATAATGATAATATACCTTCGATTATTTAGGGCTTGAATCAATGAATTTTTAATTCATTCTTTCGTACTGACAGCATCAAAAAATCCTACTTTCATTTGAAATGATATAATACCTTCTACGGAAATAGCACATATAAGGCTTATATATAGGTCCATGTATACAGTTCTAATAGTTCAGACATGTAGCATTTACTAGCTCAAGCACTCGATATAGGTTCTCGTAGGTTCCCTAACTTATCTGACACTTTTTGTACAAAATAAAAGTATTAAATGTTATAAACTTACCTTGTTATAATAAAGCCAGTTTACAAATGTTTTATAAACAATGATTTTTTCTATTTATTTTATTCATAAAGCTATACAATTTAATAGTTAAAATAAATAAACTAATTGCGCATACACGTATTTTTTTTAAAGTTACTGTTAACAAAAGATATACACAAAAATAAAAAAAACTCGCGCTTTTTTAAAAAAATAAATAAAATTATTATACATGGAACCGCAATTGATTTTTGTGGTTTTGAAAGATACTATTAAACTCAAACAAATGTTTTAATTAGTCAGTAGAGTATTGCGATTATGTTTTATAATATGATTTTTGAAATTATAAACTTTCATTTTTGAGGTTTTGTCCACCACCTGGCCCACTGTGCATAGTAAAGATAACTTAAAATAACTTTATATTTTAAGTTTTTTGCTCTTTAATTTTTTATTCACTTATCAACATCATTTGACAGCTCTTAGATTGCTCTAAGTTGGCAAAAAAATCTTAGACTGCTCTAAGTTGGCAAAAAAAGGTTAGATATGTTGGAATTAATTTAGAAAAATAGTATGTTTAGTAAAGTAGAAGATATTGATAGTATATTAGTAATTTAGTAGAATGGTGGTATTGCATGCATCGCCTAATAACCTAATATATATATAATATTAATATAATAAATACTAAACAAAAGATTTTAAAATCGTTTATATTATTATCTCTAATGTATTTTTGCATGAATTTACAAATTATTCAAACTTTAAGATTTCAATAATGTTTGTGTTTTGATGTACAATTGATGTATGTTCAATAACTTATAAATTAGTTGAACTGAACACTTCAGCAATTCTTTTTCACTCAAATCAATAATTTTTTCCAGATGTGCAGTTACTGCATGTACTTTCCAGGTAACCGTGAGCTGTTTACCTGAAAACTATAAAAAATTTAATGTAAGTATGTTTATCAATAAATTGGTTTCTAATACAAAAGGTATGCGTCCTTATAACTTTTGCGCGTCCTTATAACTTTTTGTAATATTTTTAATTAAAATTGAATAGTTTGGGTCATGTTTATAGCTAAAGACGCAATGATCAACCTTATTACACTTTCTCGTTCCTTGTAAGTGAAGATACAGTTCAACAAGCATGTTCGCCTCAACTTTTTCGTAACTTTTAAGTATCTCTCTACACGTTTTTCCTTTAAATGTTCTTCCATGATAACCTTTTCGAAGGCATCCAATGCTCTTGACCCAATCTATAAATCCAGACCAAACTTCCATTAAAAATTCTGCCCAATGGTTTACAAATCCCATCAGAAAGTGCAGTTCTGATAATGGAACTTCTTTTATTATACATAGGGGTTTGTCTTCTGTCTTAAGCAGACAGGGATTAATGACAATCTAAATATATAAAAATAATAATTTTTTATCTTTTTTAAAATGATAAATTTGTGATGATATGATTTACTTATTTATTTAAAACTTATACTCTTTCATTCTTTTTACAGGAGATTCTAAAAATGAATACAGTTCATAGTAATCATTCAAGGTTGAAATGTTCTCAACTCTCTAGAAATAGTTCAGAAGAACATTCACACCATGCACAGTAGGGTGGTTTTTTATTTATTTTTTTTGAATTTGAAATCGCGCACCCGTCTTATTTGGTTTGGTTCAATAAAAAAGTTCACTTACAATTTTTTTTTTTGCAAACTGATGATGGGAAGTGGTCCCCCACCCCTGCTTTCTAATCCCTTCAGAACCCCGTTTTTGTCTAAAATGACATATTTCTAAAATGTATTAAAATCAGTTAGTGTCAGTGTTACATGCATCAGTTTTACTCATTAGGGTTATAAAAGTTACAAGAATTTATATAGCAATGATCTATTCTCAGACTCCACCCTAGAAATGATAGGTCCTGAACCTGGTTTTTAAGCCCTTTTTAGACCCGTTTTTGTCTAAAATAATATATTTCAGAAATCTACTAAAATCAGCTTGTGCCACTGTTACATGCATCAGTTTTACTTATTAGGGTGATAACAATAAAACAAATGTATATAGCAGTGACCTATTCCCACACCGCACCCTCAGGGCGCCAGGACCCGGACCTGTTTCTTAAGCCCTTTTGAGACCCGTTTTTTTTCGAAAATGATAAATTTCTGAAATGTACTAAAACAAACTATTGCCAGTGTTACATGCACCAGTTTTACTTTTAGGGTGACGACTAGTGTATGAATGTATATAGTGGGGGTAACTTGGGGCAAGGGGAAGGGGGTAAAGATACAAAAAGCTGTTATAAGTACTTAAAAAAAGTCCTTTATTTTAACATTTCTTCAGTTTTTTAATTTGTGAGTACTAGTGGCCCATATGCCCGAAATGGTGTCCCTCTACCAGCCATAATAGAAACTTATAAATTTAAAAATAACAAAAAATATTGTAAATGAAACTTTTAAAAGAATTAAAATTTTTCTTATGCGTTCAAGAAAACATATTACAAATAACAAATTTTAAAATTATTTGGATGAAATAACATACATAATTTTTGTCAAACCTTCACATATAACTAAATTAAAATATAACAGAAAAGCAATGGCCATATATTAATATTATTATTATAATGTATTAACCTATATATATATATATATATATATATATATATATATATATATATATATGTATATATATATATATATATATATATATATATATATATATATATATTTGCATATTGGAATAGATTAAATTATTGCTATTTGGAATGATTATGGCTTAACTGTTTCTTGGTAGCTTCAGTTAAAAAATATTTTATATGATACTCAACTACTTGGTAGAGAAGCTGACGTTAATTGTCATTTTTTGTCAAAACTTCATTAAAGTCAGTGGCTAATTTAACTGCCCGTTCTGCACAGTCATTAACCACTTTCATGGCACGGACTATCTTACAAGCAGACTTGTAGTCATCACGATTAACCCAAATTTTAGGAGACGATGTCAAGAATTTTTTTGGTAGATTGAGAGAGTCAAACAAGTTTATTCAGCGCCGTGTAACAAAGTTAGCTATAGAAAGTTTAGAGAATGTGTAAATCTTGTTTGTAGCAAGTCTTCTATTGTCACCTGGTTATGGTTCTTTTTGAAAGGTATTTACAATATCCATTTTCTCTTCAACAGAAATTTTATCACTGAATAATGGGAGAGCAAGATCTTCACTTAAATACCATAACTGAAGTTTAATTTTATTTTTTGCAACATTTGCAACTTTGCTATCAACTTGATAATAGTTCTCAACTTCTTTTAAAAGAAGAAGATCATTTATTGGTTATTCTTTTGTGAGAGGTGCTGAAAACCAGAAACATGCATATATTGTGGTTATGAAGAGACATTCTTCTTAAAATCACAATTTCTTTCTCTGTGATATTTAACTGATGACAAAAACCAATATTTTTTAAACAGTGTATACCTTTAGCCATCTATCTTGCACGTTGGTAAGCCCCAGGAATGCAAATAGTTGTTGTATCATTTCCCCAAAAGGAGAAGAGCTAGGCTTCCGAATTCTTTATAATCATCACGTGGTTGCGTTTTCTTTAAGTATTTGTTCAATTTTCCACCACATTGGATTTTTGAGATGCAAGCCACTCTTTTTCAAACTTTGTAAGGCATCCAGCACCGCTTTTATCGCTTTCAAGTGGTTCAAACTATGATATTTCTATTAGCTCCCACTTGGACTTCACTCTACCAAAAAGTTCAATGTTTGGTCCTTTTGAAACAAAATGCATCAAACACTGCATTTGCACAGATTTCAAGAATATGATGTCGACAGGCTAAAAACAAAACTCTTCAATTCATTGACTTTTGTATGACAGTTATTGCCCCATTATGACTTTCTGTATTACTTGCAGCTGTGTCAAAGCAAAGACCTGCAAGATGCTCCTCAATCCCAGGCCAGTTATGAAAAAACTCAACTACTTTTTTTTAACCCTTGGAACCAAGGGTTAAAAAATTTTTCTTACTGCTATTGCAAGAGATTCATGGGATAAAGTTCGAGCTTCCATTAGTGTGGAACGTGAAAATGTTAGTTTATTTACATCAATACCGATAGCAGCTAGGGCTGGTGTAACAACCATCATTGCTTGTCGTGGTGTTATTTTTGTTCGGTCTAATGCTGCATGAAAGAGTTGATTTTCAAGAATACAACGTTTGGATATTGTTCTCGAGAGATGGGCAATATCAAAAAGCGTATTCATCTTGGCAGTAAATTCTTCTTGATAGCTATGTTGAATAGCTGATTTTCTACTTCTGTGCTTAGACACTTGGACATGTTACTTGTGAATACTCTTTAGTTTCGCAACTACATGAGACTTTGCTATAGTTGGAATATTAGCTTTAAACCAGAAAATCATAACTTCATCTGCAACTCTGTCGCAGGATATTGAAAGAGTTGACTTTTTGATTATCATTTCATAAAAAACTCTACATAGGGCAACACCACTTGTTGGCAACTGACTCGGCCCATCTATTGTTGAGAGAATATGTCCAACTAGCCAAACGTTTGTAGTTGAGCGTGTTGCTTTCTCTGAAGCAACCATCTCAAATAAT
The DNA here is from genome assembly GCF_038396675.1 of Hydra vulgaris. NCBI lineage: Eukaryota > Metazoa > Cnidaria > Hydrozoa > Anthoathecata > Hydridae > Hydra > Hydra vulgaris. Next base: position 54,785,705 of record NC_088925.1, read on the forward strand.
ATTTTTATACTTTTTTACTATAATAGAAAGAATATAATAGAAATTTAATATATATAATTATATGATATAACACCCACCCACCCCCACCCGCATCCCCTATTTTTCCTACATTTTTCAATAATGAAATCAAAATTTGCTTTTAGGAGCGATTTTTGGTAAATAATGCTGAGAGGGTAAATCTAAATTTGTTTGTACTTTTCAGTCTTCTGTGAACTATCTATGTTGTAACATTCTTATACTATATGTTATTTTATATTTATTACGAGTATTAAAATATAAATACCTGAATCCATCCCAACCTTTACAAATGTGTTTTGTGGAACCTGTCCTAGATATTTCATTACAAATTCCGTAATGTTGTAATATCTTCAATATATACCAAGTCTTTCTTCACTGTAGCATAGTCATTACCTTTTTCCTTTTCTTGAAAGTCTACTACTTCAGCGACAAGTTGGAAAGTAGTTTACTTTTTTCATTCAGGGTTTTCTCCATGTTTGACTCAAACTTTACACTACTTTTCTTCAAAGTTTTTAACATCTCATTACACTTAAACTGAATACGTCCTAAGGTATTCACCAAACTTCTACCTCTCTGGAAAGAATCTTTCTCTGATCATTTTCCTAGTACTGAGTGTAATATTAATACTTTTAATTCCTTGATATAATATAAACTGTTATTTTAAAAATATATATCATAGCTATTTTTATTTAACAATTTTTACCTGTTCTGAGAATGGTTTGAGGTCCTAGACTTTGCTCTTGATCAGAATAAATTTATTTAAGATGAGAAGAAGCTACTTGTACATTTACTTTTTTAGAAATTTTAGAAATACTCTTAGAAAGATTTGTGCTAGTTATAAAAGGTGAACATTTGTGGGGTTTACCTTTTCAAGTTTCAGTGTTGAGCTAGTTCACTTTTTTCATACTTTTATTTAAAAATCTATTTCTTCCTTGACTGCATATACTGCATAATATTGAGCAATCTCTTGATGCTTGCAAGCTAGACAAATCAGCATTTTTCCATCTTAGACTAACTGTGCCTGCAATAGATATACCAGCTTTACAGAGATATAATTTTTTCTTACAACCTGGGCATAATCCTGTTGGGTAGGAAAATACTTTTAGTAAAAACTCGGGCTTACAGAAACTTGAAGGAGACCATCAAAATTTTTATTTACTGGAATATATTTGTTGTTCTTTTTAAGGCAGCTACAGCAGATGATCTTTTGAAAAAGTAAACTATCTTTTGAAAAAGTACATGATTTCTTTTAATATGATATTCTGTACCCTCCTTAGAGAGCGAAGAGCCATAAATTTAATATATTAGGTATCTATAAAATAATAAAAATACGTAAGTTTTTATTAAAAACGTTAATTTTTATTAAAAAATGTTTTTTTGACCAACTTTGAGTAATCTAATGATATTTATGTATTAAATATAACAAAACTGCATACTTATCTTAAAATGACCAATTCTGCACTTATCGTAAGTTGACCAATGGTCATAGATGTATATATATATATATATATATATATATATATATATATATATATATATATATATATATATATATATATATATATATATATATATATATATATATACATTTATATATATGCAACTATTGTTGCAGGTCTTCTAAAATCCTCTGACAATAATCTAAGGCAAATTTTAGTTCAAAGTTTGCTCGAAAAGCTCAACTATAATGTCGCTTTTAAAGTTTTTGGTCATTTCTCAACTCTTTCATCAAAAAAGTTCATCAAAACCACCAGTTTAACTACAATAGCAACTTAACAAAATGAATTGATCATCATCGAGTAGCGAAAAAACAAATGTATTGACACCCTCAACATCAATGAAAGAGAGAGAAACCCACTCCTCAAATGGAAATCAGCGGCTCAGGCCGTTTAGTCGCTCTCAGTATCATACTAGTTCAGCATCCTTTAAAAAAGTTATTTCTTCTATTAAATTATATGATCTTTTGCGCATTTACATTAATGCAACCTCTCTTAATCCATTAAAACTCTTCCAATTTACCTTACTTGCAGAAAAAAAACTCTTTTGACATTATATTTATTACTGAGATATGGTTCAACGACCAATCAACTCCCTCTCGAATTTAGTCTTTTTCTTTAGTAAAATCAGTCTTGGTTCTTTATGTCTCTCTATCTCGAGATTGTCATCTTTACCAAATTGTCACCGTCTCAACTTTCAAACCTGCTAATCACTTTATTGCAAGCACTCTTGATCTCATCATATGTGACTCTCCATATCGTGCTAACTAAATCAAAATTAGTCCTTTACTCGGCCTGAAAAATACTATTGCTTGATCACCTGACAGAGTAAAATTGTTGCTCTAAGTTTATTTACAAGCTTGATAACTATGAAAAAATAAAAGAAGAATTTAATAAGGTTTACTGGTCATCTATTTTTAAAGACTTAAACGTAGAACAAGGTCACCAACTTTGGCTCATACAATAGATTTTGTCTTTAATTCATCTCTTGTACACCAAACAAATTATTCCAAAAAAAAGCAACCATTGGTGGCAAAGTAACTTTTATTTCTGATTCGTCTTAAAAAATCACTCTGGGCTTGTACAACAGTTCAAAATAAAAAATCACGTTCCTTTATTGGAAATTAAAACGTTTGTTAAAAAATCACAAAGTTGTTATTTTCTGAAAACCTTCGAATTTGTACTGGCGAATTATAAGTGCAGCCCTAAAAGACTATTTTTATTCATAAATAGTAAACGTACATAAATAGTATACAAATCAGATCTCATCTATGCAAACCCAGTGAAGTTATTAGAAACTAGTGGGAAACCAGATTATTAGCTGTAACATAATTACAATAGCTAACTCAATTATCAATCAAATTTAAACAGCATTTAGCTGATAAAATGTTTCTTTCCCACTTTGACCGTAAAACCAACATAATTCGTAAAACCAACATAGCATTCGACATTCAGACCACTCTAAAGTAACTCTCATCACTTGATATATCCATATCACTTGGTGTAGACAGTGTCAGTCCTCGCGTTTTACACTTCAAACTAATATCCCTCACCTCGATTCCTTATAAGATAATAGAGAAACTAGTTAAGAAATCAATCATGTAGCATCTAAAATCAAACAATCTTTTATCATGGCTTCTCTGAGAAAAAAGTATGCATTACGATTCTTCTTGAAACGATGGACTTCTTGACTGGCAATATGTCCAGAAAACCTTCAGATGATGCCATATTCCTGGATTTTGCAAAAGCATTTGGCAAAGTGCCACATCAGCTAATGCTTTACAAATTAAAAATGTATGGAGTTGAAAGGAATCTTGTCAATTGAGAGAAAGCTTTTCTACACAACAGGTTTCAAGGAGTCATCCTTGGTGACTCTTAATCGAATTGGTTATCTGTGAGAAGTGGGGAACCCCACTTCTCACAGATAACCAATTCGATTAAGAGTCAACAATAACCAATGTTATTGTTGCTTTTTTTTTTTTTTTTTTCCCTTTCAAAAATCAAACTTTAAAGTTTCTTTGAGTCCCTCATAGTTTATTGGACACCTCAAAAATAAAACCTAATGAAACAATATTTGCATAATATAGCTTTAAATTGTAATTAATCTAATAAACAAAAAAATGATAGTGATTCAATTTTACCCTTTTCATACAACCGTCATTGTTCACTATTAAATCTACTATTCTACAAATTTTGAGTTTGCTCTGAATTTCAGCTATAGATTTATAAAAAAAGTTTAATTAAAACAAGAAAATTTTTAGTACTAGCTCATTAGCTGACTAATAAGATAAAACTTTAATTAATATAAATTTAAAAAAATCAAATTATTTAAATACTTAATTTACGTCTATATCATAAAATCTACTATGAAATTAAAACAAACCAGCTATTACGTTTAAATGAGGGACTCATTGCACACTCATTGATGTCAGCCCTTAAAAAATATTATTTACAAATGATATAACATTCTTCTTACCATCATTAAAAGAAATACATTTAATAATTATCCTCGAATAAGTTACAATAATATTAAACAGAATATGTCTACTTTTACCGATCAAACTGGAAGGATAAGGACGAAAATATAAATTTAATTTAAACGTTGATTTAAATTTGATTTAAATGAAAAAATTCTGAAGCAGCATTATTTCACTAACAGAAGTTGTTATAAGTGAAGCTATATTTGAGTGATACACAATAAAAGAAGTATTATTTGGGATATCGGAGAAAACATAATGTTTTTGTCGTAGATTGGAGTATAAACTTATAATAGTTAAAACAGAGTTAACAGACTGTTCATACACATAAGTTCCATTTAAACACGCTGCTTTTTTAAATACAAATTTTTTTCAAAATGAAAGACAGATAATTTATGTAATGTTCCTAGTTGCTGCAAATGCGAAAACATATGTGCATTAAAGGTATATAAGCACTTTCTATAAAAAGTTCTTTTAAATCGTTAAGAGAATGATACATTAAAAAAGAAGCATTATCAAAATAATGTTTGTGTGATGTGCCAATAAACACTTACATAGCAAAATAAAAATACAAAAAATGATTATAGTAATCTTAAGGAATAATACCTTTAAAAAGTAGACGACCAGTATATCGTAAATTGTTCGAAACTATGTGGCTTTAAAATAATTTATAAAAAAAATTTTCCTTTTAGATCCAGATGGCAAAGTTCCATGCCACAACTTAACTCTTTGTTCTTGCAGTTCTTTCAGATTTTACTAACCCGACAATTTTACTGGCCATATTTATTTGAAAATTATGATATTACAAGTTTTCTCATAACACCTAGACAAACATTGTGCATATTTTCTGGAGGAAAATCACAATTTAAATTTGCAACCTCAGCTAGTGAAGACTGTTTGCAATAATTGGTTCGATTCAGAGAGTAATTTATAATCATTCAGTACGAGAAGGATATATACTAACAGATAAAAAAATTTCTTGATTAGCACCTGGAATCCTGCTGTATGAACAGACATATTATCCTGAGTGACTTATTCACATTTACAGAATAATCTTGCTGGCGCATCACATATAAATAAAACATTGGTTGTTTTAATGAAAAAAAACTCTATTTGTATTTGTTTAATATAGCCGAAAAATTTGGCTTGCATAAACAGCAACGGGAAGAGATTTATTAAAATCTCTTTCCATTGCTATAATCTGTTCGTGATACGGTAAAGTGAATTTTAAAAAGTTAACAAATTTTCCACCGCAGTTTAAAGCATTTTTAATAAAACAAGAACATCAACTCCTTCCTTGTTTAAATGTTAAGCAAACAAAGTATTGCATTATAGATAAGTTTATATAGTAAGCAGATTTATAACAGTTTTGTGTGCAGGGATGAAAAAGGACACTTGTGTTTTGTTTAAAAAAAAAAAACTTTTTAAGTAACCCTTAAAATTCCGTTAACCGGTAAAAGTTAAGCAATTGTAATGTGAAAGTACTTTGACGCAGTGTTATTAAATTCCATTGACTTGAAAAGATCATATTTTAATTTAATGTTTTAATCAAAATAGTAATTCACAAATCCTCCTCTTTTCCTTATTTATACTTTTTTAGAAAATATTTTAAAGTTTGGAATTAGGAGGTTGTACTTTGTATCTGCTGCTCCTTGTCAGAGCAGCGAGTCTCTGTAAGGCAGATCATACTGAAAGTATGTTTGCATTTGAGGAAAAAGTTTTTTAATTTTGTCTATATTTATATATAAACTTCTAATGCTTATGTGTACTTCCGTTAAGTTACTTTTAGTAGTTTTAAGTTTAAGTTTAAAATTGAATATAATATAATATACTTAATCAAAACACTTTTTGTTCGACAAGCTCAAATCGACATAATGATTGCGTGGTAAAGCCTTACTAGCAATTTTAAAAATATTCAAACGCAGCGTTTCAAAGTCCACTGTTTCATTAGCCATAAAAGATCGTCCATAAATTACACCCCCTCTTCGTCACAATATCGTAACACTTTAGTAACAAGTCCCATATGAGTCGTCACAAAAACACTAACCCCTATCCCCCCTTTAAACGTTGCGTATTTTATAGACGACCCCCAATTATTGATATGCGCTCGCTTAAAACAGCTGTTTATTTTTTAAGTTCTCTGCAATAAATTTTATCAAGTTAAATAATGGCGTACCTACTAGCTTTACAAATTTGTTTAACTTTCTCCCATAATTTCTTACGATGTTCTATCGTTTTTTTCGCGTAGTTTTTGTTTATATATAGTCCAGTCTCTCTCAATTTTTTTTGCGCTGTTAAGAACTTTAGTTTTATCTAAAAAGTTAAATAGTTTAAAGATTATTTTTTTTGTTCCTTTATCATCTTTTGCATTTTCATGACTATGGGTTCCTTCACATTCAATTTCGCAAGATATGTTATGTTTAATTTTAATCATTTCTTTTACCAAGTTTCTAAAATCATTCCAGCTTTCACCTTCCATTTCCTTTAGACCATCGGTCCTGAAATTTTTTTTTCGTGAACGGTTCTCTAAATCCAACAAAAACAATACATTCATGCTATCTTTAGTTTCGTATATTTCTTTTTCAATGCTAGCATCCTTTGATTTGTTTCCTTTTGCTTTATATTCAAGTTTTTCAAGAATATTCTGCGAGAATTTTTAGTTTCAGTTAATCATCAATATGAAGTTTTGTTCTTTTAATAATTTGCTGGTTTCCAAAAGGATATAAGTTTTACTTTAAGCTTGCTTGTTGTTGAAGTCCATTTTTTTTATTTTTTAATAAAAAAAATAATGTTTTTAACAAGAAAGATAAAAAACACGTCCGTTCACGGTCATGTTCGCGGTGAAAGATGATTATATTCAATTATAACGGGTGATAACTAAAAAATAAGAATTTTCATATCGGGCTATGTTAAAAACGAATGTTTAGAAAATGAAAATTCTATTTATTTTAATTGAAGGTGTATCACTTATCTTTAAGAAAAAAATTAATGAACATTCGAATATGGTCCATCATCAGCAGTTCGACGTAGTTTTGTGGTGATATTAGAACAGGAGCATTGTACAGCATCTATATCGAATAAATACAAATTGAAAGAATGCATCTTTTAATTCGGATAATCAATTTTTTGCAATTCTTAGCTCTCTTTTTTGCAATTCAAAGCCCTCAAACATGGGATGTTTTGGCTTTCTAAGAGGACTTGTGTTTTTTTGGCATAATGCAATGTGAAATTTTTTCATATGCTATTTATGATTTAAATAAACGTAGAAACGAAAAATATAAAAAACCTGCACAGCTTCCAGTTGAAGAAAATATTCAAACTATAAGAAATCATATTGTTACTACTATAGAAAAACTGACTAGCAAATATGAAATAATTGAATCACATTCCTTTATTCAATTAAGAGACTGTGCTTGTGTTTGATTGATTTTATTTAATGGTAGGCAAGGTGGTAAACCTGCAAGACTTTCAGGCAAGAAATGGAAAATGCATTGAGTATTGTATGGGTAGATAAAGAATAAAAAATAAATTATCTGAAAGTCAATTTGAAAGTGGGATGAAGATTACTTATCAGTCTAGAAAAGGGGTTAATCATTCAGTCCCTGTTTTAATTCTAACTGATATAATTAAAGCAATGAAGTTATAAGGTTCTGCCGATATTAGAAGTCAGGCTAAAGTTTTAGCAAAAATCATATACTTTTTCCAAAGAACCTAATCTTTGCTTTATCACTACTCTGATGGCATAGTCTAAAAAATATAATTAAGCAACTTAACTTGATAGATGAATCAAAAGTTAATGGTACAAATAATCGCCATCGTTTTTCTAAACTAATGACTGGTGTAGGAGTTTCACATGCCCAAATGAGTTTGACATATGACCATTTTGGGCATCTATCAAGCTCCAGCAGCTCATCAACAGCTTCTCTCAACAGGAAAGCATCTTGAATCTATTGATTAAAACTCCTGTATGTATAAATACAATTTTAATTTGTTTGAATAGTTTTTTTAAGAAATGTCAGGCCAAAATAAAAGCTATTTTAAGTTTATATTTATGAATTTTTTTTTGTTAGTAAAACAAGATTTTAAAAAGATAATAAATACGACAAAAAAAATTGTATTGTAGAAAACATGAGAAGCCAATAAAACTGACTAATTTTTTTTAACAAGATCTGAAGCAAAACTTGAAACTTGTCTTGGAAGTAGCCATCCAATCTTATTTTAATTTTTAGTAATTTAGTATTTTTTTTTTATTATAAATAATATTTTGTTTGTATTTTAAATGATTCTTTCATACTGAATATTTTTATTTCGCATTTAATTAATCTATATTATTATTATGTACACTAGTTCCTGAAATTGCGAATTAAAGTCTTGAACATTGGTCTTCTACTGAATATGAAAGCGGTTTAAGCAAATCGAAGTTTGAAATTAAAACTAATGATAACCAAATTAATAAAATTAAGAAAGTTTTGTCTCAAGTAGAGCTTTTATTCCACGAGTTAAAGTTTTTGTATTATATATTTATATTACAACTTTTTTTACTTATTTTAAAGACTTTAATTATTAAATATTTTAAAGACATATTATTAAATATTTTTTTCAGTGGCAGCTGAGGTGGAGGTGATAGATAAGACATGTCACCCCCCACCCCACAGTTTAAAAACTGTAAAGAAAACCTAATAATGAAATGATTATCCATATTTATAACCTTCGGTTAGTTTCCCACTTTAAATATCAACTGATATTTAACGTCAACTTATTTTTTTTCATTTTTTTTTGTTATTAACAGTTATAAAATGATACTTATTTGAGCACAGAAAGCAAGAAAAATATGTAAAAAAAAAAAATTGTTATTTTTTATATAATTATTGGACAACTTTTAATAATTCAAGTTTTAATAAATGTGTTTTTAACTTTCATATTTTGTATCGAGTTTACGTTTAGACGTATGGCAAAGGAAAAAGTAAAATTTCAGGGCATTCGAAACAATTGGATATATGTGCAACCTTTTAAGCTTTATGGATGGCTGTAAAAGTTATAATTTCTATTTAGGTCGTAAATAGAATCAACTTTTTGAAAGGTTTATGGAGTATAGTTCAAATACAGGATATCCAAGTAAGTGTATATCAGACAAATGAAAATTTAAGATTTTCATTTGTCTTATTTTACTAAACTGTCTAGATTTACTAAACTGATCTTTTTAAGACAATTATCATGGATCATTTTTAGCAATTAAGATGGCAATAAGAGAAAATAATGGCAGATGTTAAAATATATAATAAAAAATTTTCTCATTTTTATCACTTTTCGCAAGATGCTGTTAAACATTTCTACTTAAATCAAAAGTAAAATGATACTTATTTTACTTTTGATTTAAGTAGAAATGTTTGCAATTTTTAATTTCAAATATAGCACATATCATTTCTATTTTAGGTCGACAAAAAATGACTGAGTTCGGATTAAAATACAGGTTTGGCCACGATACGGTTAGAAATTAAATCACTTACGAAAGAGCAAAAAAAATGCAGTTTTTTCCCAAAGAATGAACGATATTTAAATATACTTTAGTAGAATTTAAAACCAAAAGTCAGACTTTAACAAATTATTTTTTCAATTAATTTTTAACCTTACATGTATATATATATGAGCCCATGAGATGCATAGTGGTATAAGTCACTTTTTTCAATATTTTGAGTTATTTCTACCAATGGTTAGCATTTTGTTTATTCTATTACATGGCAGAGTGTTATAAGTCTGATGATATCGATAATAATGCTGGAACTGTTTTGCAATCATTATTAAAGAAAACAGCACCTGTAAAAAATTGAACTGAATTTCTACTCCTCAACGCATTTTGTACCTTATTTTGATATTTGCAAATATGCCATTGCAAAATCAACTTAAAGAATTTTTTTTCCTGCAGTCCTCTTGTCCTTCTCAAATTCAGCTGTTTGAATTCTTTTTATTTGAACATGTTCTTGAAATATAGATAAAGAAAATAGTAATTCCTCTATTACTTCCCTCTTGCATCCATTTTTTGATTGCATTTGTAGACGACCAGAGTCATTTTTACTCCACTGTTGCCACGCAACCTGCTCAGCTGGGTTTAAGTTTTAAAGTGATTTTTTTACTGTGCTTTTGCATTGCAGACAGTTCCCGAGCCAACAAGATTAAGTGACTGTGAATTACAGAGATTATCTAACCACCATGAACTAATATAGTATGCATAACGCTTTAATTAATAATCGAAAATTCTCATGAAATTTGCATTACACTGGTCTACAGGTGTGTCTTCTAAAAGTAGTACATTTTTAGGCCTCAGTTTATAAAAAGTAGAAAAAGGCATATGCTCTCCATAGGTTGATTGACAAATAGCATGTGCCTCTCAAAAACATTGTCAAAAAGTATTTTCTTAATTTCTTTTTCTTTTCGTTTTCCCACACTGTGATTTCATCTTTTAGACCGGGCATTGCATAGACAATATCTGGTCTGTAATAAAAATCAATTACTAACTTATCATTCTTACTGGTATCACTTGATAATTTCTTTTCTTTTTTTCAATTTTATTTTTAAAAATAAAACCAACATGATTTGCCAAACCTTGTACAACAACTTTACGTTTCGTTGGAGATATCGGGAGAGCTCTCATTGATTTTAATAAAGCTTTTTCTAAGGTCTGACTGCATTGGTAAGGACTGCAACTATTTAAACTTGAAGCTATTGATTTATTTATTTGTTTTTTAATTTTTCATCTACTTATTTGGTTTTGCATTCGATTTTTTTCTTTATACAAGGTTTTTTCTGATTTGTTCATTTTAGCAACTTTTAATTTTCTTAGTTTTTCAATCCTTTCATTTTCTTTAGTAGAATATTCTCTGTGATCTTTTCGTTTTTCTCTGTAGTTTTTCAATCTGTCTGCTCCAGATATTTTTATTTTCATTATATATATACCTAAACTTAAAACAGAAAACTATTAGCCCTTGTAATAAACTTAAAATTAATTATTTATTTATGTAATTGTTTTACTGTATTTTATCAATTAAATAATTTATATATGTTATGTCATAACAGATTCAAATTGAAAGTAAATTACAAAAAAACAATTTGTTGTGGTTTTCTCGTTCAATTTATTAAAATTTTAAATAAAACTAAATTATATCAATTTTTGTTATAAAATTTTTGTTATATTGTTTATACATACATATATATATATATATATATATATATATATATATATATATATATATATATATATATATATATCAACAGGAAGAGTTACTAACTCACAAAAAAAATTCAATTGATAGAAAAAAATATATTACAGGAAGTTACAAATTATTATAAAAAAATTTTAATTACTATATTTTTTTGTTAACGGGAAGTTACAGAAAGTAATTATGAAATAATTTTCTTTGGAATGGGGATAGTTTAATTTGGTCATTTGTTTTTATAATTTTTTAAGAGGTATTTATTTTCGTGCCTACATTTAGAAATTAATTCAGATTTTTTATTTAATAAATTTTCTTGATTTAAATGAGTAATTATTTCAAATTTTTCTTGCAAACATAGCACACATTTTTTGGAAATGTTATTATAGGCTGGGGCAGATTTTAGAATAGACCATTGTAAATTAAAATTTTTCTTTTTTTCTTTTAAATCCCAAATATATTTTGACAGCATAGTCTCTTTTGAATATTTTTTGTGTTTAAACGATTGTTTGTGGTTGGCATAACGTTTTTTCCATTCCCCCTCGGTTAAGCCAATATATTGTTTATCAGGGTTGTTTTGTGAGGAAACAATGCACTTGTAAATTACATTTTTCGAAAGGCATTTTCCATTTCCATTTCCACAAAAAATAGATTGCCCTCTAAATAAACAAACTTTTAAAATAAATAATTTTTTCTAAATAAACTTTTCAAAAAAGAAAATGTATAGCAAAAAAATAGGATTATATAAAAATAGGATTATATATTTAGATAAAAATTAGAATATATAAGGAACTTTTTTTTTCATACCTTTATTTTATTGCCTTATTTCCATTGTGCTTTCCAATCAAATGTAGGAATTTTTCCTCTGGATTCCTAAAAGTTTGTTACAAATTAATAATGCTTTCTATATTTATATCTTATTTCTGATGTCTTTGTGACTATTCCAATAATTCTTTCCATATTTTGACTATGACAAGAATTTTATGAAATATTCAGTGGACTGTCATTAGCTCTCAAAATATCTCAAAATTTAAAAATACATTTAGTAGAGGTGGTGAATTAACTTTTTCAATGTCCTAATTAACCAATTCTATGTAATCTTTTGCTCCAAGATTGTTGTTGCAGGAAGTTTTAAATGTTTATTGTGTTCGTTAGTATTTTTGGACTTGAATATCCTTTGTGCAAATAGGCTGCAGTTCTAAATTCTTTTCTTTTATCATTTTCTATTGCGAATAACATATTCTCAGTGTTGGAAAAATATGAGATTTGCTCAAATTGCCTTCTTGTATTTTGCATCAACAACTGCATTTCTTATTAATTAATTGAGCCAGATACCAAAAACTTTGAGCGCCATTTATTGTTAAACAATATGGAACCATCCTGGTTCATAGCTGTGCATAATAATTGTAACCAAGTCAACAAGATCTTTTGTCGGCATCTTTGTAGATAATTGTACAAGACGGTTCGCTCTTGTGATACACCAAGCATGATAAATGTTTCTTAGAGAACTTTCAGATATTTCATTTGAAACCTCTCCTGATTGAATAGATAAATAGATACTGTAAAGATATTTTAGCTCAATGTACAATGGATTTTATCAGCAAGTAAAAATAAAAGGTGCTTATCATTATAAGCACTTTTTATTTTTTCTAAAAGAACTATTACTAAATTAGTTTGTTGGTTTGTTTTTGTGTTAATTCACATCCCCAAGGCCATGAAGGCCCCTACAGTCGGGGAGGCTACATAAATTGTTGTTACAACCTTCCCTCAACTCTTTAACTCCGAAGCACCAACCTTGACGAACAAGGCTGCAGCACGGAGAAATAAGTTGAGCGCGGTACTACTAGGGACGTAATAGATATTGAACTTGTAATGGTGTAGTGGTAGAGTTGAGTGCTTTAATACTACACAATTACCACATTAGTTAAATCTTCTGTTATATTTCCACCAATATTTCCTTTAAACAATGCTCGGCTAAAGGTTTTTCCATCAATCAACTTAAACACATGTTTAAATGGAAGTTCATTTAAATGGACTTGACAAGTGAGCACCTGGATTGGTTCTGTTTTTATTAATTTTATCACTCCTCCAAACTTACCAGAGTTTACTACAGTTGCATCACATAAGTTAGCATTTAGAGAACCACTACTCCCAGTTTCAAACATTAAATTGAGAATTTCGTCAGCAATGCTGCAAGAAGTTTTATTGTCAGGTGTTAAATGATCTATATAGCTGCTGATTGGCTCTCAAACTATTCTAATATGTTCTTATTTAACTGTCCCTATAGTTATTATTGTATCGTTTTTTCCATCACAATCAATACATTGTAATTTTAAATTTCTCTCCCGATTACTTTTTTTTGTCCAACACAAAGTCTTTCTCGCACCACATTTTTCTATCAAGCATATTTGGTTCATACAGTTTTCTCCTGTCTTTTAGAACAACATTGACAATAACAGCAGTTGCATTGCAACCGACACGATAACAATCTGCCACAATAGCCAGTTCATTGTAAAAAGGCTATTTTAATTTCATTTGCTTAAGACAGATTTATAATGTTTGTCGTTTTCATCACTAGATTTATCTAATTTAATACTTTCTTCAGATTTATACAAATTATTATCAATAATGCAATCCATCTCTTTCTCAGCATGTTTATGTGTATTTAACTGATGTTGTCTTTTTACAAATTTTTTTTTCTAATATATTCAGTTGAATTTAATATTTTTAACATTTCTATTAAGTCGCCTCTTCTTCTTCTTTCTTGTAAGGTTAGTAAATCTAATAGTTTTCTCCTTTCTTCATAACAGATACCTTTCAATCCTTGTCGGCTACGTTGTACATTTTCGAGTCTCCTAATATCTTTAGTACAAAATGGGCTCTATACAGATGCTGCATATTCAAGCTGTGGCCTAATAGCTGACTTGTATAATAACTTTAATATAGAAACATCAATATATTTAAATCCGTGTTTTAAAAAACCCAATGTTTGATTTGCCTTATTTGCTACACTGATAACATGATTTTCCCATTTGAGGTCATTTGAAATTATCACACCTAAATCTCTTTCAACTTCTGTTTTTTGCAAAATGTGATCTCCTAATTCGCAACTAACTTAAGGATTCATATTACCAATGTGCATTGTTTTACACTTTTCTCCGTTGAATTTAATAGACCACTTATTTGACCAGTCTAATAACTCATTTAAGTCTTCTTGAAGAGCATTGCTATTACTTTCATTAATAATTAATGACATTATTTTTGTATTATCTGCAAATAATTCTAATTTGTTTTTTACTTTTAAGTCATTTATAAATATGATAGACAGGAATGTCTGGAGAACAGAACCTTAGGGAACTCCACTTGTGACTTCCTGCCAATCTGAAGCAAACTCACCCAGAACTACCCGTTGTTTTCTATTACTGAGAAATGATTTTCACCACTGTTGGATATAGGGTTAAAAACCATCACCATAAAGCTTGCACCATAATTTCGATAAAGAAACTGAATCAAAGGCTTTTGCAATGTTCAAAAATATTATATCAATATTATTACCAGTTTCAATTTTGCTTGTTATAAATTCTAAAGTCTCTAATTAATTGCAACAAGAATTTTTACCATTAACAAATCCATGCTGTTCACTTGCTATTAACTTATTTAAAGTCAAATGGTTCATCATAACACTGTGAATAATTGTGAATAACTATCAATAACTGTGAATAACCTAGCATACTATTGATTTTATTGATATTGGTCGATAATTTGAAGGATCTAACTTATCTTCTTTCTTAAATAGTAGAGTTATGTTTGCACTTAACCATTCGTTTGGTATAACACCTCTATAAAATGACATTTAAAAGATTAGTGATAAAGGGTGAGAAAGCGATTTTGAACATTCTTGGAGAACACGAGGATGAACTTTGTCAACACCGATTGTTTTATTAACATTAAGGTTTACTAACTGATATTTAACATCAGTGTCATTAGAACTTGGATCACTACAATAAAAATTACATTTTGAAGGAAAAGTTACATGGTCTAATACCTCAACTTTTAAAAATACTGAAACAAAATACTCATTTAAAAAATTTGCAATATCTACTTCATTTGTTATAATTGAACCATCAAAGGTTTTGAGTGCTTTAATTGAATCGTTTATAACATTTTACTGTTTAAATATGCATAAACACTTTTAGGGTTGTTATTTGAGTTTTTAGCCAGATTTAATTCAAAATCTTTATTGACTTTTTTTTTTACATTTTTGTCCAAAAATAAAGACTTTAAATTAAAAAAATTGAAAGTCTTTTTATTTTTTTACGAAAATTGCTGTGTATGATGCAACCCCTAGGGGTGTGTGTAAATTGTTTTTATATAGTTTATATAACTTATTATTCCAATTTATAACCTTGAAACTCTTGGTTCTGAGTCATAACTCTCACCATTGCGTCACGCTTGCACGGATATTAAATAGTATGCCTCTGTTTAGCTTTTCCGTACTTCGTAATATCAATCATGCAAAAGTAACAACCATCGTGATTGTTCTTTGACTCTTCCCATACTCTAGGAGCTGCAAAAGGCATTTTCTTTTTTCTATCCGGTAACCATCTTGATTGAGTAGTTTGGCAGATTCTATATACCACATGATGGGTCCATGGATTGTCCTGATCACCCATTGGCATTTCAAAATATTTTTCATACTCTATCTACGATATGGTCCCTTTCATGGTCTTGTGTGCAGGGCCGTAGTGAGATCAAAAATCCTTTCGGGCAAGGAGAAAAAATGCCGCCTCAAATTCAATAATTTTTTTAATGTTTAATTTGATTCAAATTTTGATAAACCTACTTAAAGCACATTTAAAATCAACATTAAATCGTGCTTTGTGGTTGAAAGTCATTGAAAAAATTACCAGGCATTAGTTTTTTTAATAAATATTAAAATTAGACACATTGAAACAAAATTTATTTTTCTCGCTTTCAGTGATGCAAAGTTATCAGTAATTTCAGTATAAGGGGATTTTCAATTGACAAAATGCAAGATTAGTCAAACGTTCTTGACCCATGGAGGATCTTAGATAATTTTTCAAAAGCTTAAATTTGCTAAAGCTACGTTCACATGATGCCACAGTGACGTGTAGTGTGAGAAAGATTCTAAGAGCAATTTCAATGAAAGGGTATGCCTCAGTCAAAGAATAGGTGAGCATAAATTGCAAGATTTTCAATGGATTTGCGTTTTTTAAATCTGGAATCAGGACACTGGCTTGAAACTTAAAGCCTTCAATTTCAGATAGAAATTCATTAGCATTAAGATCACGAACATATTTTTGACAAAGTTTGAAACTATAAATCTCCACATTTCTTCAGATCTTCAACTGACTTACTTGCAAGAGAGTTAGCATTTAGAGGCTCAAAATCTGATGAAATCTCAGTCATTGTTTCAAATCTCCAGTGTAATTGTTTAATTATACAGTCAAAGACTATATTACAATTAATTTCAAAATCTTTTTCTGGAGGTATGTGTGAACTTTCTTCTCTTGTTTCATCATCAAACATCCTTTTTGCTTTTCGTTTTCTTTTGATTGGAAAGCTAGCTTCAATGTCAAGATCTTTTCATATTATTTCAGCTTTTTTCATGCTGTTATGAATGCCCCTGTCTCGAAGGTTTTGTATAGAAGCAATCAGACCAGCAATTTTTTTTGATGCAATATCAATTGTCATATTTTTTGATTGTAAGCTGCGATTCTCTCTGTCAATTAATGTAAGTATCGTGTTCCAAAGGTCAAGCCAGCAAAGAAACTCAAAATCAACTTGAATCAAAATCTCTCTAGCTCCGGACTTGTTTCAGCATTTAGCAGAAAATCATTACTAATTTCTTGTAAAACATTGCAAACATTTGTGATTTGATTATTTAATGAATGGATAGCCTCCTTTTTGGCAGACCAGCATGTTTCACTTTGACTTTTTAGGGTGACTTCAAGTGTTTTTATCAGTTTGTCCCATCTGGTAGTAGAACTTGAGAAGAAATTGAATAATTTTTGAACCTTTCCAAAAAAGGTAATCATAAATGGGGAAACTTCTGCTGAATGGACTCCTACAAGATTTAGAGTGTGAGTTGCGCAAGGCACATACCGTGCTAAATCATTTTTTGCAGTTATTTGGGCTTGAACACCAGAATATTTTCCAAATATATTGGCTCCATTGTCATAACCCTGACCTCGGCAATCTTCGATGCTTAATTCATCTTTATTTAAGCTAAATAATATTTCTGAAGCCAGACCAACCCTGGTTTTTTGATGAGACTCAATGAAATCCAGAAAACTCTCTTCAATAGAACATTCTCCATCAGTGACACAAACATATCGGATTATTTCTGACATTTGTTCTTTGTGAGAGAGATCAGGAGTGCAATCAAATAAAATGGAATAATATTTGGCTTTTTTAAATCTTGCTTTTCACCATTCTGCCAAGAAGTTCAATTAGTTCATTCTAAATTTGTGGGGAAAAGTAAGTAACAGATTTCTGCTTAAGTTTAACATTCGTTATGTGTTCTGCTAAAGGATGATGATAGCGTGCTATTAGTTCAATTGTGTTGAGAAAGATTCCACTGTTTGGATTCACCAATAATATTGGAACTGCCTCGAAAAGCCAAATTGTTCTTAGCGCAAAACATAATTGAATCTATAACAACTTAGAATATTTCGCCACTTTTCTTTTTCAGTTTGGATGGCATTTTGAATGTCCTTGTCTAAAGATGTTCCCTCTCTCAGATTTTTTTCCATTTCTTTCCATGAAGTGAAACACTTTCTATGTTCACAGCTATTCTCGTGTTCAGGGATTCGAGGGTTTAGTTGTTTCCATTCTGAAAAACCTTTTGATGTATCTGCAAAATTGCTTGTCTTTGTGTTTGAAAAAAGGATAGATGGAAAGCAAAACAAAGAATTTTTTGATGCACTGTATAACAACCACTGACGATTAACTTTTTCCCCATTAGTAAAATTTTTTTCAAACCAACTAGAACTGAAGTATCTGTTTTCTGATGATGTTGATGTGGTAGGATAGACTTCTCTCTTGTCTTGTTTAGCCCCATGATCAACCAAAGAACATCTTAGACTGTCATTAATTTTGGGCCAAGTTGGTGGATCATCAAACTTGAATTCTAACAGATTTGTTGTAACTGCATTTTGGTTGACTTCATTGTATTGCAGTAACTGTTCATTTCACGACAATTAATTTAGTTATATTTAGTCGTTGCGTATTTACCTTGATTGCGCGGTTTTTTCACTTCTTCCCATAGTTTCTTTCTCTCTTCCATAGTTTCTTTAACGAAATCTTCGCTAACATATATTCCACTGCCTTTCAGATTTTGTTTTAATTATTTAATTTTTTTTAATTAATGTTTTAATTTCACATTGGAAATTATTTTAATTTGCATGAAGGTGCGAAAAAAATTATGAGGCGTGTCTAAAGATTTTGAAACGCAAACTAAAATTATTTTGGTTTTGAGGCGTCTTTAAAACATTTCATATATTACAAAATGTTTATTAAATTTTGAAGTTTGCCGCCCATGGATGTGTCCTCGTTCGCCAACCCTTCACTACGGCTCTGCCTGTGTGATACCTGATTTTTGCAAATGCAATATCCACATGCATAGCAAAATATGAAGTACTATCGTAAGTACTGAAGTTCTATAGTAGCCATAATAAGTGGAGCAGAACTTACGCGTTCGGCAAAAATTCTTAAATAATAATTTTGTAATATATACCTATTATATAAGAATTTAGAGTAGCTTAAAATGTTTTAAAATACTGTCTGGAGAGCAAACTTTAAACACTTTATAAAAGGCATTCAAAACGTTTTTATATGTTTTATGAAAAGTTTTACAAGACGAAAAAGGAAAACTTTGTATTTAAAGTATTTATTAATGACATTTTTTTTTCGTTTTTTCTATGTTATTTTAGGTGCTTCAAAAAGTTCGGCATTATCACAGAGCATTGCGGATTAGCACTAATCAGGAAGTTCATGTCTCCTTCCTTACCAACGCGTATAATTCCAGATGTAGCTTTGAAACACGGACCTCTAGTTTTGAATTTAGAACTCTAACCTCTACGATACGGCTGCTTTAATATACTTATTATACGCTCCGGAAACAGATTAAGATTAAAAATTAAATTCTTGATAGTTTTATGCAAGAATTAAATGTAAAAAAACTTTATAGTTACTTGATTTTTGTTACTATTTTTTAGTTGGTAGGAAAAAAAGTTACAATAATTAGTTTGTATTTAGTTGATTTATTATTTTATTCATAATTTTAGTCCTTATTGCAGGTCTAATGCAAATATTAAAACTTAAATTTCACTATCATGATATTTGGTAATAAACACATTCATTATAAACTAGTTTAGATGCACTTAGTCATTCATTAGATTCAATATAAACTGTGTTTATATTGAATCTGACAAAATAAATATAATCTGTGTTGGTTTATTAGTTAATAAAATTAAACTAATGGTTGAATTATTAGAAAACAACCATAATTACCAAGATATCCAAATTTTAGATTGAAAATCTCGAAAACTTTTGAAAAACCAGACATTCCATCATTGAAATGAATAACAGCTGATGCTACACCTATGTCTAAAATTTCTTTACAAACAAATACATCTTTAGGGCACCTTTTCCAAATTATTTGGTTAAATGCTTTGTTTGATTTTGGGGTAGTACCATGTAGACATCGTTTTAAGAAATTTTCAGAACATAAATCTATAAAAGTCGGTTTTATTGCATTATGAGTAGCTATTGGTATGTTTACAGAAGATATATAGTGAGATTTATTTTCACCCCAAAATGTACGCCAACTGGCTTCTTCATATTGTAAAGTGCCTTTACATTGTCACCATTCCAACAGTCAGAAGTGTTTTTCCTAATAGTCATTCCAAAATAATTTTGCATTTTATTGATTATTTTGTCTGTTAGTCTACCTTTCCCAGATATCATTTTCATGTCCAATAATGGTTTTTGTTTCATATCTGTTCGAAACTGGCGAAGACGTGCTCCAAGACGTTTTTGAACACATTCTAACTTTTGAGGTAATAAATTTTCTCCATATGATTTGGATTCAAGAACTTTTTTAAAGGACTCATCTCCGTCCCCAATATAGTGAGCATATCGTAAATTATATTTTTTGATAGACTCTTGAAAAAATGACACTGTGCCAGCTGATTCCATTCTACCAGATGATCCGTTATGATTCACTTTACACTTGTGCTCCTTCTTAGAGTTGAATTTCCTCTACTTTGCACAAAAAGAACAAAACTTAGTGTGTACAAAATGGTCTATAACTTTTTTGTTAACAGGAGAAACCCCTGTGATTACACTATTAAGCGAAGAATGTCCTCTTTTCTGCCAAGACCCATCTATTGCAATGTCAGTGTCTAAAATATCATTATGGTTTTCATACTCAAGTCAGCAGCAGATATGTAGATATCGTGAAGTTTTTCATTTATGTCTCTATATGATGTCACGGTCATAGGTGGGCACATATTCATCATAGTATTAAACGTTTTCATAACTTCGTGACCTTTTCCTATATCTCGAAAATCTATAACTGCTCTGTAGTTAACTTCAAAAGGCTTATGCCCTCTTTTTTCAATATTTGGAGACTCAAATTGTTTAGAATTGTAAAAAGAATGTTCCCATTTACAATTTTTACAGCTTATTAGCATTTGTAGAGCATATCCTAATTGAGCATCAGATAAAGGCTTAAGCTCAATATCTTTACTAAAGCATTGATTACAAGCAAGAAATGAAACAAGTGATTCCTGGAAAACCTTCATATTTATAATAAAATAGAAATCATTTATATCACTATCAGTATTAAATTCATTTAAAGTTTTATTAGACTGAGTAGAAGTTTGAAATTCAGTTGATACTGGTAAAGCATTTTTGTTTGATAATGTTGATTAGGATTGGGAATACCGAACCAAAATTCCAATAACGGTATTTCGGTATTGAAAATTTATAATCTCGGGATTCCGGTTTAAAATCGGTATGATTTAATTATCTTTAGTAATACAAATGAATGAATAATATAATTAAAAAATGGTTTGATAATTAAAAAAAGCTATATTAACTTATTTAAAGAATAAAAAAATGAAAAACAAAATTCAGTAAAATGTTAGTTATATATTAATCATTAGAAAAGGAAGAAAACATAAGTTTTTAAGGTTCTACTTTTTCTGCAGTTGGTTGTTGATATAAGATCTCAGAAAACATAGGTTGTTAAGCGAATTATCTCCCATCCTTGACCGTATTCTGGTGCAGCTTAAGCCAGCTACTTAAAATGCTCTCTCTGATTCTACACTGGTCGGTTGAATACTTAGCAAATAATTATATATTAAAGTTAAGTATTTTCCCCTTATGCCATTTGTCTCAAAAAATTACATTTCTTTTTTTATTGATCGTGTGAGATCTTTTTTATTTCGGTTGATTCCACTCTCAGGTAATTTGGTGCAAACTTTTTTTGATATTGCTATCTCCAACTTTTCTTTTAAAGTCAGAGAAGTTTCATTTCTTTGATCAACTTCATCATCATCGACATTAAATACTATATTCGTGTCTATTATATTGTTGGCTGAAGTAGATGTTGTTGCTAAAGGTGCAGCTTCATAATGCAAGTTGGCCACACCCAGACGTTGTATCTGTGAAACGATAACCTTTGCGATTGCAGCTTTGGTAATGATCGGAAATATTTTATAATCTCTATCGGTTTCATCATCGCTCGGATTTTCATTGGAGTCTGCATCGTGTAAATATTGCAAAACACTTGAAATTTCTGTTCGTCTTTCAAGAATACGTACTTTTAAAGCTGCTTTCAATTCATAACTTAATGAACATGGACGGCCAGTTATTGATTTCATCATAAATTGATTAGCAGCATCTGCAGATAATAAAGTTGCATCTAGTCGGCTGATTGCTTCAACTGTAAGCTTAATAGAAACTAAAAATGAAAGGCTATTTGACAACATTACAAACTCTGCATCTGAAAAAAAATAGGTGATTTTAAATCTATTAGACTCTTTTTGATGCAATTTTTTAATTTGACAAAACGTTCTATCATAGACACCAAACTATTCCATCGTGTTTTTGAGTCTAAAACCAGAGACTATTCTTTCCCGAATTCTTCTTTACATATTTTTGTAGGACTGTCATTTTTTGTAGGCGAAGAACAAAATATTTTGACCACTTTTCGAACTTCTTGAATTAATGGTAACGTTTACTGATGTACCAGAAAAGAAGAATTATCATCATCGTTTTTAGTGGAGGTTATGAGTAAACCATTTTGATTTTCATAATCTTCATCAATTAATTCGTCGTCAACTGTGGAATTCTGCTCTTTTTCAAATCTGGGTGTAGGAACTGATGTAATGTTGGCATCTTCTTCATTATTCAGACTATCCACATTATTAGGTTTTTTATAGAGTACGCCGATAACAGCCAACTGAATTCCATGCGCTAAACATAGCTGCTGATGTGCCTCGATTAACCTGCCTACCTTCGTCATAACTGCAGCGCCATCAGTGGTAATATCTACAACATTCTTGATCGAAAGCTTATAATCACTTAACCTATCGTTGACAAGCTCAACACATTTTTCTGCGGGAATTGTTCCAAAAGCACGAATTAATCCTAGATTCCAAAATTCTTTGTTAGAGTGGATATTAATATTTATGTAACGTCTATTTCTTATCGATGTCTATTCATCGAAAGTTAGAGAAAATCTGTTTCCATTAGCAATTCTGCTCGATATTTCTTTAATTGCTTCGTCTCGTATTTCTTTAATTGCTTTGACTTCGTCTCGTCAATGAATCATCCATTTTATCGCTTTTTAAAAATTTGTTAATAGTTACTGAAGTTTTGATTTCTGTAAAAATTCTGAAGAATCTAAAACAGTGGGGCTACCTACATCTCTTTTTAACAAATTGACTTTATGAATTGTTTTTAAATGGGTATGAAGACCGCTTGTAGAATCTCCATGTTTTTATTATACACACTATCAAGTTTTTAAGTTGGAAAAGCAATTAAGTACTGTAAATTTAATATAGTTTAATAAAAAGACAGGAAATCGCCGTTGCTAGGGGCGTTGCTATAGACGCTGAAAAAACTGTACCTAAAAAAAAAAATATTACCTTAAAAAAAAGGATATTACTCATAATATTGAGTTTGAATTTATATAAAGATATATATTTTCTGAATCTAGAATAAATTTCGAAGAAGATAACAGATTTTTTTTTTTTTGATTTTTTAGTGTTTCTTTTACCATAAAGCCACCTTAAGCAGACACCTAATGACAATTAATAAAATAGTAATGATAATAATAATAAAAATGATATTTATAACAATAACAATAAATAAAAATTACAATAATAATATATAATAATAATAATAATAACATGTTATTTTAACAATAGTAATAATAAAATACTAGCAGAAAGCAACCCGTAATACGGGTTACGGTCGGTCTGTTACTTAATTTATAGTGGCTGTATTCCACAATTTAAAGTTGCGAAACCTTAACTAATACCCTGTAAGAAAAACGCTTTCAAATTAAAAAATTAAACCATCTGTAAAATTAAAATAAATTAATTTACCAATTATTTAACGTTATTTGAGTAATTTACAACTGACATAGGTCATATCAGTGTATGACAGAACCATTTTCCTAAACATTACTAAGTTCAACACAATACGTTTTTAGTTACTGACACAAAATAATAACGCTTCATCATGCCTTAAATTGACGAAGGATTAAAGCAAAATTCTTGTTATATTTTTTATAACATGAACTATAATTAATAAGATTAATATGAAGTGAACGTAAATTATTTATGAGTTATTAATTTTTTAGTATCCCCTTGATACATGTTTCTTTAAAAAAGGAAATTGTCTTTAAAACGATAAATGCACACAACTAAATAAATTTATTATAAATAACTAAGCAATTGAGTACAAATACGTTTCAAACAAAAAAAAAGTCGACTTACAATCAAACATGTGTATAACAAATTGTAAAAAATATGTAAACTTTGATCTTTTATATTGCATTAATGCGTCATATGAAAACCTAAAATAAAAATTGTAACAGATAAGTAGACATAAAAGAAAAACAAAACAAAAAAACAACTGGAATGCAATTTACCTGCTTTTCGGTAGCCTGTTGTCATACTTAAACTGTTGTCATGATGCAACTTGTCGGTGTTGTTTTATGACGTTATTTCACGTTGGCTTTTAGTAAACTTTAGTTTAATTCAAAAGACATTACAATAGATTTAAAATATTTTAATTAAAAAGCAAAAAAATAAATGCTTCAAGGAGCCAAACTAAAAACATTATAGATAAAAAATCAAATAGATAAAAATAAATTGCATTTATATAGCTAAATAGTCTTGGCTTATAGTAAATTTTAAAAGCAGTGTTTTTAATAAATTAAACTACCAATTAATTATTTTTAACAAATAGAATGTAGCATCATATTATGATGATTGGGTAGTGAATCAATTTAACTATTTTTAAGTTTAATTGGTGAAAAACAAATAAAATTTCAATTAAAAAAGACAATAACAAACCAAATATACAACAGTATATTATAAAAAATTACAAAGTAAAAAAAAAAATTACAAAATTAGAAAAAATAAAAATAAGTCACCGAAGAAAAAACGGCAACAAAAAAGTTATAAATATCTTCACTGATGGAAGACATTTACAACCTTTTGGTTGCTGTTTTTTCTTCGGTGTCTTCCAACACCCCGGTATGGATGAGCCCTCCATTTGAAGGATGGCTCATCCATACCGCCATTACTTTGCCACTTATTGAAGGACCTCTCCGAGATAGGCCCTGGGTGTTGGGAGCGATATCTTTGATATTCCTCAAATGTTAACGACTCTAAAATTACCAATAGAAGGATATAATAAAATTTAAAAATACTTACAATTTTTTTTTAATCAAAATATAAAGCATAACCTCACCATTTTCACAGGATGAAGAGGATGCTAAAAATAGATTTAAAAAAAGTAAATTAAAAAGAGTTAAACTTGTGAAAAATTTAATTTTAATAAAAATATGAGTAAAATGCAAACAGTTTAAAAATGTCATATTTATATTGAATAATTCTTTCACCTATTGCACATATTTCTCCGTAAAAAATATATAAAATTTAAAACACAGCCCTACCAGTTATGCTTCTACCAGACACTAAAGACAAAAAATATACCTCAGAATAATTGATAGAATTATATTTACATATAAATACATATATAACTATAATTTTTTTTTTACCTATTCTCCTCATTTCTTCCATGAAGTTGTGTAAAGTAAGAAAAAAGATAACTGAATCTAAAACTAATAAAAACTAAACTAAAATTAACTATAAACTAAACCAAAACTAAAAAACTAAAATAAACTTTAAATTTTAATATCTGTACCTCAGAAGACAAAGGTCGGTTATCCAGTTTTTTGTGAAAATGAATTATGTATGAGACCTTTTTAGTTTTTTCAGTATCTACATAGGTATAAAGACTGTTTTCCTGCAACAATGTGAAACAAAGTTTGGTCAATGTAAAGGGTCTGGTGTCCCCACAATGTTCAAAGGAAAAACGTCTGTAGTTCAGAAATGACTTATCACTTTTTTTATTTAACTTTTTTTTCTCTCAAAATTATATTTCATGTGCCTCAAGACAAATTAAATAAAACATAAATTTAACCATCAAGAACAAAAAAGCCAATGAAGACTAATTATTTTACTATTTTCTCTCTCCTGGACAATTTCTAAAATGTGACAACTGACTTGGACTACTGAGTGTACAGATATAAATGCTTTATCTATTTAACTATACTAATCACATAATTTATACTTAGTTTTTTTCTCCAACTCTCCTAAAAGGAAAAAGAAAATAAAGCTTAAGTACTTGAAGTTTTAAAATTCCAGTTTCAGTACAAATAAACAAATTCCTATTAAAAATTATCTAATAGCAAAAACACTAACTTATTTCAGTCTTCAATTCTGTGTCTAAATAATAAAAGCACTTAAATGTAAAGACGTTAAAATATCTACTTAACTTTTTAAAAATAAATTCACTAAACTAATGTAACTAATACCTTTATTCGCTCTCTTGATCAACTAAAGAAAACAAATTTTAATTAAACTAACTTGATGTAAAATAATAAGAAGCTGTCTTACTGAGAATTTCAAATTTCTTCTCTATTATTGACAATATAATTTTAAGTAGGGGAAAGGCGCCTATGATGGCATACTTAACTTTGAAGCTTCATTATTCAGTATCCTGAAGACCAATAATAAAAGTTTTGATATGGATACATTCCTTGTTACATTTAGAACAATAATTACTTTGGGAGTTTTCATCAGATTTATTTTTTTTATAAGTTATTCTTATTGCAAAAAAAAGCACAAGTATGCCATCATAGGCAACCACTGCTCCTATGATGGGATAGGGGAGGATGGGGCTAGTTAGGATCGAGGGTAACTTAATGATTTCATTTAACCTTAGAGTCTTCCCTCAGAAAAGCCAGAAGATACTCGAAACCATCCTAATTTACCATTTCATGCTACACACCAGCATTGTAAAATTTTGCGCATGCGCATAGGATATATTGCGTTTTACGTATTTTTTGGACCAAAAAAAAATTTTGGAGCATCGCTTTCTTTTAACTTTACTTAAAAATAAGTTTTTCTTATAAAAAAAAAAGGTTTTCCCAACTTGTCAATATTTCAAAACCCCCAACTCGTCAGTATGCCATCATGGGTAAAAGTCATCATTTTCATTAAAACAAGCTGTGTCTGCTTTGTTCAAAAGATAAAACTAAAGTAACTATTCCACTAAATGCACAAAACTTGAATATAAAATGCATGAAAATTTCATTTCTGCACAGTTAATAGTAAAATCACAATCTTAAATATATGAAGGAAATAAAAGTACAACAGCACATCCCAAAATCGATTTTTGTTGATTATAAAAACAATACTTGTGCACAAGGGACGTTTTTTCACTAAAACTAATGTAAAGTCAGCATAGTCATGTAGGTCTAAACATTTTTTTACCAAAACCAATTTTAATGGAAATATGACCGGTATGCCATCATAGGCGCTATGCCATCATAGGCGCCTTTCCCCTATTACCTAAGTTCTTGGGCTTATTGTATAAAGTTATAAAAACCTACTGTTTTACTTTTAATTCAACAACAATAATTTAAAAAATATTTTAGTTACTTTATAAAAAAATAAAAATCCTTTTAAACATACTACGTCTCTCTTCATTGTTGTCAACTAAACAGAAAAACAAACAAACAACTGATAGTAAATTTTCACTTTGGTAGTAGGTTATTAAATAGATTATATAGATCAAAGATCATTTAATCTGCTCTAACAGTCTACAACCTTATCATTAAACTATAACTATTTTCTTCAACCTGGTGTAATTTAACATAGATATATTTTTTAAGTAATTATTAAAAATATTTAAAAATTTGATAAGTGTTTATACTAATATATATATATATGTATATATATATATATATATATATATATATATATATATATATATATATATATATATATATATATATATATATATATATATATATATATATATATATATATATATATATATATATATATATATATATATATATATATATATATATATTGTTGGTTAAGTTTCTTTTTTAATTTTTATTTTGTTTATTTTTTTTTTTTTAGTTCTCCTTCAAAGGCGAGTTGGTAATTAAGGTATACTGTTCTTAATTTAATTTGTAATTTAGTATAAACTATTAATATTTTAGTAAAATCAAACTTACTTATTACTTTATTGCTATCTACATAAATTAGGACGCTATATAATGTTTTGAAAGTGTTTTACCTATGTGAAAAACTACCAAAAGAAAATTATTCAGTTACCGGATAATGAGGTCGACGAAGCTAAATGAAAATGATATTTATCGCTTGTTTTTTTATTAAATAAAAAACAGAAAAGTAATCCTAAACCCCAAAATGACAAAAAATATTAAAGTACATTATATAAACATAGAACAAATGTAGTGATAGTGGATCTAATTCAAAAATAGAAAGAACCTTTAGAAAAAAGCTTACTGCTTTTAAATCTATAAAAATTTCCAACTTACATTTTTTAATCTACATTTATCTATAATAAAATATGAATTAATGAGTTACCATTATTTAAAGTTGATCCAGAAACTAAAATAAATTATCAAATAAAAAGTTTATTTATATAATCTTGACGATAATATTGAAATAAACAATATTTATTGCTTGAAAAGTTGGCTGGTGTAACTGAAGTTATAACTAAATAAAAAAATATTAAATAAAAAAGCTATTTTATCTATCTTATCTATTTTATCCTGATGATTATGTTTAAATAAACAATATTTATTGATTCTTTTTAAAATAAAACAAAAGACATTACTATTTGCTGTAAAATAAAATAAAAGACATTACTATTTGCGCCAACTGATGATGCTACCACACCTAAATTACAAAATTTATTAAAATATATAAAACATATTCAATGCTTTAAAAATAAAAATTGAGATAAAATTATATACAATAAAATTGCTAATGCTACATTCGTACTCAAATAAAATCTAAATGATAAAACTTACTTAAGTCGCTGTCAGCTTGCCTGTCTAAAAAAAAAATTTTATTCTCATTAATCCTAATCTATAATCTATAAATAAACTTACTAATATAAACGATAAATAAACTTGAACTAATATAAACTATAAATAAACTTACTAATATAAACTATAAATAAACTACTATATACTATATAAACTAATATAAACTATGAATAAACTAATATAACTATGTTACTATTATAAACTATAAGTAAACTACTATACACTATATACTTACTAAAAAAGCCTTCAGCTCCTTTTAACTGCTCTAAAAAATGAAAAATACTTGCTTAAAATGATCTAAAAAGACTGTAGACAAAACTGAAACACTTTACTAAAAAAGAAACATTGTACTAAAAAAAATTTTTTTAACCAGTCATTTTAGTTTTAACTTCTTCTAAAAAAAAACAGAAAAATAAAAACAACGAACAACAAACAAATTTTAGTTTTCAAACAATGAACAACATCAATTCCACTTGAAACTAAAAATTTATCAATTCTAATCGGCTGGAAGACCTTGCGTGGAGTAAAGAAATGCTTTTAGAAAAGCCTAGAAAGTTCTTTATTAAAAAAGAAAGTGAAACGACACTAACACTATTAAATAACAGTATTCATATTTAGAAGATTAGATAAGTTACAGTATTCATGTTTAGATAGTACTAAAAAAACTATTTTACCAGACATTTTATTTCTAACTTCTTCTAAAAAATGAAAACAGGCTATAAAAATTAAAAAAATAAAAACAACCAACAACAAACAAACGATTATTTAAATTTTTGCTTTAAACAATGAACAACATCAATTCTACTTGAGAATAAAAGTACATCATCTCTAATTCGCTAGCGACTTTACTCGAAAGACCGCATGGAAAATGTAACCGCGCATAAAAAAAGTCTAGAAACTACTTAAAAACTAAGAAATAGTGTATTTTACAGAATACAGAACCGTAAGTAACAATACGAACAATAGGCGAAACTATGCGTAACTATGCGCACTAGTATTCATTAGCGTATTAATATTTAGATAGTAATTATAATAATTTAAATAAATCAGTATAACTTTCGATACATCAATCGTTTATACATACAAAGTTACAGTTGCAAACATTAATAAACTGACTAAACGTAACAACTAACAATGACATGAAAAGCGACTATTGCTAAAAAAAAATATAAAAATTTATTAAATATATTAATCATAGTTATTATAATTTAATAACCAAAATATATTCCAAATATCATAGTATTTTAAATGAATAAATAAAATATAAACAGAAAAATACTGAGAAAATCAAAACAAAACGAAAGTTACAACAAACATTACAAACAAAACAAAAAATAAGTTAAGTTCTTTTGGCAAAAAAACAAACAAACACAAACAAAACAAAAAACAAAAAAAAAACACAAAAGAAACAACAATATAAAATTAAAAATAATAAATAAAGAAAAATATAATATTAATACACGGCAGAATAAAACATATATAATAAATGGCTAAAATGAAAATAAAAACAAATAATTTATAACTGTACAAAAAATTATATATCACAATATAAAAATAATTAATAACTAAAAAATAAAACAATAAATGACTAACAAAAATAATAACTCTAAAACTTTATACGCTAAAAAAACTAAAAAAAAATAATTACTACATGATCGCATAACAGCATAGCTAAAAATAAATCGTAAATAAAGAATCCTAAGAAATATAGGGGAGAGGGGGGCAGCTTTGACCGGGGGCAGCTTTAAAAAAATGCATTTGTGAAGCGTTTTTGTATTTAGGCTTAATAAAACAAGATAATATTTATCTTCGCACCAGTCACCTGTTTTTCCTGACATTTTGCTTAAATTGGACAATTATTTGACTGATTTGTTTTTGAGGACAAATCGTAAACATTTCGATGTAAAGTTGTAAGATTTTTCTGACCACGTTTCTTACTTGTGAGACGTTTAATATTATTTATAAGATACAATAATTCATAACATTTACAATTAAGCAGAAAAAATCAATAATTGAGATAATTTTGTTTGAAAAAATCATTGTTTATTATTTAAAATGCTGTTGGGGCAGTTTTGAATAAAACGAATGGGGCACCTTTGAATCGTTTAAACTTCTCGCATTGTATTGCTTGATTACTACGGCCTGAATTTTGATGGTCTAATATTAAAATTGGTTCGAAATTATAAAAAAAAAGAGAGTGACAGAAGTCATAGATGAAGATATCAATAATTCTGTTCTCGAAGTTGTAAATGGATTAATGAAGCCAAGCGAAGCTGCTAAAACTTATAATACAAAGCGTAATACTTTACATTACCGAATAAAGAAGTATAAAAATCTAAGACCAAGCTTGGTTTGACAACTAAATATACTGTTGCACAAGTATTTAACAAAGACGAGGAAATAATGTTAAGAGACTACCAAATAAAAAGCTCTAAAATGAATTATGGCTTAACGTATAAACAAGCAAGAGAATTAGCATTTCATTATGCTATGAAACTTTGCATATGTCCAAGTAAATGGATGGAAAAAAAAACAAGCTGGTATAGAGTGGTTGAAGGGTTTCATGAAAAGTCACCAAGAACTTTCACTTAGAAAACCTGAAAATACAAGTTTGTCTCGTTCAACAAGTTTCAATCAGTGCAATGTAAATCATTTTTTTGATAACTATGAAAAAGTTTTTAAAAAAATAATTTCACTTCTGGTAGAATTTATAATATCGACGAAACCAGCATTATGACAGTAGTACTAGCACCCCATGTTATAGCATCACGTGGAACAAAACAAGTAGGACAGTGTGTGTCTGCTGAACGTGGACAACTAATTACTATGTATGGTATAGGAAATTTCATAGGAAATTTCATTCCACCTGTCTTCATATTTCCAAAAGCACGGTTTCATGACACCATGATAAAAGGAGGACCATCTGGTTGTATTAGTTATGCAGACAGTTCAACAAGTGGCTGGATGACAGGGACACTGTTTTTAAAGGTTCTAGAACATATAAAAAAACTACTCAGACGTTCGAAAGAGAATCCTGTTTTACTCTTAATGGATAATCATAAAAGCCATTGTATGATGCCATTAATTATTCTTGTGAAAAGAATAATTAATGGTATCATACAATGGCTTTAATTATTCTTGTGAAAACGGAATGGTGGTTTTAACATTTCCTCCTCACTGCACTCATAGAATGCAACCTTTGGATGTGGCAGTTCATGGTCCTTTCAAGCAAAAACTGTCTATCTCTCAGAATGATTGGCTTGTATGAAATCCAGGAAAAACAATAATAATACATGATTTAGTTGGCATAGTAGCACTAGCATATACTACAACATATATTGCCAGAAATATTGTTGCAGATTTTTCCACATCTGGAATATATCCTTTTTCACAATTTGTTTTCTGCAATGACAACTTTCAAAGTGCTGAAGTAATTAATCGCCCTCTGATAGAAACATTTAGTATAGCTACCTTTGATAATTCACACCAAATTCCTATTACACCTGAAGGCATAGTTATACAAAAGAAAGATCTTAATTTTTAATTACTTTGATTTTTTACACAGTTTTGAAAATTTAGATTTTGTTGCTTGTAAATATTCTTTTAAAAATTATTTGAGGTTTATTATATATATATATATATATATATATATATATAATATATATATATATATATATATATATATATATATATATATATATATATATATACACATATATCATACACCCAGATCAAGGTTGCCACAAGTCAAAAGTGTCAAACTTAGAAAATCAGGGTTGAAGTTTTAAGTTTTTAATATTTTTTCCACATAAGAGTCCCGTTTGTATCTGTCATTTTGTAAACATTCGTTTTAGACTTGTGGTATTTTCTAGAGTGATTATAAGATTAGATTGAATTCAAAAATATATATATATTTTTACTATTAGAAACCTAAACTTAATGAAATTTAAAAGTAAATCAATGCTCTATCTAATTTCCATTTGCCAGAGATAATTCAAAGCTACCCCAGATGTGTTCAAAGCTACCTCAGGTTGGGGCAGTTTTGAACATTTTCACGTGTGTTAAAGAAATAGGAATTCTGACTTAATTTTTAGCTCAAAATTTATTAAAACACTGCAGTTTTGTTATTTAATCATTGTTATGACTATTCAGAGGAAAAAAAGTGGTTAGAAAAATTAAAATATTGATTTATAAAAAAAAGTTTAAAAAATGTACCTTACGAAAGAAAACTAAAGAAATTTATGAAATAAAACTATATACTATTATATAAACTAATATTATGAAAAAATAAAACAGTCTTGATTTGCCGATCTTTTTTCTAAGTATAAATAGTTTTTTTTTTTCTTTCTTTTCCTTTTTTTTTATTTATTTCATTCATTACTTTTTTTTTTTACTTCTATTTTCAATACTTCTTTACTTATTTTCTTTCAGATTTTCTTTTTCTTTTCTTTTTTTAAACTATTTATTTCTATTTTTTAATTGATTTTATTT
The DNA here is from genome assembly GCF_038396675.1 of Hydra vulgaris. Classification (NCBI taxonomy): domain Eukaryota; kingdom Metazoa; phylum Cnidaria; class Hydrozoa; order Anthoathecata; family Hydridae; genus Hydra; species Hydra vulgaris. Next base: position 54,819,099 of record NC_088925.1, read on the forward strand.
TCGTTTAATTTATAAATGTTTTCTTTTCCGTTTTTTTCATTTTCCTCTTTAAAAAATTTTTTTTATTCGTTAGAAAAAAGCGTCCACCATTTGCGATGTCATTGCAAAGTAATTTTGTCAAAGTGCTTTAGTGCTACAAATGACGGGGTAAAAAAATAACCATAAATTTTGACATTCTGACGTCTACCACCCGCCTATTATTAGACGCCAATCTTTTTATTTTTGTTAGAAAATGAATTTTGAAAAATGTTTACAGTGATGACTATACTTTATAGAGAATAAAAAATTTTTTTTACAAATTTTTCTAATGTAAATCGTACTTTGCAGGAAATGAGAAAATCAAAAAAATTAATTGGTTTCTTTCCCAGGCCGCGAAAGCTTTTATGACGCCTTGGACATTAGGCACCCCTGTCCACCCACAATCAAGCATTTAATTTCCAAACCAACCTGCTGCTTTTACTTGTACTTTGAGGCTGCTAAATATTAGTATTTCAAGGTCACACTCTATGCATGTGGGAACAAGATTGCGCCTGTTACCATCAACCATGGTATTATTAATTAGTTTTTGCGACGCCCAACTTGCATTACTTTGCACTTCTTAACGTAAAAATTTACGAGGCAGTTGTGGGATCAATTTACAGCGCTGTCGGTGTCCGCTTGCAGTTTTTCATAGGCAGAGGAAAATTCATTGACATCGGTAACTCATATGATCTTGCTATTATCGGTGTATAATTTGGTATGGTTTTAAATGCAGTTTGGTAAGTCATTGATAACGAACATAAAGAGCAGTGATCCAAGAACTGATCCTTGAGGAGCGCATGTTCTCCATTTATTACTCATTATTTTCCATTAACTAGCCAACTGAAGATCCTACTTAATAGCTGGCCTCAAATGTCATATACATAAGTCGTTGTGTGACACTGTGTTAAATGCTTTAGCAAACTCTTTTATTATTAATTATTAGTAATAATTAATTATGACAACTACATGTTCACGGTACACTGCTTCCGTTAAAACGTTACGAGATTCAATCAGGTTTGTAAACGTTCTTTTTGATGTATTAATCCATATTGAGACTTTAATATCAAATTGTACGCAGTGTTTCGTAATCAACCTATGCTAATTCTCTCCGTCACCTGGCACGGTGAAGGCGAGAGACACCAGTTTGTGGTTATAAATCTTGACTTTGTTTTCTTTTTTTTGAGGGTAGATGTGACTCTTAATTTGCGTTGAGATTTTTCATAAAAACATTTATGAGATTTATGGATAAAATAATTTTTTGGATAAACCTGGTTTCTTCTTTAATATCGTCAACATAAAAAACAAGTCAACTTTTTTTGTTTGTTAGTCCGCATACCAAAGAAAAGAGATAAATTATTTAAACTATAACTCTTCTGTAATATAAATAAAAGAAACTTGTTAAGCACACCACCAAGTAAATTTATTTTACACCTCGTCAATAAAAATAACTTACTTTTTTCAAAATAAAAGTTCATTATGTTTTTTTTTATCTTCCGTTTTTTGGCGACCCTGTTATCTTGGCGCCCGGGGCACGTATGCCTTTTTTACCCCTCTCTCTCGGTGGCCCTGTTCTTCACTACTAAAAATAGAAATTGATTCGTTTAAAAATAAACTCTGCAGTGCAAACTATAGCAGCATCTAAAGCAGTTATTTGATTGATAGCATATGTACGTCGTAACAGGATTTAACTAAAGTATTCTCAAAAGCTATACTTTCAAAATCTCGGGGTTTTTTCGTCTCGGATCTTAGTCGATATGAAACAATTTTTTTCCGAAAAGGGATCTCGCACGAAATTGAAATCCCGTCTCGGAAAAAGCAAAATTTTCAAAATTGTAAAAAACTATGGAATCAAACAAAAATTTTCCGAAATATTTGTGTTTTACAATTTTTATTATTAATGAACCATAAGTTTTCAACATTTATTAAATTAATATTGATTCTTAAAAAAACATTCCAAAAGACTTTAGCTATTCAAAGTTGCAGTTGTCATTCTCTCTCGTTTTTTCTAAGATGATTGCTTGAAATTGAAAAATTTTGCTCACATTGAATCAATGTTGGCTTGATTAATTTCAACGCATGTTCTAATTTCCATTACTTTTCTGATTTGAATCCAGTCGTAACTGTTGAATTCTTCAGCAGACAAATAATTAGGATCAGTAACTTGGATTTGTTGTATCGCATTGGAGTTTGTTTTCTGTCCAAGTGGATCTTTGAGCTTTGGGACAAAGTTTAAAGATGTTTTTAAGGAAGCACGTAGACGCAACTTAGGATCATTGGAAGCCTGTTCGACTGGCTGCTGAGTTTCAGATGCAACTTCCATAACATCATCACTGCCATCATTACTGGATGGAATGAAAAAATGTTTAACCCAGAGTCTTTTCGTTTCTTCAATATTTACTTTATATAATGAGAGTAATATAAGAAGAGAGTAAGAGATACTTTCGGCTCTTCAAAAAATCCTGGATTGTTGAGAAATTTGAGCAAACTGACAGTTAAGATCAGACGTCTTTTATGAATCTTTATTTCAATTCCTTCAATTAAATGACAACAAATAAAACTTTCCTTCATTCGCAATTCCTCTAGCAAAAATTCAAATGCACTATTTCAGCAATGCTCGTCTTTAAATAAGCAGACCAATCATGTCTGAATGCTTGAAAAGTTTTTTTTAGCTGGCATTATGTCATTGAAAGTTTGCAACATTTTTTTTACACTGCTCCATCGAGTTCTGACATCGAGAACCAGCAATTTGATTTTGATTCCAAGAGATTGAGCATTTCTTTAAGCGCTATGATTAATTTAAGTTTGTATTTGAAATGTTTTATAATAGTTTGAACATCTTCGAAAGTTTTAGTTCTAGACAAAGTAGGATTGAACTCAAATGCTTCCTCATCTATGCTTTTTTCATCAGAATTTTTGCTTCAGCTTTATTTTTGTCATCATCTTCTTTGTTTGTTGCTGAACTAAGCACGCTTGGTGCATTGCAAAAACTCTGAAATGTGCATGCTAACATGTCACTCTTTGTATCTGATTTTTTTCGCTCTGGTCTAATAACACTGGGCAATAAAAAAATATTTTTTTTTTGTATCTTTAGCAATTTTATTCAAATTATACTAATTTTGGGCTAAGAAAAAAGAAAATGACAACGAAAATTTTTTATTAGCTTTAGTTTCTGAGATATACAATAGCAATAAATTTTAATTTCAGTTAATTTGCAACAGAGCAATATGAGATATAATTTACATATTCTAATAACAATTAAAGTACATTTGGTTTTTTTGTTATTACAGATATATTCTAACAGCTTTAAACAAAGAAATCATGATCATCAAGTTAATAGGGTGAAAGATGATTATGGGGTATCACATAATCGTGATATCGTCACAAAATCGTGATCTTTTTGCTTTCCTTTTGTAGACTAGTTCTGTAGCATCCCTTCACACAAACCAACAGTAATCTGCAAGCATGGCCTCATTCCAACGACACTGATATCTTTTTTCCATTACAGAAATAACTTGGTGAAACCTTTCCCCATGTTCATCACTAACAGCTCCACAATTGGGGGAGGGGGGGAAGAAGTCTAGATGTGAGTGGAGGAAATAAATCTTGAGGGACATGTTACATCCAAGTTGATGGTATTTTTGCAGAAGTACTGCTACCAATTGAATGTAGTTATAATCTCGTTTGTTGCCTAAAAATCCACAAATCATTCCCTTAGGAGCTTTCCAAGTTTCTTTTTCTGGCCCCTTCAAAACTTCGTCAAATGCAGGATCCTTCACAAGATGACGTATTTGAGGCCCAACAAAAATACCCTCTTTAACTTTTACATCACTTATTTTTGGAAACTTATCTTTATTCATACCTTTGACGAAATCTTTCATCAAACTCAACTTAATATGTAATGGTGGAAGAAGAACATCTTTTGGATCCACAAGTGGTTCAACAATAACATTTTTGTCATCTGTGTTGAGATTTCTTGCAGACCAGTCTACTTTTATATAATACAAACTTCTGTCTTTACTGTCCAACATACGCAAAAAGCAGCAGTATTTAGTATACCCTAATTGCATTCCTAATAGTATAGCAATGACTTTTAGATCACCACAAATTTTCCATTTGTGTTTATTGTAATTAATTTAATTGAGGAGAACTTTCATGTTTATATAAGTCTCTTTCATGTGAACTGCATGGCCAATAGGAACATAAGGAAGACGGTATCCATTGTGCAGTAATACAATTGAATAATCTCCATTTAATTGGATCATAGTTCAAATTAAGACAATGCATTAATTCAAAAACATCAATGCAAATTTTTTTTTTTTCAAAAAAAGAAAGCAGATTCTGCTGCCGTTTTCTGTAATGTGAAACCTTGACATCAAGTTGGAGAAAATTTCACTGCTTTAGACTTGACCCTAGAAGTTCTGCCTTTTCCTGAGTCAAGTCCAGATCTCGAACAAGATCACTTAATTCTGCTTGACTCAATCTGTATGGCACAACATCTGTTAACATAAAATCAGGATCATTTGATGTGGAAGGCTTGTTTTCTTCTATTTCTATTTCATTTTCCGCTTCTAACTCACAACTTTGTGGTGGAGTAGGAACTGGTAAATTATCTGAATGTGGAATAGGTCGAATGGCAGATGGAAGATTCAGATATTTAACTGTTCCTACTTTTTTTATTGACAAACCTGATTTAATGGGTGGGGTCAAGCAGAAATAGCAGTCATCTGTATGGTTTTCAGGCTCTCTCCATAACAGCAAAAACCAAAGATCTTTTTTTATTTTTCAACCATTCTCGTAGTGTAACCGAACAAGTGCTACAGCATATATGTGGAGCCCATGACTTATCCTGGACCCTACCTTCATATTGAAGTAATGCTGGTAAGCAGTCTGCACAAGATAGTTCTTTTCTGTGAGGAAATTGTTATTTCACCAGAAATGTAACATAAATTGTCCACTAAATTTACACATTTCCTTGGCATGTTGGTTTGTAAAATTTTACACTAGTAAATAAAAAAAAAAAACTAAGAATAGATTAGACGAGAAACTTTAGCAAACACACTAGTAACATAAGTTTTAAACATGAACAAAACATTTTGGATAGTCGAAAAGAAAATTTTTTTTTTAAAAAAAATGAAAATTTCTACCCTTGCAAAGGTCGAATAAGCGATCGCGATTTACAAAATCTGGAAAAATATCTGGTCTTTAAAATTTTAGTTTATGCAAAGCAGTTTACTTTGTTTTTAAAGAGCAAATTATAATATGTTAGCGAAAAAGTTATAAAAAACAAAACAAAACAATAAACTTACGATTACAAATGTAATAACATTCCAGTCACTAACTGCATTATATAAGTAATAAAACTATAATAGTATTATTATTTTTATAAAGCACTTATAACTTTTAAAGTTCATTTATTGTTCAAACAACCTGAGTAATTCCAAACTTTAATCAAAGTAAAAAAATATCTGAAAAAATGAAGTGGATAATCAAATATTATTAAAAACTTCATGAACTTCGACAACACACTTAAACAACCTTATAAAATCATACTTTATATAGTGTTTAGCATTATGAAACATTACGAACAGTCCGTAAAAACGCGCGCTAATTTAAAAATCAACCAATAAAAAGTTTTTCTTGGTTGATTTTAAAATTAACGCGCGCTTTTACGGACCATTAGAAGCTTTTTTCGAATTCTTAACTTTTTATAAAGTACGTTTTTATGAAGTTGTTTAAGTTTTTTAATACGTTATAAATATTATTTAAATACCCACTCTATTTTTCTAGATGCTATTCTACTTCAATTAAAATTTGGGATTACTTATGTTGTTTGAACTAAGAATGAATTATAAAAGTTATAAGTGCGTTGTAAAAGTGTTACGCTTACTTAGTATTTTTACTTTTATAATTAAGTTAGTTACTAGAGTGTTATTACTTTTGTAGTCGTAAGTTTGTTATTTTATACTTTATAACTTTTTCGCAAACAAATTTAAGTTGATTCGCCCCTTGAAAACAAAGTACACGGTTTTGCATAAACTAAAATTTTGAAGACTAGATATTTTTTCGGATTTTTCATTTCGCGATCACTTAATTCAACCCTTGCCTTGAGAGAAAATTTTTGCTTTTATTTCTTATACTAAAGCTAATGTGTCATTTTTAATGTCATTTATGAATTCAGCAGATGGAAATGCATAAGAAATAACTAATTTTGGTTCCGATACAAAATCACTGTTGGGCAGTGTAATATATTCTTATTTGCCCTATTGATAACTGTAGTTATCTTTTTACGTTTTTACTCACAAAGATGATTCCATGATCATAGCAAATTTGAAGGAGTCATTGTGAGAGAAAGTCACATTTAATGCAAACGCATTGCATTGGTCAAACTATGAATGTCCCATTCATAGTTTGACCAATGCAATCTCGGTCAGGATTAATGCCGAAGGCATTGATCCTGACCGAGATTGCATTGTTCAAAGTTGATAATTTTGCAACCTCAAATGGGTTTTAGCATCGCATTCTTTTCCCATTTCGATCATACCAAGATTTTGATTGTAGTTGTTGGGTCTGAAAATATAGATGTTCTTAACTTTAATTTGTTTAAATATTGCCTCATCACTCACTTTTTTCCTTTAGATTTTATCAGCTTTATTTCCTTCGTCACTTTGTCCTTCGTATACGCTGCTATAAACTGCCTAACTAGCTCTCTCGACGTTTTGGGAGCTTCAAGTGTAACTTTCAGTCACACTTGAAGCTCCCAAGTGTAACTTTCAATCAGCTTCAGCACCAATGGATTCGAAATTTGGTTGAAACTAAGCCCAATATAGATGCTAACTTAGCAACAATTTCGTCCGTCAATGTCTGGGCAGGATTAAACGTCTTTTTTTTTCGAAAGGAATGAACTTTATAAATTAAATTAGAAATTCAAAAAAAAAATAAAAACATTTAGAAGGGGGCAATAATACCTAACTTGCTATCTATAAAGACCTATTTTATTTCAGGTAAAGATATTGCATGTGGAACATTAAATTTTTAGTTATAGTTATTGAAACTTGTGTCACGGAAGGATATTATCGTTCCTTCCGTGACACAAGTTTTAAATGCCTGTAACTAAAAATCTAGAATTCTACTAACAATGTCTTTTCTCAAAATTAAATAGATATTTATAGGTAGTATGTTAGGTATTTTTGCTCCCATCTAAACTTTTATTTTTGTTTGAATTTCCAATTTAATTTACAAAAACCATTCCTTTTAAAAAACAAGACTTTTCAATCCTGCCAGTTAACTTTAATTTAAAAAACAAGCCAATTGTTTTTAAGCGAGATTGAAGTTGGGTTGATTTTTCGGATTTGTCAGCAGAAGCAGAAAGAAAAAAGGCGATATTGATGAAACTTCCATAAATGAGCGTGAACTTGTTTTGTGTTGTAGTCTGTTCGCTTGATCATTTTGTCCTTCGCATTGTCAGGACACAAGGTGCATTCAACTTGAAACTTGTCATTTTTCGAATCTAGACAGTAGTTTTGCTATTTTAAATAAGTTCCTTTCGCAATTTTTCCATTTCAATATTTGAATCTGTTCAATTTTAAAAGACATTAAAGTTATATGTCAAGTTTATATGTTTAAAGGCATTATAGTTATATGTCAAATGTCATAAATTATTAATTTTTATTTTTTTGAATAAATTAAATAAATTCTTACGTTTTAGTTTACTACAGTACGTAAAATTTACAATATTATTGTCATTTAATTTAATTTACTTTTACATCTTTTTATTATAATTTACAATATTATTGTCATTTAATTTAATATACTTTTACATCTTTTTATTATAATTTACAATATTATTGTCATTTAATTTAATATACTTTTACATCTTTTTATTATAATTTACAATATTATTGTCATTTAATTTAATCTTTTACATCTTTTTATTATAATTTTACATCTACTTATTCCATTCAAACGAGAATTATGTTCAGTAGCAAATAACTATTGAGTCCAAGGTAATATTATAAAACTGTTTTGACTATTCTGAAACACTAAAGCATTTTCAAAAATGATACCTTTCCAGTAAATTTATTTTCTTTTCTACATGGCCCTTCTTTGCAATCAACTATTTGTCTTCCAACATTTACTCATTCTTTTACATACTCCTTTGGTCGGATTTCTTTTATTGGAGAACCTTCAATGCTAATGAAAATCAATGATGATGTATGTTTTACTGACAACAGTCTTCATACATCTGTACAGATGATATTTAAAATTGAAAAGCTCCTATTGCATTCTGCATTGTTCACAGGTGTGATCATTGATGAAGAACACAGACGTTTTAACCTTGACAATCTGAGTCGCTCCAATGTTTAGAAAATATAATCACAAGAAGCTGATATATGTTTTTGAACAATTTAATTATTCAAGAGCATGTATCCGCCTAACCATTAAAATGATCCTTGATGTCTTAAAACTCCTATTTTGTTAAACAAAAACCATCAAGCGGAAAGTTGGATAACTCTTTCAGAGGAGTAAAAAAAAAAAAAATGACATGCTTGCAAGTTTCTGTGCAATGCTTTCAAATTTGGCTCTCTCCTTTGAGTCTAGAGTTAGATCAATTGAAGCATTTATGAAATAATAACGTAAAGCTTTTAAGTTGTGCAAAATGACCATTACAGTTCGAAATGATGAGGCAATCCATCGTGTAATGAAAACTCGCCTGCATTACAGCCAGAACAAGACGATGGTTCAAACAATGCCATCTAACTAGCCGAGGAAGCGTTTGCTTTAATTTTTTCTTTTCCGAATGATTTTGTGCTTTCATTGGTAAAGTTACTGAGCATACCGGGGTATTTCTGAATGTAGCATAATACTTTTTTCTCCATTTGCTCACTTATAATATCAATTACATCTCCATACACAACGTTTTAGTATATATGTCAGCATTAACACCATTTAACTTCTGTAGATCAATGAGCTTAGGATGGTCAGTGTAGGGTCGATTGATTCTAGCAATATAATATGCCATTTTAAATACATGTTCATTTGTTTCTAGGTTTGCTTCTCTTCATAAGAGGTCAATTTTTAAGGCATCGATGATAAAAAATTTTTTTATTAAATGCTAAATAATTGATGAGACCATAAAGATGAACCACTCGATGTTAACGTCCTCGCAAAATTAGTAACTTGTAATGACGCATGATATGTATCTCTGCCAGGCGCATCAGCAACATGTAGTTTGGGGAGTGAAAGTACAGGCAAAAAGAAATTTGACAACTTTTGCTGTTTATGTTTTAAAGCAGTTTACATTAACGGAAATGGTGTTGTATTTTTTCTTTAACAGTTGATTAATCAAATATACTCTGAAAACGTTATTTCAGGGATATTTAAATAAAGTAAAATATATAATAAAAAGATAAAATTCTTAATAATAATAGCAATACGAATAAAAATAAACAATACAACAGACAAAAATCTTTTTTAAAAGTGTTTTTAATTTTAGCAAAAACAATAAAACTATTAGAAGACAGTTGGTACTTTTTAGGGATCCATCCCCTAAATCTTTTACCTAGAACCTCCCCTAGGTAGAAAGGGGACGACTGAATAAACGCAAATTTCATATGTGCGAACTGGCGTAAGTGCGAATGGCGTAAGTGCGAACTGGCATACTTGCAAAGCAGTTGCAAATTTTTATTTCATATGTGCAAAATTTTTATTTTATTTCATATGAGCAAAAACTGGCATAAGTGCAAATCAGCATAAGTGCGAACTGGCATAAGAGCGACGAAAAAATTTGTTAACATTTACATAAGTTTGCACATATGCCAGTTTACACTTATGCCAGTTCACATTTATATTAATGTTTGCAAACTCTTTTGGCGCACTTCTGCCAATTAGCATTTATGTCAATTTGCACTTGTACCAGTTTTTGCAACTGCATCGCACTTATGCCAGTTTACACTTATGCCAGTTCGCACTTATGCCAGTTCGTACTTCTAAAAACTAATAAACTTAGAAAATGTAACAACTAACGATGTTAGTTGTTACATTTTCTTAGTTTATTAGTTGTTACATAAATTTGTCGTATGGAAGTTAATATTAATTTATTTCAATTATTATAATTTATTTTTTGTTGTTATTACTATTCTCGCTATTAACTATTTAATTAATATTGCTATTATGTATGTGCTGTATTTATTATTATCATCTTTATGTATTGTAATTATTATTATTATTTGGTGTTACATTACTCTTATTAAATGAATGTCTTTAATTATATATAATATACTATGTATTATTATTGATATCATTATTTTCATTTTAATCTATTAATATATTATTGACATTAGAATCAGGTGTTTAATTCTGATTAGTTTATTAAAATTTATAAATGACCTTGTAACAACTTTTGTATTCAGAAATATATATTGATAGGTTGATGGAGTGCAATAATTTTTCTTGTAGAATGCCTCTGTAGACTGTGCATACTAATTGTACCATATCTGGAATAAAGTGTGAGGCTGGGACTGTAAAACAAAAAAAAAGCCCTGGATAAAGAGACCAGAGAAAAGAGAAATATAGCGTGCTCATCTAAAATGGAAACTTTGTACAGCAGCTCAGAAGCAGGATCCGGAAGTAAAAATCTAGAACCAGAAAGTCAAGGTGAACGTGAAATCAGAGAAGTTAAGAATCAAGAACTAGTTGATCTTAAACCGGCTTCAGCTAAAGTAGACGTTGACACTTAACATGTGCAAAAACTTGTAGTGGTAGACCTGCCAATTGTTTATGAAACTGATCTGGGTTTATGGAAAACAGTTTTATCAAACATGCATTTTCATTATCATTCATTACCAGCATATTAAACATTAACATAAAGATGAAGGATTTTTGCAATCGAAACTATCTGACAGTAGTATAAATCAAAACCGGTATTGTACTCCTTCATTATTCACTCGATATCATAAATTAACTGGTCATAATTCTCAAAGTACCTGGCTTTACTACCTTTGCTACGTTTATTGTTTCAAGTGTAAGCTTTTATTATCAGATATGAAAAACAATTCGTCTTTTACACAAGGGTTTAATTATTGGAAAAATGGACAATGTGATGTCGAGCTACATAAAAATAGCGAAAAGCCATATATTGGCTTGCTTAGCATTTGCACAACAACGTGGTGTGATTGGTTGTCTTTATAAGAAATAGAAGAAATCAATCTTAAATGAATCATAGTATAGGCTATCTTTTCTTCGGCGGACGGTGGATGTGGTAAAGTTTTTAGCTAAACGTGGTTTGCCAATTCGTGGACATAAAGAGAAATTTTATTCAGTACACAATGGCAACTATATGGGCATACTAGAGCTATTAGCTCTTTATGATCCTTTTTTGGCTGCGCATATTGATTACCATGGCAACCCGGGTCGCGGTCAAACATCATATTGCTCATTATGTTCTACTATCTATGATGAACTCATTAATTTGATGGGTCAAAAAATACTTTTGTTTATTGTTGATGAAAGACAAAAAGCAAAGTACTATATTGTATCAATTGATTCAACACCTGACTTTTTCGCACGCCGATCAGTTGTCTGCGGTAGTTCGTTATGTAAACAGAGGTGAACCAATTGAGCGTTTTTTTGACATTCATTAAGTTTGAAAGTCACACTGGAATTTGATTATCAAACGCATTACTGGAGTTCTTAGAGAAAAAAATATTGACACTGGCAACTGTAGTTATCAGACGCATGATAATGCATCAAATATGGTAAAAATCGAAAGGAGGTGCTTGGACTAGCAAAACGTCTTGGTGAATTGGAAACTAGTACTTTGACAGTTTTTTGGTACAAGATACCGCAAAGATTTATTAAATCAAATCTAGCTTTACTAGGTGCCACTTTAGATTTGAATGAAGCTGTTGGTTTGTTGCATTCATTGTCTGAATGTTAGTTCAATCTTTGAGATTGATAAATTAGATGAAATATGGAAAAGAGTTGTCTAAATGTGGAGTATATAAAAAAGAAGTCAAAAGAGTCAGAAAAAGAAAGGAAAAGTTAGATGAAGATACTTCTGAAAACGTTCTCTTGCTTACAAAAGATGAATTTCGAGTTAATGTGCTGATTGCTATTATATCAATCAATTAAAAGTAGCATTGGCTCACAGATCTGACGCATATTCAGATGTGGCCAGCAGATTTGGGTTCATGAACAAACATTGATAAAACATTGTGATACTTTAGCAGTACATTACTCCAATGACATTGAAGTCATCTTGGGAGAGAAAATGGTTTAATTTTGGTCTTACACATCCAAACTTATAAATTCTGATGATGCAAAAACGAGCAAGGAGTTATTGATGTGTCACATTTTACTCAATAATGGTTTGGTAGAAACCTTTCCAAATTTTGCAGTAGCTTTTAGAATTTACCTCAGCCTAATGATGGTAAGTTGTGCTGGAGAAAGAAGTTTCTTGCAATTAAAGCGTATAAAAAATGAATGCCGTACTAGAATTATTCAAGAGCGGTTCGACATGTTTTCTTTGATGTGTATTGAGTGAGATGACCAAAAAACTCTCATTTGATAACATTTTTGAACAATTTTTCAGAAAAAAAATCCAGAAAATGTCACTTTAGTTTTGAAATACCTGACTGAAATATAAAATGCTACATGTTTATCACTTTTTCTCAAGTCAAAATGGCCCGCACCTTGATTGTGCCTCTGGCCTCAAGTACCTTTAATCCACCCCTGCTTGTAAGTTTTATGAAATATTACCAAAATGTTTTTAAAATGTAATGAAAAACAAACAAACAAAAAATGATTTTGAAAGCATGTTTTTATGGTGTGAACTATTTATATATATGAGCTAATTACAACTTGGCTTTTAAAGTAATAAAGGTTTATTGTTAGATTTATCGTTAGATACTATTAGGTTTCAAATAAACTTGTTTTGTATACTTTTTTTTTCCTTTCATTTCAATATTTTAGATCTGAACTGATTTCGAAGTTTGTATTATTTCTCTTACTGATAAAGAAACTTATTATTAAAGTAAACATTTACAATATTCTTGCAAGAATTTATTGTTTTTGAATTTTTTTGTAACAAATTACACATAAAGTTATCAAGAAAATAAAAATATCTTCTAAATCTGTTGTTATTTTGACTGTTAACGAAAATTTTTTTCCATTGAATTTTCTGAGACTAACGTAACGTTAATCTTCATCTAATGTTCCCTACTAAAGTTATCCAGAATTTTATAAAAGTAAACGTTTGCGTAGACTTCTTATTATACTTTCCTTCACTTTTAAATGAGTTTAAATGATGAACTGTAATTCTTGGTGCAAGCATATTTCTTCAAAGCTCTCCAAAAAATTACACTTGAATGTGTTTAAGTTTGAG